>NC_134688.1:373213066-373539884 GCF_050947455.1 Rhinoderma darwinii
AGCCCCTGATGAATTACTGCAGAGTTACTTATGAGTAAGGAAACGCGTAGGGCTAGATAACTACAGATAGGCAGGATTAGTGTGTTGCTAAACACGAGATCCTCACAGTGGAATCCACAGCAGCAGCAGCAGCTGAAGCTGTATCAGCTACTGGCACACACTGGGCTTGATAAAGCAGCTGATCTGCTAATAAGAGAGCTGCACAGACATCTCTATAGCAGCAGTAGCTGAAATACAAGAGATTCATCTAGAGGAACTCCTAGAGCAGCTGCTCATGTTGCTTCAGTTCCTTGCACACACCTTGTGACAAGGAGGGTACCGGTCCCAACTTGGAACAAAAATATTTAAACATAATATTTTTTGAATAAATATAAAAAAATATAAAAATAAATAAAAACCAGGAAAATGCTAAAATAAATTATAAATACTAGAGTGTGATGGTATTAACCATTTAAATCTCATCCTTGTCCTATCTGAACTTATTACATATGTCAATGTAAAGTGCGCAAGCGCTAGTGAACGAACCTTATGGATACAATTGTATCACTATCTGATACAATTGTATCACTATCTTAAATTGCTAAAAAAAAAAGAAATAAATCTCACATTAAAGGTTAGGCTCTAACCAAAAAATTCCCATTGGTATTCATCCAGTGAAACACAAATGGGACATAACCCTTAGAAAAATAATGTACTCAATAATAAAAGTACAAAAAATCTTTATTAAATATAATGACAAATGACAAATAATGTAAAGAGAGATATGATACAACATATACGGAGACATGTACAACAGGGTCAGATGTAATAGACCATGACCGGCAGAATCAACCGTCCACTAATGACCTAGAACACGCTCAAATACTAGTAAACAATTTATAAGCCCAGGGGTGTGTGGTGGTAAGTCCCACACATAGCGTAGTGCTATCAGCTGAAAATAACAATATACAGCAGTAAAAACATAGCCTACACAATATCTAATAATAAGGTATACATATAATGATGCGTACAGAACCTGCACAATATATAGTAATACGTAGAAGGTGCAGCTGAAGACGTGTATAGATAGTATAACGGCTCAAATAGCCAAGAAAGGTATAGCTGCCACGGCTAGACAGAATAGCACAATAGTGTGGAGGCTAAAAAACGGCTGAAAAAACGCATGCACATACCCTGAGACATGGTGGAAAGCGTGGAGGGTCAGAAGCCTCATTTGAGGCGCTTGTTCACCCATCCATTTCTTCTGACCCTCCACGCTCTCCACCATGTCTCAGGGTATGTGCATGCGTTTTTTCAGCCGTTTTTTAGCCTCCACACTATTGTGCTATTCTGTCTAGCCGTGGCAGCTATACCTTTCTTGGCTATTTGAACCGTTATACTTTCTATACACGTCTTCAGCTGCACCTTCTACGTATTACTATATATTGTGCAGGTTCTGTACGCATCATTATATGTATACCTTATTATTAGATATTGTGTAGGCTATGTTTTTACTGCTGTATATTGTTATTTTCAGCTGATAGCACTACGCTATGTGTGGGACTTACCACCACACACCCCTGGGCTTATAAATTGTTTACTAGTATTTGAGCGTGTTCTAGGTCATTAGTGGACGGTTGATTCTGTCGGTCATGGTCTATTACATCTGACCCTGTTGTACATGTCTCCGTATATGTTGTATCATATCTCTCTTTCCATTATTTGTCATTTGTCATTATATTTAATAAAGATTTTTTGTACTTTTATTATTGAGTACATTATTTTTCTAAGGGTTATGTCCCATTTGGTTCGTTTCTAGGTCTATATGCTATAAGGGACCCCAGTATACGCCATTTTTTGGTGTGAGGTTTTTGGTTAGGTTGTCTTATAAACAGAAACTCAGTCCAGTCGTAAGGAGGTATACAGACCAGAGATATATAGGGAACCAACCCCAACACGTGTTTCGCACATACCTTCTTCCATGGTGCTATACCAGAGGTCAGAGTAGGTGAGCATATAAAGCCCAGCTCACCAATAAAAGACAAGACATACAGCTCGTAACAATAAGCCCCACTAACTTGGCATGGAGCCACATATGATAATGAAGAGGTTGCCATATAACGTGTGAGTGCTCTATAGGACTGAAGTTAATTTGTGGTGCTTATTGCTACCAGCTGTATGTCTTGTAATAATAGTTTGTGTGTGATTCATTGTATAGGTGTTAATAGTTCTAGTCACACAGTTCAAAGTATTTTTGCTCTATGCATATATTGGCCCAATCGTCTTAGTAGGTGTTATACTAAAAAAAACTGTAGTAAATAAAATTACAACCGTGAATTTAGACAAAAAATATAAAGCTACGCTATGTAAAATTTAGTGAAAGAACTTCAGTAACAACCAAACTGAACATCGGTCACTTACTGACACCAATCCTGTAACGCTAAGGTATCACTAACGCTAACTAAAAACTGTAGTATAAAAAATATACAACTGTAAATTTACACTAACTCCTTACCTAAGCAGGTACTAACTACACCTAGCTATATATTTTATATTTTTACCTTTCACTTTTTTTTAGTTTTATAAAATGCCAAAAAAAACCTGCATCAACAAATGAGCTGATTACAGCCTCAGCTCTCAGTGTTCGCAGGGCGCACACAGAAACACGGTGCTGTAAAAATAGGCCAAAAAGAAAAAAAATTAGCACAAATGCTGACCAGTGGTGCAGGTCACTGATCAGTGCTCAGTGGTCGCAGGACCCACAAAGGAAATTTGTGCAGGTAGAAAAAAAAAAAAGGCCATAAAAACCCCTGCGTCAACAAATTACTGCTAAGACTGATTATAGACTCAGCACCCAGTGGCTGCATGGCGCACACAGGTATATGGCGCAGTAAATATAGGCCCAAAATCAAAAACTTGCGCCACAAAATGAGCACAAATCTTAACCCCTTAACGCTCGGTGACCTACTATTCCGTCATGGAAACCATCCCGTTCGCGCTCCATGACGGAATAGTACGTCACGGAAGGAACGGCCGTTTTGGCCGTCTTCCCAAAACATACGGGAGCTGTGACAGCTGCTGTCTCGTACAGCGGTTGCCACAGCTCCTATAGCGGGGACCGATCGCTGTCCCCGCTGATTAACCCCTTAAAATCCACGTTCAATTCGAACGCGGCTTTTTAGGGGTTAAGCTACCATCGCCGGCCTGCTACACGATAGCGGCCGGCAATGGTGGCTTTCTCAACCGGACACCTAACAATGGTGTCCGGCTATGCCATCTACGGAAGCCTAGTGGGTCCTGACAAAGTCTTGCGCCGGTGTTCTCACTGGGATCGATGCCAGCACGGGAGTGGACCAGTTCAGTAATCTGACCTGTCATCTGACCTCACCGGTCAGGTGACAGGTCAGGTGACTGGACTGGTCCACTCCAGGGCCGGCATCTACACCAGTGAGAACGCTGCTGCAAGGCTTCTGGTGTCTTCTGACGATGAGTGATGTCAAAGCAGAGCGGAGAATGGCAACAGTAGGGCCAGCTACCTCTACCACTCTCCGTTCTGGCGGCATTGTGGCAGAAAGTATAAGGGGGTTGTGTTGCGCTACCTACAGGGGGGCAGTGTGTGGAGCTATCTACAGTGGGCTCTGTGTGGAGCTATCTACAGGGGGGCTGTGTGTGGAGCTATGTACATAGGGGCTGTGTCTGGCGCTATCTACAGGGGGACTGTGTATGGCGCTATCTACAGGGGGGCTGTGTCTGGAGCTATCTACAGCTATCTACTATATACATAAACCCGAAAACCTAAGTTTGGCTGCTTGTAAGCCCTTTTTCTGTCTCCAAAAAGCTCAAAACAAAAACCTACTTGTACTTACTCAGCCCATCACCAGAGGAGAGAGAGAGGAAAGCCCCCCTAGAGCACCAGCCCAGAGGCCAAAGCCACCCCTAACCACCACCCCGGTCCCTATAGCTAAACCTATCCTGCTTGCCCTATCTCTATTCCTTTTTTACTTTATAAACTAATCTGTCCCTCCTGCTGTCTCTCATTCTGTCCCTATCACTATTTCCCAGTATCATGCCAAGGTGTAGACCCCTACCTCCAGTCTAATACTCAGGGGCACCCCCTCCCCTCCCTCTGAAGGTTGGTTTGACCTAGGGCACCCTAAAATTAAAGTCCCTCCAAAGTCGAGAGGCCTTAAATGCACCCAGTCCCTCATCCTCCAGAGACCGGACCTTCACCTATGATATTCCTACACACCTCGTCCTCCAGGAGGATTTTAAACTGAGTCGACACTAAGCACCGTGCGCTCCACATGAAATACCTGATCACTAAACTAACTAAAAAAGAAGTGCAATGATCCCTTCCACCCAGGTCTCCGAATGCCCTAAAGGCCCAACCAGCATAGGAGAGGTTGGTCAGACCGGGCCAACCGATGGAGGCATCCACCCGTTTGTAAACCTCTGCATTGAAGGGACACTGAAGCAAGAAATGGTCACCGCACTCCTCCCGAGGACAACCTCTTTCAGAGTTTCTGCACTTCTGATTGCCCCTTATATACAGCCTCCCATGGAAGCAGCGCCAAGCCAGATCCCAAAACTTCTGGCGAATTCTCACAGAGTTTAAAAGTCTTAATCCCACCCCAAGGTCTCTACTTGGGCAGTCCCTGAGTGCCAGGGGCTTCTGGAAGCAGGTCAACAAGACCTTTCTGTCTCCCTCGCCTCCAGACCCCACCGACGAACAACCGTCAGAACCGGGGCGGTATAAGCCGGGAGGGTACCCATGGGGTGAACGGCAGG
The DNA here is from genome assembly GCF_050947455.1 of Rhinoderma darwinii. Lineage (NCBI taxonomy): Eukaryota > Metazoa > Chordata > Amphibia > Anura > Rhinodermatidae > Rhinoderma > Rhinoderma darwinii. The sequence goes on from NC_134688.1 coordinate 373,217,834, forward strand.
TCTTTCGCTTGGCCTCCTGTCTCCCATTCCTGGAAGAAAGGCCGAAACAATCCCCTGCAGAAGGATATCCACAGAGGAGCCCTTTCTCTTTCAAAGAGGTTTGCCAAATTAATTTTAATGAAGGTGTTTACTAGAAACACCACTGGGTTAAACATACCTAACCCACCTAGTTTCCTCGGTAGGTAAGTAACCTCCCTCTTGATTAGGTTAAGCCTGTTTCCCCATAACAGTTGGAAGAACAGGCTATAGACCCGAGTCCAGAGCGGTTCTGGCAACATGCACACGCTGCCAAGGTAGGGCAACATGGGCATCAGGTAAGCCTTGGCCAGGTGAACCCTTTCCCTAAGGGTATGTTCACACGATGAGAGGCATTTACGTGTGAAAAGACAGACTGTTAACAGCTGCCTCGTTTCACACGTAAATGCTCCTCCTCACATTTTGCGAGCCGTCTGAGACGCTCGTAAATCTTGAGCTGTGCTTCATTGAGTTCAATGAAGAACGGCTCAAATTACGTGGCAAAGAAGTGCCCTGCACTTCTTTTCCGAGGCAGTCCATTTACGCGTCGTCGTTTGACAGCTGTCAAACGACGACGCGTAAATTACATGTTGTCTGCACAGTACGTCGGCAAACCCATTCAAATGAATGGGCAAATGTTTGCCGACGTATTGCAGTCCTATTTTCAGACGTAAAACGAGGCATAATACGCCTCGTTTACGTCTGAAAATAGGTCGTGTGAACCCAGCCTTAGGGACAAAGACCATCCCTTCCATTGGCCAACCTTCTGGGTAGCTATTGATAGCCTACCTTCCCAGTTTTTCTTGGGGTAATCAGCCTGGCCAAATTCAACGCCTAAGATTTTAGCAGACCCTTTGGTCTCTGGGAGGGTGACCAGGAGATCAAAACTGGGATTCCCCCCCCCCAGCCAGAGACTTTCACACTTGTCCCGGTTGATCCTGGACCCAGATGCCTGTGAGTAGCGCTCAACTTCTGACATCACCCACTCTGCCTCCCCTCTCGAGGAGACAAAGATAGTGACGTCATCCGCGTATGCAACCACCCTCTGAGTGGCTTCTGGCCTCTCCAAGTCCATCCCCACCCCCGCAAATGGCCCACGATGGAGCCGCCTAAGAAAGGGGTCGATCGCTAAAACATACAGCAAGGGGCTTAAGGGACAACCCTGGCGGACACCAGACCCAACCTCAAAGGGGGTTCCAGTCCAACCGTTCACCAGTGCAAAAGACTGAGCCCCAGCGTATAGGGTCTGGTGCCAATTAACGAAACTCACCCGGTAGGCCATACCTCAGAAGGACTGACCATAGGTACTTGTGATTCACCCGGTCAAAAGCTTTGGCCTGATCCAAGGTCAGCATGTACCCCTCCCATCGGCAAGAATGTCCCTGCTCCACTGCCTCTCTGACACTGAGGACAGCACAACAGGTGCTGAGGCCTTGAACAGAGAAGTGCTGGGCCGACGAAAGGAGCCGGGGTGCAAACTTCACCAGCCGATTAAACAGTACTTTTGCGAGAACCTTTCTGTCCGTATTGAGGAGCGCTATGGGACGCCAGTTCTCAATACGGGTCGAATCCTTACCCTTTGACAGAATGATCAAGGCCGACTTGCCCATTGACTTTGGCAGAGCGCCCGAGGAGAGGCACTCATTAAAAACCGCAGTCAAGAGGGGAACTAAGGTTCCCTTAAAAGCCTTATAAAACTCAGATGTTAAGCCATCTGGGCCTGGCGACTTTTTGATGGCCAACCCATCAATCGCCAGCATCACTTCCTCTTCCTTGATTGACTCTGTCAAAACACCAAGCGAGGGGTCTGCTCCTGGCTCAGGGATGGTTTCAGCCAGGAAAGCCGACATTTCGTCTCGGTTAAGATCCTGCTCACCCAAAAGCTGAGAATAAAAGGATCTGATGACCTCCAGGATCCCTGATTTGGATCTCATCAGGGAGCCTGTACTATCTACCAGTCCTGTCACCACCTTACGACTCACTGACATCTTGCAGTTCCTGTAAGGGTCGGGCGAGCGGTACCTCCCGAAATCCCGTTCAAGAACCAAAGACGTGTCCCTATCATATTGGCATCTTTTGAGCAGAGCTTTCACCACGGAGATCTCCTCACAGCTACCTCCGGTTGAGACTAGATGTTCGAGTTTCCTCCTCATGTCTTGATACAGGCGATACCTGCTCATAGACCTGAGGCACGAGATCTGACGGAAAAACTCAGCCACCCGTTCTTTGAACACCTCCCACCACTCAGACTTAGTACCACCTAGATCCAATAAAGGTACCTGGCTCTGAAGAAAATCCTCGAAGGCCTGTCTTATCTCTGCTTCTTCCAGGAGAGTAGAATTCAGCCTCCATATACCTCTTCCCATCTGGAGGGACTCTGCAACATTCAAAGAAAACATAATCATACAGTGATCGGAGAACTCCACCTCAACGACGGACACTGCCGAAGAGATGGCGTCCTCCTTTAAAAAAAAACTATCCATCCTGGACCTACGACTACCACTATGATAGGTGAACCCCGAGTGGCCTGGGGTATACCGAATGTGGATGTCCTCCAGGCGAGCATCACTAGCTATTCTATTCAACTCGACACTATCATAGGCCAGTACCTTTCTGGAACCTCCTCTGTCTTGTGGCCTAACGACAGTGTTAAAGTCCCCTCCAAAAATGACTTGACGGCCTGTAAAAAGGAAGGGCTTAATCCTCATGAAGAGACTTTTCCGGTCCCACTTTGTCTGGGGACCGTAGATGTTAATGAGTCTTAGTTCTTGTCCCCTCATGAGAACATCTAAGATGAAGCACCGCCCCATTTCTAACTCGATCATCCGCCGGCATGTGACCGGTGCGGTAAAAAGTACCGCCACCCCGCTATATGGCTCAGCCGCAAGAGACCAGTAGGAGGGCCCACGTCGCCACTCCCTCCTAGCTTTCACGAACTCTGCCAAAAGTGACAGTCTGGTCTCCTGCAAAAACAAAATGTCAGCTTCAACCCGGCCGAGAAAATCAAAGGCTGCAAATCTAGCCATATTCGACTTAATGCTGGCAACGTTAATCGATGCCAGCGTCAACGGAGTGGGTGCCGCCATCATAAATGATTGAGTTAGATGGTTTTCTTCTTCCCACCCCTTGCTTTCTCCTCTGAGGAGGACCCCTCACCCTCTTTACCTCTTTTTTTTGTTGTTGACGAGTCCATAACCTCCACCACCCCCCTCCCATTCTCATCTCCTGGGTCCGGGCCGACCCCCTCCCCCGGGGACAGTGGCCCCCCGCAGAAGAGGAGGCTCAACGACTCCTAGACTCCCTACCGTGCTCTCCCCCCCGGCCTGGGGGTCTGGAATATCCATGAGAACACGGTATCGGTTGGGGGAGCACACCAGGGGGGTGCAGGTTTTGCCTTCCTTGGCCGGGGCAGGGCCAGATGTTTTTAGCCCTGTTTTGATGTTACCCGGTGTCCCCTGTTTTGTTTTAGGCTGTGGGAGGACTGGGAGTCCTCATAGTGGGAGGACTGGGAGTCCTCAGCCCTCTGCTCTCTCTCTATCCTCCTTATCTCCTCGTCCAGTACGGCCTCCCCAAGAGCATCAGTATCCTGGGGGGCATCCAGGTCCGAGCCAGAGGAGTCCCCAGTTTCCTGGGTCCTCCTCAGCTCTCGTTCCCTTCTGCGTTTTTCCGCCCTTCTCTGACGAGAAGGGGGTCCCCTCCTGGCGTTCGTCCTTTGCTCTTGGGCTCTATCGTCTCTGTCCACCCCCTCGCCCACGGAGACCTCCCTCCTTACATTCTCCGTAGGGTTGGAACAGACATTGACGACTGAGCGCGGACACCGACTGAAAGGGTGACCTAGGTCACCACACAGGTTATACCTAATCTGCTCACACGATGCGGCCAGATGGCCTACCCCCCCCACAATGAGCGCACTTCTGCACAGTGCAGCTTGCGCTCAAGTGTGAGGGGTCGCCACACCGGTGACACAGCTTCGGCTGCCCCTGGTAGAAGACAAGGATTCGAACTCTTCCCAAGAAAGCAGATGATGGTATGTGGGACACCGTCTGCCCCAGACGCTTAAGTTTGACCATAAACGTCCATGCTCCCGACCAGATGCCAAACTCATCGCAGTTCTTCCGTGGCATCTCTGCTACCTCACCGTATCTTCCCAACCAGGTCATGATGTCCACACAGGAAAGCGACTCGTTACGGGTAAGAACGGTTACTTTCCTGAGACCATTCTGGCGAGAGATTGCTTGCGCAGCAAACCCTCGCCAGCCGGGCTCGCTTTTCACCAGCTCATAGTTCCCCCAGAAGACCTCAAGGCCCCCCGGCTGAACAAAGCTGATGTCAAACTCAGCCGTACCATGAGGATGTATCAAGGCGTAGATGTCACTCGCCTTGAAGCCCATCTCCAGCAGCAGCTCCACCACCCTCTTACGAGGAGGGCACGCATCATTGCCACGCCACTGGAGACGGACCACATTCCTCCTGGCCACGGCCGGCCCGGTTGTTGGAAGCGACCACTGATCTCCCAGTCTCTCTCGGAAGGCATCCAGACCATACCTATTTATCCAAAAGGATAGGTCCTTCTGCACTCCCCCTACTGTTATCGTCTGCTTCCCCTCCCTTAAGGCTTCTAGGAGGCGCTGTCGTCCCCGGGCCCAGAAGATGAGGATGGGTGGGCCGACGGTCCCCCCACCACAACGCCCGCATACGACCTGCCGGGCGCTCTGGCAGAAGGAGCAACCAGCCCGCCACTGGTTGACACTCCCCCCACAATATTACAACCCACATTAACATCCATAACATTAATATCCACAACATTACCACCACCAACAATATTACCAACACTACTAACATTACCATCAATATTTACATTTCCACTTACATTCCTCTCCACAACTTTCATACCGGCCAGGCTGGTTACGGAGTTCTTCCTTTTGTCCATAGGCTTTTTATATGTTGTTTTTGGGGTCTCCACATCATCAGGTGCCGCTACTTCTGGGGCGCCGCCGGATATCTCAGGCGGCAATCCCTCAGCACCCTCCGCTTCACCGACCTCCATTTCTGCTGCGCCACCAATGCAATGTTCGGGAGGAGGGGTGCCGTCACCCCCCGTGCCCGCTAAACCCCTCCCACCGCCTTGCGGCGATGCAGATGGAGGGGCCGCAGGCACAGCTAGAGCCGCTCCCGGCACCAAACCACCCTCCCCTCCCGTCGGGGGATGGCCAGCAGTGCCGAAGCCTCTCCTACCGCCACCACTCACTGCCGCAACACTTTCTGATGCGTCCGCCGGCCGAGTCACATGACCAGCAGACTTCCGGTTTTTCGGTGCCACATCCGGTTTCCGGTTCCCCCCGTCCCCCGGCCTCCGGCTTTGCGGGGTTTGCGTCCCGAACCGAGCTCTCACCCGGTCCAGAACGCAAGGAAGACAGGTAGGAATATTTGTAAGATACTCCACCTGTCTTCCCCTTTGCCTTTTTCCGCCTCAACTTCCATAATTTTTTCTTTTTTTTTTTCTCCTCCTCCGGTGGCAACTCATCTCCAAAAGTAAAGTTCTGGAGGGACACTGGGGACTCCTGCAGCCGTATTTGCGTGAGCAACCCCGGGGGGTGCCCACTGCCCGATTCAAAGTTTTGCACAACTTGGCTGCAGGAAAGTTCCCCACTTGCCCCTCCGTTACTGCCTTCCCAGGGGTCATCCGAGCCCGTCTCCTCCCGGGTTGGCATCCTCTCCACCTCCACGCTTTCCTCCATTTCTGCGGCCTCCACTTCTGCGGCCTCCACTTCTGCGGCCTCCACTTTTGCGGCCTCCACTGCCTCTGCACTTTTAGCAGCCAATGCCTTTACTCCCCTTTTGCAGGGGGTTTCATTACTTTGCGTGGGGGACGCCATCAGGGAAAACCTTTCATCATTCTCCAATTTCTCCCCGAAGGCTCCCCCACCGACCACAATCTCCATCTTCCTCTCCTCCACCATCTTAATTTCCTCCAAAATTGTCTTTACCTGTAGATTATACCGGGACCTCTTGGTGCCTGATGTTTTCGCAGCTCGTCCCCTTGCGACCGCCAGATCTTCACGCAGCCGCCGCAGGGACTTACCGAGGTCCCGGTATTCTTCCAGCCGGGCAGCTAGGTGGGAGCTGAAGGTTTCCACCGACTCTCCCGACCGCAGTAGCCCCCATTCCTCGACCGTGCTCTGGTCCTCAGGTCGGGCATCTGGCCTTGCTGGGCCTTCTGGTCCTCCACCTGGATGATCCGCCATGTCTCTCCTCCTGGCTCCTTCCAGAGCCCCAGCATCAGGGGGGGCCGCACAGATCTTTCCACGGGATGACCTTCTCACCCCTGATGCTGGCTGCACGCTCCCAGCAGGTTGGGAAGACCCCCTACCCCCCGCCTGCATGCTCCAGGGGGTAGAGGTCTGAGGCTCCATGTATGAATGGAGCCTCCTTCAGGGAAGCTTCCTTAGCCCAGGCAGGTGATAGAAACCTGGGCTGGTGAAAGAAAGGAAACTCCCTGGATTCCGGGTGTGGTCCACTCAACACACTCACAGCACACACTCAGCAGCTCCCAAACACACAACCTCCCTCCTTGCTAGTCACTGCTAGTGTGGCGTTTCTCTGGTACTCTTTTAATAGAAAAATATAAAACATTACAAAATAAACGGTATTTACAAAACAAACACAACAAAACAAAACTAATGTACATTTCTGTACAATTTACCCAGCCTGGCCCTTCTTACATAAATCCCCATGCATACATAACTATAATCCCATACTCATTCATACACACACCTAAACCCCCCCAACCCCAAGAAAACATAACTATAACACTATATACAACATACTCTTAAAAACCATGTGCCAACCAATGGCTCCCTAAAAAAAACCACCACGTATATAAAACAAAATAAATAATAATCACAATAAAAATAAACAAAATAATAATAATAATAATAATAATAATAAACTCTAAAAATAAAAGTTACCATCCCATGGTGCACTTACTTCAGTGCACCATGTAAATGAAAAGAAAAGAACAAAACATAAAAACCAACAAAACAAACCCCAAAAATATTTTTTTTTTTTGTTAATTTTTTTTTATTTTTTTTTTTTTATTATATATATATATATATTTTTTTTATTTTTTTTTTCCTTTTATTAACTTATCCACATTCATACCTAACCCTGTACACACTAACTTATCCATCACCACCCATCACCTCCCCCAACCAGCATCACGCCTCATGTCCTTCCATGTCCGCATAGTTCAGATGCTGGCCCCCACCACCCAACACATCACCCACCCAGCCCGATCCCACGTCTCATGTCCTCCTCACGTCCACGTAGTCCAGAATCGGGCTGGGCACACCCCCAGGCCCCCCACCCCACCTATCTACTGCCCATCTTACCTAAACATTCACACAAACCCATGCATACACCTATACACCATATAATCATACCGACACATAACTATAACAAAATATCATACTGTATACATTAACCCGAAAACCTAAGTTTGGCTGCTTGTAAGCCCTTTTTCTGTCTCCAAAAAAACTCAAAACAAAAACCTACTTGTGCTTACTCAGCCCATCACCAGAGGAGAGAGAGAGGAAAGCCCCCCTAGAGCACCAGCCCAGAGGCCAAAGCCAACCCCCAACCACCACCCCGGTCCCTATCGCTAAACCTATCCTGCTTGCCCTATCTCTATCCCTTATTACTTTATAAACTAATCTGTCCCTCCTGCTGTCTCTCATTCTGTCCCTATCGCTATTTCCCGGTGTCATGGCCAGGCGCAGACCCCTACCTCCAGTCTAATACCCAGGGGCACCCCCTCCCCTCCCCCTGAAGGTTGGTTCCACCTAGGGCACCCTAAAATTAAAGCCCCTCCAAAGTCGAGAGGCCTTGGATGCACCCAGTTTCTCAACCTCCAGAGACCGGACCTTCACCAGGTCACCCATGATATTCCTACACACCTCGTCCTCCAGGAGGATTTTACACTGAGTCGATACTAAGCACCGTGCGTTCCACGTGAAATACCTGATCACTAAACTAACTAAAAAAGAAGTGCAATGATTCCTTCCACCCAGGTCTCCGAATGCCCCATAGGCCCAACCAGCGTAGGAGAGGTTGGTCAGACTGGGCCAACCGATGGAGGCACCCACCCGTTTGTAAACCTCTGCATTGAAGGGACACTGAAGCAAGAAATGGTCCATGCTTTCCAGCGTGTCATCGCACTCCTCCCGAGGACAACCTCTTTCATCGGAGTTTCTGAACTTCAGATTGCCCCTTACATACAGCCTCCCATGGAAGCAGCGCCAAGCCAGATCCCAAAACTTCTGGGGAATCCTCACAGAGTTTAAAAGTTTTAATCCCACCCCGAGGTCGCTACTTGGGCAGTCCCTGAGCGCCAGGGGCTTCTGGAAGCAGGTCAACAAGACCTTTCTGTCAAGAAATTTTCTCGACATGGTCTTGATCTCCCTCGCCTCCAGACCCCACCGACGAACAACCTTCAGAACCGGGGCGGCATAAGCCGGGAGGTGCCCATGGGGTACACGCAGGTCTTTCGCTTGGCCTCCTGTCTCCCATTCCTGGAAGAAAGGCCGAAACCATCCCCTGCAGGAGGATATCCACAGAGGAGCCCTTTCTCTTTCAAAGAGGTTTGCCAAATTAATTTTAATGAAGGTGTTTACTAGAAACACCACTGGGTTAACCATACCTAACCCACCTAGTTTCCTCGGTAGGTAAGTAACCTCCCTCTTGATTAGGTTAAGCCTGTTTCCCCACAACAGTTGGAAGAACAGGCTATAGACCCGAGTCCAGAGAGGCTCTGGCAACATGCACACGCTGCCAAGGTAGAGCAACATGGGCATCAGGTAAGCCTTGGCCAGGTGAACCCTTTCCCTAAGGGACAAAGACCATCCCTTCCATTGGCCAACCTTCTGGGCAGCTATTGATAGCCTACCTTCCCAGTTTTTCTTGGGGTAATCACCCGGGCCAAATTCAATGCCTAAGATTTTAGCAGACCCTTTGGGCTCTGGGAGGGTGTCCGGGAGATCAAAACTAGGATCCCCTCCCCCCAGCCAGAGACTTTCACACTTGTCCCGGTTGATCCTGGACCCAGATGCCCGTGAGTAGCGCTCAACTTCTGACATCACCCACTCTGCCTCCCCTCTCGAGGAGACAAAGATAGTGACGTCATCCGCGTACGCAACCACCCTCTGAGTGGCTTCCGGCTCCTCCAAGTCCATCCCCACCCCCGCCAATGGCCCACGATCGAGCCGCCTAAGAAAGGGGTCGATCGCGAAAACATACAGCAAGGGGCTTAAGGGACAACCCTGGCGGACACCAGACCCAACCTCAAAGGGGGTTCCAGTCCAACCGTTCACCAGTGCAAAAGACTCAGCCCCAGCGTATAGGGTCTGGAGCCAATTAACGAACTCACCCGGTAGGCCATACCTCAGAAGGACTGACCATAGGTACTTGTGATTCACCCGGTCAAAAGCTTTGGCCTGATCCAAGGACAGCATGTACCCCTCCCATCGGCCAGAATGTCCCTGCTCCACTGCCTCTCTGACACTGAGGACAGCACTAAAGGTGCTGCGGCCTGGAACAGAGCAATGCTGGGCCGACGAAAGGAGCCGGGGTGCAAACTTCACCAGCCGATTAAACAGTACTTTTGCGAGAACCTTTCTGTCCGTATTGAGGAGCGCTATGGGACGCCAGTTCTCAATACGGGTCGAATCCTTACCCTTTGACAGAATGATCAAGGCCGACTTGCCCATTGACTTTGGCAGAGCGCCCGAGGAGAGGCACTCATTAAAAACCGCAGTCAAGAGGGGAACTAAGGTTCCCTTAAAAGCCTTATAAAACTCAGATGTTAAGCCATCTGGGCCTGGCGACTTTTTGATGGCCAACCCATCAATCGCCAGCATCACTTCCTCTTCCTTAATCGACTCTGTCAAAACACCAAGCGAGGGGTCTGCTCCTGGCTCAGGGATGGTTTCAGCCAGGAAAGCCGACATTTCGTCTCGGTTTAGATCCTGCTCACCCAAAAGCTGCGAATAAAAGGATCTGATGACCTCCAGGATCCCTGATTTGGATCTCATCAGGGAGCCTGTACTATCTACCAGTCCTGTCACCACCTTACGACTCACTGACATCTTGCAGTTCTTGTAAGGGTCGGGCGAGCGGTACCTCCCGAAATCCCGTTCAAGAACCAAAGACGTGTGCCTATCATATTGGCATCTTTTGAGCAGAGCTTTCACCACGGAGATTTCCTCACGGCTACCTCCGGTTGAGACTAGATGTTCGAGTTTCCTCCTCATGTCTTGATACAGGCGATACCTGCTCATAGACCTGAGGCACGAGATCTGACGGAAAAACTCAGCCACCCGTTCTTTGAACACCTCCCACCACTCAGACTTAGTACCACCTAGATCCAATAAAGGTACCTGGCTCTGAAGAAAATCCTCGAAGGCCTGTCTTATCTCTGCTTCTTCCAGGAGAGTAGAATTCAGCCTCCATATACCTCTTCCCATCTGGAGGGACTCTGCAACATTCAAAGAAAACATAATCATACAGTGATCGGAGAACTCCACCTCAACGACGGACACTGCCGAAGAGATGGCGTCCTCCTTTAAAAAAAACCTGTCTATTCTGGATCTACGACTACCACTATGATAGGTGAATCCCGAGTGGCCTGGGGTATACCGAATGTGGATGTCCTCCAGGCGAGCATCACTAGCTATTCTATTCAACTCGACACTATCATAGGCCAGTACCTTTCTGGAACCGCCTCTGTCTTGGGGCCTAACGACAGTGTTAAAGTCCCCTCCAAAAATGACTTGTCGGCCTGTAAAAAGGAAGGGCTTAATCCTCATGAAGAGACTTTTCCGGTCCCACTTTGTCTGGGGACCGTAGATGTTAATGAGTCTTAGTTCTTGTCCCCTCATGAGAACATCTAAGATCAAGCACCGCCCCATTTCTAACTCGATCATCCGCCGGCATGTGACCGGTGCGGTAAAAAGTACCGCCACCCCGCTATATGGCTCAGCCGCAAGAGACCAGTAGGAGGGCCCACGTCGCCACTCCCTCCTAGCTTTCACGACCTCTGCCAAAAGTGACAGTCTGGTCTCCTGCAAAAACAAAATGTCAGCTTCAACCCGGCCGAGAAAATCAAAGGCTGCAAATCTAGCCATATTCGACTTAATGCTGGCAACGTTAATCGATGCCAGCGTCAACGGAGTGGGTGCCGCCATCATAAATGATTGAGTTAGACGGTTTTCTTCTTCCCACCCCTTGCTTTCTCCTCTGAGGAGGACCCCTCACCCTCTTTACCTCTTTTTTTTGTTTTTGAGGAGTCCATAACCTCCACCACCCCCCTCCCATTCTCATCTCCTGGGTCCGGGCCGACCCCCTCCCCCGGGGACAGTGGCCCCCGCAGAAGAGGAGGCTCAACGACTCCTAGACTCCCTACCGTGCTCTCCCCCCCGGCCTGGGGGTCTGGAATATCCATGAGAACACGGTATCGGTTGGGGGAGCACACCAGGGGGGTGCAGGTTTTGCCTTCCTTGGCCGGGGCAGGGCCAGATGTTTTTAGCCCTGTTTTGATGTTACCCGGTGTCCCCTGTTTTGTTTTAGGCTGTGACCTCCCTTCCTCTTCCACACTTTCATAGTGGGAGGACTGGGAGTCCTCAGCCCCCTGCTCTCTCTCTATCCTCCTTATCTCCTCATCCAGTACGGCCCCCCCAAGAGCATCAGTATCCTGGGGGGCATCCAGGTCCGAGCCAGAGGAGTCCCCAGTTTCCTGGGTCCTCCTCAGCTCTCGTTCCCTTCTGCGTTTTTCCGCCCTTCTCTGACGAGAAGGGGGTCCCCTCCTGGCGTTCGTCCTTTGCTCTTGGGCTCTATCGTCTCTGTCCGCCCCCTCGCCCACGGAGACCTCCCTCCTTACATTCTCCGTAGGGTTGGAACAGACATTGACGACTGAAAGGGTGACCTAGGTCACCACACAGGTTACACCTAATCTGCTCACACGATGCGGCCAGATGGCCTACCCCCCCACAATGAGCGCACTTCTGCACAGTGCAGCTTGCGCTCAAGTGTGAGGGGTCGCCACACCGGTGACACAGCTTCGGCTGCCCCTGGTAGAAGACAAGGATTCGATCTCTTCCCAAGAAAGCAGATGATGGTATGTGGGACACCGTCTGCCCCAGACGCTTAAGTTTGACCATAAACGTCCAGGCTCCCGACCAGATGCCAAACTCATCGCAGTTCTTCCGTGGCATCTCTGCTACCTCACCGTATCTTCCCAACCAGGTCATGATGTCCACACAGGAAAGCGACTCGTTACGGGTAAGAACGGTCACTTTCCTGAGACCATTCTGGCGAGAGATTGCTTGCGCAGCAAACCCTCGCCAGCCGGGCTCGCTTTTCACCAGCTCATAGTTCCCCCAGAAGACCTCAAGGCCCCCCGGCTGAACAAAGCTGATGTCAAACTCAGCCGTACCATGAGGATGTATCAAGGCGTAGATGTCACTCGCCTTGAAGCCCATCTCCAGCAGCAGCTCCACCACCCTCTTACGAGGAGGGCACGCATCATTGCCACGCCACTGGAGACGGACCACATTCCTCCTGGCCACGGCCGGCCCGGTTGTTGGGAGCGACCACTGATCTCCCCGTCTCTCTCGGAAGGCATTCAGACCATACCTATTTATCCAAAAGGATAGGTCCTTCTGCACTCCCCCTACTGTTATCGTCTGCTTCCCCTCCCTTAAGGCTTCTAGGAGGCGCTGTTGCAAACTGCCGTCCCCGGGCCCAGAAGATGAGGATGGGTGGGCCGACGGTCCCCCCACCACAACGCCCGCATACGACCTGCCGGGCGCTCTGGCAGAAGGAGCAACCGGCCCGCCACTGGTTGACACTCCCCCCACAATATTACAACCCACATTAATATCCACAACATTACCACCACCAACAATATTACCAACACTACTAACATTACCATCAATATTTACATTTCCACTTACATTCCTCTCCACAACTTTCATACCGGCCAGGCTGGTTACGGAGTTCTTCCTTTTGTCCACGGGCTTTTTATATGTTGTTTTTGGGGTCTCCACATCATCAGGTGCCGCTACTTCTGGGGCGCCGCCGGATATCTCAGGCGGCAATCCCTCAGCACCCTCCGCTTCACCGACCTCCATATCTGCTGCGCCACCAATACAATGTCCGGGAGGAGGGGTGCCGTCACCCCCCGTGCCCGCTAAACCCCTCCCACCGCCTTGCGGCGATGCAGATGGAGGGGCCGCAGGCACCGCTAGAGCCGCTCCCGGCACCAAACCAACCCCCCCTCCCGTCGGGGGATGGCCAGCAGTGCCGGAGCCTCTCCTACCGCCACCACTCGCTTCCGCAACACTTTCTGGTGCGTCCGCCGGCCGAGTCACATGACCAGCGAACTTCCGGTTTTCCGGCGCCACATCCGGTTTCCGGTTCCCCCCGTCCCCCGGCCTCCGGCTTGCGCCAGAGACCGGCTTCTGAGGTTCCCCATCCGCCGGACACGGGGACACGCCCCCTAGCGCCACGTGGCCATCGACACCACCTCCTTTACAGGAGACGGCGTCTGGCGCCATCTTGGCCACATTGCTCAAAACCAGCACCATATCTTTCTGCCCACATACCCGCCACGACCCCACTGCAGAGGCCGGAGCTGGGGGATTTGCGGGGTTTGCGTCCCGAACCGAGCTCTCACCCGGTCCGGAACGCAGGGAAGACAGGTAGGAATATTTGTAAGATACTCCACCTGTCTTCCCCTTTGCATTTTTCCGCCTCAACTTCCATAATTTTTTCTTTTTTTTTTTCTCCTCCTCCGGTGGCAACTCATCTCCAAAAGTAAAGTTCTGGAGGGACACTGGGGACTCCTGCAGCCGTATTTGCGTGAGCAACCCCGGGGGGTGCCCACTGCCCGATTCAAAGTTTTGCACAACTTGGCTGCAGGAAAGTTCCCCACTTGCCCCTCCGTTACTGCCTTCCCAGGGGTCCTCCGAGCCCGTCTCCTCCCGGGTTGGCGTCCTCTCCACCTCCACGCTTTCCTCCATTTCTGTGGCCCCCACTTCTGCGGCCTCCAATTTTGCGGCCTCCAATTTTGCGGCCTCCATTTTTGCGGCCTCCACTTTTGCGGCCTCCACTTTTGCGGCCTCCACTGCCTCTGCACTTTTAGCAGCCAATGCCTTTACTCCCCTTTTGCAGGGGGTTTCATTACTTTGCGTGGGGGACGCCATCAGGGAAAACCTTTCATCATTCTCCAATTTCTCCCCGAAGGCTCCCCCACCGACCACAATCTCCATCTTCCTCTCCTCCACCATCTTAATTTCCTCCAAAATTGTCTTTACCTGTAGATTATACCGGGACCTCTTGGTGCCTGATGTTTTCGCAGCTCGTCCCCTTGCGACCGCCAGATCTTCACGCAGCCGCCGCAGGGACTTACCGAGGTCCCGGTATTCTTCCAGCCGGGCAGCTAGGTGGGAGCTGAAGGTTTCCACCGACTCTCCCGACCGCAGTAGCCCCCATTCCTCGACCGTGCTCTGGTCCTCAGGTCGGGCATCTGGCCTTGCTGGGCCTTCTGGTCCTCCACCTGGATGATCCGCCATGTCTCTCCTCCTGGCTCCTTCCAGAGCCCCAGCATCAGGGGGGGCCGCACAGATCTTTCCACGGGATGACCTTCTCACCCCTGATGCTGGCTGCACGCTCCAAGCAGGTTGGGAAGACCCCCTACCCACCGCCTGCATGCTCCAGGGGGTAGAGGTCTGAGGCTCCATGTATGAATGGAGCCTCCTTCAGGGAAGCTTCCTTAGCCCAGGCAGGTGATAGAAACCTGGGCTGGTGAAAGAAAGGAAACTCCCTGGATTCCGGGTGTGGTCCACTCAACACACTCACAGCACACACTCAGCAGCTCCCAAACACACAACCTCCCTCCTTGCTAGTCACTGCTGGTGTGGCGTTTCTCTGGTACTCTTTTAATAGAAAAATATAAAACATTACAAAATAAACGGTTTTTACAAAACAAACACAACAAAACAAAACTTATGTACATTTCTGTACAATTTACCCAGCCTGACCCTTCTTACATAAATCCCCATGCATACATAACTATAATCCCATACTCATTCATACACACACCTAAACCCCCCCAACCCCAAGAAAACATAACTATAACACTATATACAACATACTCTTAAAAACCATGTGCCAACCAATGGCCCCCTAAAAAAAAACCACCACATATATAAAACAAAATAAATAATAATCATAATAAAAATAAACAAAATAATAATAATAATAATAAACTCTAAAAATAAAAGTTACCATCTCATGGTGCACTTACTTCAGTGCACCATGTAAATGAAAAGAAAAGAACAAAACATAAAAAACAACAAAACAAACCCCAAAAAACAAAGATTTTTTTTTTAATTTTTTTTTTTCTTTTTTTTTTTTTAAATTTATTTTTATTTTTTTTTACATCTTTTTTTAATATTTTTTTTTTTTTTTTTTTTTTTTTTATTAACTTATCCACATTCATACCTAACCCTGTACATACTACCTTATCCATCACCACCCATCACCTCCCCCAACCAGCATCACGCCTCATGTCCTTCCATGTCCGCATAGTTCAGATGCTGGCCCCCACCACCCAACACATCACCCAACCAGCCCGATCCCACGTCTCATGTCCTCCTTACGTCCACGTAGTCCAGAATCAGGCTGGGCACACCCCCAGGCCCCCCACCCCACCTATCTACTGCCCATCTTACCTAAACATTCACACAAACCCATGCATAGACCTATACACCATATCGACACATAACTATAACCAAATACCATACTATATACATAAACCCGAAAACCTAAGTTTGGCTGCTTGTAAGCCCTTTTTCTGTCTCCAAAAAGCTCAAAACAAAAACCTACTTGTGCTTACTCAGCCCATCACCAGAGGAGAGAGAGAGGAAAGCCCCCCTAGAGCACCAGACCAGAGGCCAAAGCCAACCCCCAACCACCACCCCGGTCCCTATCGCTAAACCTATCCTGCTTGCCCTATCTCTATCCCTTATTACTTTATAAACTAATCTGTCCCTCCTGCTGTCTCTCATTCTGTCCCTATCGCTATTTCCCGGTGTCATGGCCAGGTGCAGACCCCCACCTCCAGTCTAATACCCAGGGGCACTCCCTCCCCTCCCCCTGAAGGTTGGTTCCACCTAGGGCACCCTAAAATTGAAGCCCCTCCAAAGTCGAGAGGCCTTGGATGCACCCAGTTTCTCAACCTCCAGAGACCGGACCTTCACCAGGTCACCCATGATATTCCTACACACCTCGTCCTCCAGGAGGATTTTACACTGAGTCGATACTAAGCACCGTGCGTTCCACGTGAAATACCTGATCACTAAACTAACTAAAAAAGAAGTGCAATGATCCCTTCCACCCAGGTCTCCGAATGCCCCATAGGCCCAACCAGCGTAGGAGAGGTTGGTCAGACCGGGCCAACCGATGGAGGCACCCACCCGTTTGTAAACCTCTGCATTGAAGGGACACTGAAGCAAGAAATGGTCCATGCTTTCCAGCGTGTCATCGCACTCCTCCCGAGGACAACCTCTTTCATCGGAGTTTCTAAACTTCAGATTGCCCCTTACATACAGCCTCCCATGGAAGCAGCGCCAAGCCAGATCCCAAAACTTCTGGGGAATCCTCACAGAGTTTAAAAGTTTTAATCCCACCCCGAGGTCGCTACTTGGGCAGTCCCTGAGCGCCAGGGGCTTCTGGAAGCAGGTCAACAAGACCTTTCTGTCAAGAAATTTTCTCGACATGGTCTTGATCTCCCTCGCCTCCAGACCCCACCGACGAACAACCTTCAGAACCGGGGCGGCATAAGCCGGGAGGTGCCCATGGGGTACACGCAGGTCTTTCGCTTGGCCTCCTGTCTCCCATTCCTGGAAGAAAGGCCGAAACCATCCCCTGCAGGAGGATATCCACAGAGGAGCCCTTTCTCTTTCAAAGAGGTTCGCCAAATTAATTTTAATGAAGGTGTTTACTAGAAACACCACTGGGTTAACCATACCTAACCCACCTAGTTTCCTCGGTAGGTAAGTAACCTCCCTCTTGATTAGGTTAAGCCTGTTTCCCCATAACAGTTGGAAGAACAGGCTATAGACCCGAGTCCAGAGAGGCTCTGGCAACATGCACACGCTGCCAAGGTAGAGCAACATGGGCATCAGGTAAGCCTTGGCCAGGTGAACCCTTTCCCTAAGGGACAAAGACCATCCCTTCCATTGACCAACCTTCTGGGCAGCTATTGATAGCCTACCTTCCCAGTTTTTCTTGGGGTAATCACCCGGGCCAAATTCAATGCCTAAGATTTTAGCAGACCCTTTGGGCTCTGGGAGGGTGTCTGGGAGATCAAAACTAGGATCCCCTCCCCCCAGCCAGAGACTTTCACACTTGTCCCGGTTGATCCTGGACCCAGATGCCCGTGAGTAGCGCTCAACTTCTGACATCACCCACTCTGCCTCCCCTCTCGAGGAGACAAAGATAGTGACGTCATCCGCGTACGCAACCACCCTCTGAGTGGCTTCCGGCTCCTCCAAGTCCATCCCCACCCCCGCCAATGGCCCACGATCGAGCCGCCTAAGAAAGGGGTCGATCGCGAAAACATACAGCAAGGGGCTTAAGGGACAACCCTGGCGGACACCAGACCCAACCTCAAAGGGGGTTCCAGTCCAACCGTTCACCAGTGCAAAAGACTCAGCCCCAGCGTATAGGGTCTGGAGCCAATTAACGAACTCACCCGGTAGGCCATACCTCAGAAGGACTGACCATAGGTACTTGTGATTCACCCGGTCAAAAGCTTTGGCCTGATCCAAGGACAGCATGTACCCCTCCCATCGGCCAGAATGTCCCTGCTCCACTGCCTCTCTGACACTGAGGACAGCACTAAAGGTGCTGCGGCCTGGAACAGAGCAATGCTGGGCCGACGAAAGGAGCCGGGGTGCAAACTTCACCAGCCGATTAAACAGTACTTTTGCGAGAACCTTTCTGTCCGTATTGAGGAGCGCTATGGGACGCCAGTTCTCAATACGGGTCGAATCCTTACCCTTTGACAGAATGATCAAGGCCGACTTGCCCATTGACTTTGGCAGAGCGCCCGAGGAGAGGCACTCATTAAAAACCGCAGTCAAGAGGGGAACTAAGGTTCCCTTAAAAGCCTTATAAAACTCAGATGTTAAGCCATCTGGGCCTGGCGACTTTTTGATGGCCAACCCATCAATCGCCAGCATCACTTCCTCTTCCTTGATCGACTCTGTCAAAACACCAAGCGAGGGGTCTGCTCCTGGCTCAGGGATGGTTTCAGCCAGGAAAGCCGACATTTCGTCTCGGTTTAGATCCTGCTCACCCAAAAGCTGCGAATAAAAGGATCTGATGACCTCCAGGATCCCTGATTTGGATCTCATCAGGGAGCCTGTACTATCTACCAGTCCTGTCACCACCTTTCGACTCACTGACATCTTGCAGTTCTTGTAAGGGTCGGGCGAGCGGTACCTCCCGAAATCCCGTTCAAGAACCAAAGACGTGTGCCTATCATATTGGCATCTTTTGAGCAGAGCTTTCACCACGGAGATTTCCTCACGGCTACCTCCGGTTGAGACTAGATGTTCGAGTTTCCTCCTCATGTCTTGATACAGGCGATACCTGCTCATAGACCTGAGGCACGAGATCTGACGGAAAAACTCAGCCACCCGTTCTTTGAACACCTCCCACCACTCAGACTTAGTACCACCTAGATCCAATAAAGGTACCTGGCTCTGAAGAAAATCCTCGAAGGCCTGTCTTATCTCTGCTTCTTCCAGGAGAGTAGAATTCAGCCTCCATATACCTCTTCCCATCTGGAGGGACTCTGCAACATTCAAAGAAAAAATAATCATACAGTGATCGGAGAACTCCACCTCAACGACGGACACTGCCGAAGAGATGGCGTCCTCCTTTAAAAAAAACCTGTCTATCCTGGACCTACGACTACCACTATGATAGGTGAACCCCGAGTGGCCTGGGGTATACCGAATGTGGATGTCCTCCAGGCGAGCATCACTAGCTATTCTATTCAACTCGACACTATCATAGGCCAGTACCTTTCTGGAACCTCCTCTGTCTTGGGGCCTAACGACAGTGTTAAAGTCCCCTCCAAAAATGACTTGTCGGCCTGTAAAAAGGAAGGGCTTAATCCTCATGAAGAGACTTTTCCGGTCCCACTTTGTCTGGGGACCGTAGATGTTAATGAGTCTTAGTTCTTGTCCCCTCATGAGAACATCTAAGATCAAGCACCGCCCCATTTCTAACTCGATCATCCGCCGGCATGTGACCGGTGCGGTAAAAAGTACCGCCACCCCGCTATATGGCTCAGCCGCAAGAGACCAGTAGGAGGGCCCACGTCGCCACTCCCTCCTAGCTTTCACGACCTCTGCCAAAAGTGACAGTCTGGTCTCCTGCAAAAACAAAATGTCAGCTTCAACCCGGCCGAGAAAATCAAAGGCTGCAAATCTAGCCATATTCGACTTAATGCTGGCAACGTTAATCGATGCCAGCGTCAACGGAGTGGGTGCCGCCATCATAAATGATTGAGTTAGACGGTTTTCTTCTTCCCACCCCTTGCTTTCTCCTCTGAGGAGGACCCCTCACCCTCTTTACCTCTTTTTTTTGTTTTTGAGGAGTCCATAACCTCCACCACCCCCCTCCCATTCTCATCTCCTGGGTCCGGGCCGACCCCCTCCCCCGGGGACAGTGGCCCCCGCAGAAGAGGAGGCTCAACGACTCCTAGACTCCCTACCGTGCTCTCCCCCCGTCCTGGGGGTCTGGAATATCCATGAGAACACGGTATCGGTTGGGGGAGCACACCAGGGGGGTGCAGGTTTCGCCTTCCTTGGCCGGGGCAGGGCCAGATGTTTTTAACCCTGTTTTGATGTTACCCGGTGTCCCCTGTTTTGTTTTAGGCTGTGACCTCCCTTCCTCTTCCACACTTTCATAGTGGGAGGACTGGGAGTCCTCAGCCCTCTGCTCTCTCTCTATCCTCCTTATCTCCTCGTCCAGTACGGCCCCCCCAAGAGCATCAGTATCCTGGGGGGCATCCAGGTCCGAGCCAGAGGAGTCCCCAGTTTCCTGGGTCCTCCTCAGCTCTCGTTCCCTTCTGCGTTTTTCCGCCCTTCTCTGACGAGAAGGGGGTCCCCTCCTGGCGTTCATCCTTTGCTCTTGGGCTCTATCGTCTCTGTCCGCCCCCTCGCCCACGGAGACCTCCCTCCTTACATTCTCCGTAGGGTTGGAACAGACATTGACGACTGAGCGCGGACACCTACTGAAAGGGTGACCTAGGTCACCACACAGGTTACACCTAATCTGCTCACACGATGCGGCCAGATGGCCTACCCCCCCACAATGAGCGCACTTCTGCACAGTGCAGCTTGCGCTCAAGTGTGAGGGGTCGCCACACCGGTGACACAGCTTCGGCTGCCCCTGGTAGAAGACAAGGATTCGATCTCTTCCCAAGAAAGCAGATGATGGTATGTGGGACACCGTCTGCCCCAGACGCTTAAGTTTTACCATAAACGTCCAGGCTCCCGACCAGATGCCAAACTCATCGCAGTTCTTCCGTGGCATCTCTGCTACCTCACCGTATCTTCCCAACCAGGTCATGATGTCCACACAGGAAAGCGACTCGTTACGGGTAAGAACGGTCACTTTCCTGAGACCATTCTGGCGAGAGATTGCTTGCGCAGCAAACCCTCGCCAGCCGGGCTCGCTTTTCACCAGCTCATAGTTCCCCCAGAAGACCTCAAGGCCCCCCGGCTGAACAAAGCTGATGTTAAACTCAGCCGTACCATGAGGATGTATCAAGGCGTAGATGTCACTCGCCTTGAAGCCCATCTCCAGCAGCAGCTCCACCACCCTCTTACGAGGAGGGCACGCATCATTGCCACGCCACTGGAGACGGACCACATTCCTCCTGGCCACGGCCGGCCCGGTTGTTGGGAGCGACCACTGATCTCCCCGTCTCTCTCGGAAGGCATCCAGACCATACCTATTTATCCAAAAGGATAGGTCCTTCTGCACTCCCCCTACTGTTATTGTCTGCTTCCCCTCCCTTAAGGCTTCTAGGAGGCGCTGTTGCAAACTGCCGTCCCCGGGCCCAGAAGATGAGGATGGGTGGGCCGACGGTCCCCCCACCACAACGCCCGCATACGACCTGCCGGGCGCTCTGGCAGAAGGAGCAACCAGCCCGCCACTGGTTGACACTCCCCCCACAATATTACAACCCACATTAATATCCACAACATTACCACCACCAACAATATTACCAACACTACTAACATTACCATCAATATTTACATTTCCACTTACATTCCTCTCCACAACTTTCATACCGGCCAGGCTGGTTACGGAGTTCTTCCTTTTGTCCACTGGCTTTTTATATGTTGTTTTTGGGGTCTCCACATCATCAGGTGCCGCTACTTCTGGGGCGCCGCCGGATATCTCAGGCGGCAATCCCTCAGCACCCTCCGCTTCACCGACCTCCATTTCTGCTGCGCCACCAATACAATGTTGAGGAGGAGGGGTGCCGCCAACCCCGTGCCCGCTAAACTCCTCCCACCACTCGCTGCCGCAACACTTTCTGGTGCGTCTGCTGGCCGAGTCACATGACCAGCAGACTTCCGGTTTTCCGGCGCCACATCCGGTTTCCGGTTCCCCCCGTCCCCCGGCCTCCGGCTTGCGCCAGAGACCGGCTTCTGAGGTTCCCCATCCGCCGGACACGGGGACACGCCCCCTAGCGCCACGTGGCCATCGACACCACCTCCTTTACAGGAGACGGCGTCTGGCGCCATCTTGGCCACATTGCTCAAAACCAGCACCATATCTTTCTGCCCACATACCCGCCACGACCCCACTGCAGAGGCCGGAGCTGGGGGATCTGCGGGGTTTGCGTCCCGAACCGAGCTCTCACCCGGTCCGGAACGCAAGGAAGACAGGTAGGAATATTTGTAAGATACTCCACCTGTCTTCCCCTTTGCATTTTTCCGCCTCAACTTCCATAATTTTTTCTTTTTTTTTTTCTCCTCCTCCGGTGGCAACTCATCTCCAAAAGTAAAGTTCTGGAGGGACACTGGGGACTCCTGCAGCCGTATTTGCGTGAGCAACCCCGGGGGGTGCCCACTGCCCGATTCAAAGTTTTGCACAACTTGGCTGCAGGAAAGTTCCCCACTTGCCTCTCCGTTACTGCCTTCCCAGGGGTCCTCCGAGCCCGTCTCCTCCCGGGTTGGCGTCCTCTCCACCTCCACGCTTTCCTCCATTTCTGTGGCCCCCACTTCTGCGGCCTCCAATTTTGCGGCCTCCACTTTTGCGGCCTCCACTTTTGCGGCCTCCACTTTTGCGGCCTCCACTTTTGCGGCCTCCACTGCCTCTGCACTTTTAGCAGCCAATGCCTTTACTCCCCTTTTGCAGGGGGTTTCATTACTTTGCGTGGGGGACGCCATCAGGGAAAACCTTTCATCATTCTCCAATTTCTCCCCGAAGGCTCCCCCACCGACCACAATCTCCATCTTCCTCTCCTCCACCATATTAATTTCCTCCAAAATTGTCTTTACCTGTAGATTGTACCGGGACCTCTTGGCGCCTGATGTTTTCGCGGCTCGTCCCCTTGCGACCGCCAGATCTTCACGAAGCCGCCGCAGGGACTTACCGAGGTCCCGGTATTCTTCCAGCCGGGCAGCTAGGCGGGAGCTGAAGGTTTCCACCGACTCTCCCGACCGCAGTAGCCCCCATTCCTCTACCGTGCTCTGGTCCTCAGGTCTGGCATCTGGCCTTGCTGGGCCTTCTGGTCCTCCACCTGGATGATCCGCCATGTCTCTCCTCCTGGCTCCTTCCAGAGCCCCAGCATCAGGGGGGGCCGCACAGATCTTTCCACGGGATGACCTTCTCACCCCTGATGCTGGCTGCACGCTCCCAGCAGGTTGGGAAGACCCCCTACCCCCCGCCTGCATGCTCCAGGGGGTAGAGGTCTGAGGCTCCATGTATGAATGGAGCCTCCTTCAGGGAAGCTTCCTTAGCCCAGGCAGGTGATAGAAACCACCTGGGCTGGTGAAAGAAAGGAAACTCCCTGGATTCCGGGTGTGGTCCACACAGCACACTCACAGCACACACACAGCAGCTCCCAAACACACAACCTCCCTCCTTGCTAGTCACTGCTGGTGTGGCGTTTCTCTGGTACTCTTTTAATAGAAAAATATAAAACATTACAAAATAAACGGTTTTTACAAAACAAACACAACAAAACAAAACTTATGTACATTTCTGTAGAATTTACCCAGCCTGGCCCTTCTTACATAAATCCCCATGCATACATAACTATAATCCCATACTCATTCATACACACACCTAAACCCCCCCAACCCCAAGAAAACATAACTATAACACTATATACAACATACTCTTAAAAACCATGTGCCAACCAATGGCCCCCTAAAAAAAACAAAAAACACCACATATATAAAACAAAATAAATAATAATCATAATAAAAATAAACAAAATAATAATAATAATAAACTCTAAAAATAAAAGTTACCATCTCATGGTGCACTTACTTCAGTGCACCATGTAAATGAAAAGAAAAGAACAAAACATAAAAAACAACAAAACAAACCCCAAAAAAAAGAAATTTATTTTTTTTTTTTTTTATATATTTTTTTTTTTTTTTTAATTTTTTTTTTTTTTTTTATATATATATATTTTTTTTTTTTTCTTTTTATTAACTTATCCACATTCATACCTAACCCTGTACATACTACCTTATCCATCACCACCCATCACCTCCCCCAACCAGCATCACGCCTCATGTCCTTCCATGTCCGCATAGTTCAGATGCTGGCCCCCACCACCCGACACATCACCCACCCAGCCCGATCCCACGTCTCATGTCCTCCTCACGTCCACGTAGTCCAGAATCGGGCTGGGCACAACCCCAGGCCCCCCACCCCACCTATCTACTGCCCATCTTACCTAAACATTCACACAAACCCATGCATAGACCTATACACCATATCGACACATAACTATAACCAAATACCATACTATATACATAAACCCGAAAACCTAAGTTTGGCTGCTTGTAAGCCCTTTTTCTGTCTCCAAAAAGCTCAAAACAAAAACCTACTTGTGCTTACTCAGCCCATCACCAGAGGAGAGAGAGAGGAAAGCCCCCCTAGAGCACCAGCCCAGAGGCCAAAGCCAACCCCCAACCACCACCCCGGTCCCTATCGCTAAACCTATCCTGCTTGCCCTATCTCTATCCCTTATTACTTTATAAACTAATCTGTCCCTCCTGCTGTCTCTCATTCTGTCCCTATCGCTATTTCCCGGTGTCATGGCCAGGTGCAGACCCCCACCTCTAGTCTAATACCCAGGGGCACTCCCTCCCCTCCCCCTGAAGGTTGGTTCCACCTAGGGCACCCTAAAATTGAAGCCCCTCCAAAGTCGAGAGGCCTTGGATGCACCTAGTTTCTCAACCTCCAGAGACCGGACCTTCACCAGGTCACCCATGATATTCCTACACACCTCGTCCTCCTGGAGGATTTTACACTGAGTCGATACTAAGCACCGTGCGTTCCACGTGAAATACCTGATCACTAAACTAACTAAAAAAGAAGTGCAATGATCCCTTCCACCCAGGTCTCCGAATGCCCCATAGGCCCAACCAGCGTAGGAGAGGTTGGTCAGACCGGGCCAACCGATGGAGGCACCCACCCGTTTGTAAACCTCTGCATTGAAGGGACACTGAAGCAAGAAATGGTCCATGCTTTCCAGCGTGTCATCGCACTCCTCCCGAGGACAACCTCTTTCATCGGAGTTTCTAAACTTCAGATTGCCCCTTACATACAGCCTCCCATGGAAGCAGCGCCAAGCCAGATCCCAAAACTTCTGGGGAATCCTCACAGAGTTTAAAAGTTTTAATCCCACCCCGAGGTCGCTACTTGGGCAGTCCCTGAGCGCCAGGGGCTTCTGGAAGCAGGTCAACAAGACCTTTCTGTCAAGAAATTTTCTCGACATGGTCTTGATCTCCCTCGCCTCCAGACCCCACCGACGAACAACCTTCAGAACCGGGGCGGCATAAGCCGGGAGGTGCCCATGGGGTACACGCAGGTCTTTCGCTTGGCCTCCTGTCTCCCATTCCTGGAAGAAAGGCCGAAACCATCCGCTGCAGGAGGATATCCACAGAGGAGCCCTTTCTCTTTCAAAGAGGTTCGCCAAATTAATTTTAATGAAGGTGTTTACTAGAAACACCACTGGGTTAACCATACCTAACCCACCTAGTTTCCTCGGTAGGTAAGTAACCTCCCTCTTGATTAGGTTAAGCCTGTTTCCCCATAACAGTTGGAAGAACAGGCTATAGACCCGAGTCCAGAGAGGCTCTGGCAACATGCACACGCTGCCAAGGTAGAGCAACATGGGCATCAGGTAAGCCTTGGCCAGGTGAACCCTTTCCCTAAGGGACAAAGACCATCCCTTCCATTGGCCAACCTTCTGGGCAGCTATTGATAGCCTACCTTCCCAGTTTTTCTTGGGGTAATCACCCGGGCCAAATTCAATGCCTAAGATTTTAGCAGACCCTTTGGGCTCTGGGAGGGTGTCCGGGAGATCAAAACTAGGATCCCCTCCCCCCAGCCAGAGACTTTCACACTTGTCCCGGTTGATCCTGGACCCAGATGCCCGTGAGTAGCGCTCAACTTCTGACATCACCCACTCTGCCTCCCCTCTCGAGGAGACAAAGATAGTGACGTCATCCGCGTACGCAACCACCCTCTGAGTGGCTTCCGGCTCCTCCAAGTCCATCCCCACCCCCGCCAATGGCCCACGATCGAGCCGCCTAAGAAAGGGGTCGATCGCGAAAACATACAGCAAGGGGCTTAAGGGACAACCCTGGCGGACACCAGACCCAACCTCAAAGGGGGTTCCAGTCCAACCGTTCACCAGTGCAAAAGACTCAGCCCCAGCGTATAGGGTCTGGAGCCAATTAACGAACTCACCCGGTAGGCCATACCTCAGAAGGACTGACCATAGGTACTTGTGATTCACCCGGTCAAAAGCTTTGGCCTGATCCAAGGACAGCATGTACCCCTCCCATCGGCCAGAATGTCCCTGCTCCACTGCCTCTCTGACACTGAGGACAGCACTAAAGGTGCTGCGGCCTGGAACAGAGCAATGCTGGGCCGACGAAAGTAGCCGGGGTGCAAACTTCACCAGCCGATTAAACAGTACTTTTGCGAGAACCTTTCTGTCCGTATTGAGGAGCGCTATGGGACGCCAGTTCTCAATACGGGTCGAATCCTTACCCTTTGACAGAATGATCAAGGCCGACTTGCCCATTGACTTTGGCAGAGCGCCCGAGGAGAGGCACTCATTAAAAACCGCAGTCAAGAGGGGAACTAAGGTTCCCTTAAAAGCCTTATAAAACTCAGATGTTAAGCCATCTGGGCCTGGCGACTTTTTGATGGCCAACCCATCAATCGCCAGCATCACTTCCTCTTCCTTGATCGACTCTGTCAAAACACCAAGCGAGGGGTCTGCTCCTGGCTCAGGGATGGTTTCAGCCAGGAAAGCCGACATTTCGTCTCGGTTTAGATCCTGCTCACCCAAAAGCTGCGAATAAAAGGATCTGATGACCTCCAGGATCCCTGATTTGGATCTCATCAGGGAGCCTGTACTATCTACCAGTCCTGTCACCACCTTACGACTCACTGACATCTTGCAGTTCTTGTAAGGGTCGGGCGAGCGGTACCTCCCGAAATCCCGTTCAAGAACCAAAGACGTGTGCCTATCATATTGGCATCTTTTGAGCAGAGCTTTCACCACGGAGATTTCCTCACGGCTACCTCCGGTTGAGACTAGATGTTCGAGTTTCCTCCTCATGTCTTGATACAGGCGATACCTGCTCATAGACCTGAGGCACGAGATCTGACGGAAAAACTCAGCCACCCGTTCTTTGAACACCTCCCACCACTCAGACTTAGTACCACCTAGATCCAATAAAGGTACCTGGCTCTGAAGAAAATCCTCGAAGGCCTGTCTTATCTCTGCTTCTTCCAGGAGAGTAGAATTCAGCCTCCATATACCTCTTCCCATCTGGAGGGACTCTGCAACATTCAAAGAAAAAATAATCATACAGTGATCGGAGAACTCCACCTCAACGACGGACACTGCCGAAGAGATGGCGTCCTCCTTTAAAAAAAACCTGTCTATCCTGGACCTACGACTACCACTATGATAGGTGAACCCCGAGTGGCCTGGGGTATACCGAATGTGGATGTCCTCCAGGCGAGCATCACTAGCTATTCTATTCAACTCGACACTATCATAGGCCAGTACCTTTCTGGAACCTCCTCTGTCTTGGGGCCTAACGACAGTGTTAAAGTCCCCTCCAAAAATGACTTGTCGGCCTGTAAAAAGGAAGGGCTTAATCCTCATGAAGAGACTTTTCCGGTCCCACTTTGTCTGGGGACCGTAGATGTTGATAAGTCTTAGTTCTTGTCCCCTCATGAGAACATCTAAGATCAAGCACCGCCCCATTTCTAACTCGATCATCCGCCGGCATGTGACCGGTGCGGTAAAAAGTACCGCCACCCCGCTATATGGCTCAGCCGCAAGAGACCAGTAGGAGGGCCCACGTCGCCACTCCCTCCTAGCTTTCACGACCTCTGCCAAAAGTGACAGTCTGGTCTCCTGCAAAAACAAAATGTCAGCTTCAACCCGGCCGAGAAAATCAAAGGCTGCAAATCTAGCCATATTCGACTTAATGCTGGCAACGTTAATCGATGCCAGCGTCAACGGAGTGGGTGCCGCCATCATAAATGATTGAGTTAGACGGTTTTCTTCTTCCCACCCCTTGCTTTCTCCTCTGAGGAGGACCCCTCACCCTCTTTACCTCTTTTTTTTGTTTTTGAGGAGTCCATAACCTCCACCACCCCCCTCCCATTCTCATCTCCTGGGTCCGGGCCGACCCCCTCCCCCGGGGACAGTGGCCCCCGCAGAAGAGGAGGCTCAACGACTCCTAGACTCCCTACCGTGCTCTCCCCCCCGGCCTGGGGGTCTGGAATATCCATGAGAACACGGTATCGGTTGGGGGAGCACACCAGAGGGGTGCAGGTTTTGCCTTCCTTGGCCGGGGCAGGGCCAGATTTTTTTAGCCCTGTTTTGATGTTACCCGGTGTCCCCTGTTTTGTTTTAGGCTGTGACCTCCCTTCCTCTTCCACACTTTCATAGTGGGAGGACTGGGAGTCCTCAGCCCTCTGCTCTCTCTCTATCCTCCTTATCTCCTCGTCCAGTACGGCCCCCCCAAGAGCATCAGTATCCTGGGGGGCATCCAGGTCCGAGCCAGAGGAGTCCCCAGTTTCCTGGGTCCTCCTCAGCTCTCGTTCCCTTCTGCGTTTTTCCGCCCTTCTCTGACGAGAAGGGGGTCCCCTCCTGGCATTCATCCTTTGCTCTTGGGCTCTATCGTCTCTGTCCACCCCCTCGCCCACGGAGACCTCCCTCCTTACATTCTCCGTAGGGTTGGAACAGACATTGACGACTGAGCGCGGACACCGACTGAAAGGGTGACCTAGGTCACCACACAGGTTACACCTAATCTGCTCACACGATGCGGCCAGATGGCCTACCCCCCCACAATGAGCGCACTTCTGCACAGTGCAGCTTGCGCTCAAGTGTGAGGGGTCGCCACACCGGTGACACAGCTTCGGCTGCCCCTGGTAGAAGACAAGGATTCGATCTCTTCCCAAGAAAGCAGATGATGGTATGTGGGACACCGTCTGCCCCAGACGCTTAAGTTTGACCATAAACGTCCAGGCTCCCGACCAGATGCCAAACTCATCGCAGTTCTTCCGTGGCATCTCTGCTACCTCACCGTATCTTCCCAACCAGGTCATGATGTCCACACAGGAAAGCGACTCGTTACGGGTAAGAACGGTCACTTTCCTGAGACCATTCTGGCGAGAGATTGCTTGCGCAGCAAACCCTCGCCAGCCGGGCTCGCTTTTCACCAGCTCATAGTTCCCCCAGAAGACCTCAAGGCCCCCCGGCTGAACAAAGCTGATGTCAAACTCAGCCGTACCATGAGGATGTATCAAGGCGTAGATGTCACTCGCCTTGAAGCCCATCTCCAGCAGCAGCTCCACCACCCTCTTACGAGGAGGGCACGCATCATTGCCACGCCACTGGAGACGGACCACATTCCTCCTGGCCACGGCCGGCCCGGTTGTTGGGAGCGACCACTGATCTCCCCGTCTCTCTCGGAAGGCATCCAGACCATACCTATTTATCCAAAAGGATAGGTCCTTCTGCACTCCCCCTACTGTTATCGTCTGCTTCCCCTCCCTTAAGGCTTCTAGGAGGCGCTGTTGCAAACTGCCGTCCCCGGGCCCAGAAGATGAGGATGGGTGGGCCGACGGTCCCCCCACCACAACGCCCGCATACGACCTGCCGGGCGCTCTGGCAGAAGGAGCATCCGGCCCGCCACTGGTTGACACTCCCCCCACAATATTACAACCCACATTAATATCCACAACATTACCACCACCAACAATATTACCAACACTACTAACATTACCATCAATATTTACATTTCCACTTACATTCCTCTCCACAACTTTCATACCGGCCAGGCTGGTTACGGAGTTCTTCCTTTTGTCCACTGGCTTTTTATATGTTGTTTTTGGGGTCTCCACATCATCAGGTGCCGCTACTTCTGGGGCGCCGCCGGATATCTCAGGCGGCAATCCCTCAGCACCCTCCGCTTCACCGACCTCCATTTCTGCTGCGCCACCAATACAATGTTGAGGAGGAGGGGTGCCGCCAACCCCGTGCCCGCTAAACTCCTCCCACCACTCGCTGCCGCAACACTTTCTGGTGCGTCTGCTGGCCGAGTCACATGACCAGCAGACTTCCGGTTTTCCGGCGCCACATCCGGTTTCCGGTTCCCCCCGTCCCCCGGCCTCCGGCTTGCGCCAGAGACCGGCTTCTGAGGTTCCCCATCCGCCGGACACGGGGACACGCCCCCTAGCGCCACGTGGCCATCGACACCACCTCCTTTACAGGAGACGGCGTCTGGCGCCATCTTGGCCACATTGCTCAAAACCAGCACCATATCTTTCTGCCCACATACCCGCCACGACCCCACTGCAGAGGCCGGAGCTGGGGGATCTGCGGGGTTTGCGTCCCGAACCGAGCTCTCACCCGGTCCGGAACGCAAGGAAGACAGGTAGGAATATTTGTAAGATACTCCACCTGTCTTCCCCTTTGCATTTTTCCGCCTCAACTTCCATAATTTTTTCTTTTTTTTTTTCTCCTCCTCCGGTGGCAACTCATCTCCAAAAGTAAAGTTCTGGAGGGACACTGGGGACTCCTGCAGCCGTATTTGCGTGAGCAACCCCGGGGGGTGCCCACTGCCCGATTCAAAGTTTTGCACAACTTGGCTGCAGGAAAGTTCCCCACTTGCCTCTCCGTTACTGCCTTCCCAGGGGTCCTCCGAGCCCGTCTCCTCCCGGGTTGGCGTCCTCTCCACCTCCACGCTTTCCTCCATTTCTGTGGCCCCCACTTCTGCGGCCTCCAATTTTGCGGCCTCCACTTTTGCGGCCTCCACTTTTGCGGCCTCCACTTTTGCGGCCTCCACTTTTGCGGCCTCCACTGCCTCTGCACTTTTAGCAGCCAATGCCTTTACTCCCCTTTTGCAGGGGGTTTCATTACTTTGCGTGGGGGACGCCATCAGGGAAAACCTTTCATCATTCTCCAATTTCTCCCCGAAGGCTCCCCCACCGACCACAATCTCCATCTTCCTCTCCTCCACCATATTAATTTCCTCCAAAATTGTCTTTACCTGTAGATTGTACCGGGACCTCTTGGCGCCTGATGTTTTCGCGGCTCGTCCCCTTGCGACCGCCAGATCTTCACGAAGCCGCCGCAGGGACTTACCGAGGTCCCGGTATTCTTCCAGCCGGGCAGCTAGGCGGGAGCTGAAGGTTTCCACCGACTCTCCCGACCGCAGTAGCCCCCATTCCTCTACCGTGCTCTGGTCCTCAGGTCTGGCATCTGGCCTTGCTGGGCCTTCTGGTCCTCCACCTGGATGATCCGCCATGTCTCTCCTCCTGGCTCCTTCCAGAGCCCCAGCATCAGGGGGGGCCGCACAGATCTTTCCACGGGATGACCTTCTCACCCCTGATGCTGGCTGCACGCTCCCAGCAGGTTGGGAAGACCCCCTACCCCCCGCCTGCATGCTCCAGGGGGTAGAGGTCTGAGGCTCCATGTATGAATGGAGCCTCCTTCAGGGAAGCTTCCTTAGCCCAGGCAGGTGATAGAAACCACCTGGGCTGGTGAAAGAAAGGAAACTCCCTGGATTCCGGGTGTGGTCCACACAGCACACTCACAGCACACACACAGCAGCTCCCAAACACACAACCTCCCTCCTTGCTAGTCACTGCTGGTGTGGCGTTTCTCTGGTAAAACCTTCTGTGTTACAAACATTTTTTTTCATTACAAATGAATTTTGGCAAAAAAACCATAACATTTCTAAATTCCACCTCCACTTTGCTTTAAATCCTGTCAAATTGTTGTGCAGTTTTGCACCTGGAATGTGAACTGCAGAAATCTGCTGCATTAGCCAGCCTGCTTGGATGACATACCATCCCAGGAGACAACTGCAGCCTGTGTTTGGCTGCAGCAGCAGTCACATGGGATGAAACATCATCCCAGAAAGCCGGCCCTCTGATGTCATCCAGGCCGGCATCCTGGGATGATGTTTCATACCATGTGACCACCGCTATAGCCTGTGATTGGCTGCAGCAGTCACATGGGATGAAACGTCATTCCAGGAGGCCTGCCTGCAAAACGTCAGAGATAAGTATAAGGTGTTTTTTTTCTGATGTTCCGTCGCAAAAGTCACAACAATTGACTGTTGCAGGTGTAGATCCCCATTGAATTAAAAATACAGTCGATTCCGCAAAATACAATTGACCTGCTTCAAAAACCACACCGCAGGTTAATTTGTGTGCAGACTCTCCGCATGTCATGTATGCAGCATGTGGAAGAGATTTCTTAAAATCGTATCCATTTCTCTGCTACTGTATTATGCTGCGGATTTTCTGCAACAAAATATGTTGCGGAAATCCGCAGTATTTACACCATGTGTGGACTAACCCTAACAGCGTTTTCGTAGTAAAACCACTGCAAAAACGGCAGGTGCATATTTTAATAAAGATTTGAAAAATGAACTCATTCAGAAGAAAGACGAAATTACGCAATTTTAGATGAACTATCGAGCAAAGCAAAACCTACACCCCCCTGGCCAGCCTGGGGAGCTAAGGACTCGTATTAACAGATGGGCATCCAAGTCTCCCATCTAATTTTCCTGGTAAATACACTATAGAGTGTCAGTAATAAAACTGATGTAATTGTTTTATCCAGATTTTCTGTATTTAAAGGGGTTGTCTACTACCGGACGATTGATCACCTACAGTATCCTCCGGATAGGTCATCAGTTTATGATCATGGGGGTCCGTCTCCCGGACCCCGCACGGTTAAGCCGCTACGTACATGCCGGAAGAAGTTGGCTCCGGCCACGTGATAGCAGCCGAGCTGCAGTACTGCAGCTCTGCTCCTGTTCAAGTGAATAGGAGCAGAGCTGCAGTTCTGCAGTATGGCCGCTATGCAATATATGGAGCCAACTACTTTCTACTCCGTACATCGCATGATATCAGTAGTGCTCAACCGTGTTAATGTCTGAGATGGAAATACCCCTCAAAACTGCTGACAGAGCTAAATGGGGGAGTGTAACAATACCTATTGTCTCAGTCACGCATTTTGCATTACCTAGAAATCAACATTAAATTCCCCAGTCTCCGCGGTTCAAGTATCACTGAGGCGGCCTCTTGATTTGCAAGTGTTCCTTGGCTCTCCTCTCTGCAAACTGCCAGCCCTTCCCTCTGCTATGAGTGATAGATAAGCAGTCTCCTGATTAGACGCTAGAGCCGCCATTCAGAGCAAAGAGTGGCACTTGCGACTGGTCATGCAACTTGCATGACAGAGACAACTGGTATTGTTATAATGCCCTTCCCCCTTCCCTATATAGCGCTTTTAGCAGTTTTGAGGCCCTTTAAGTCTTCTGATTGTACGGCCCATTGGCATGCTCTCTTTTAACCCCTTCCCGACATCCGCCGTATATATACGGCGCTGTCTGGAGGTGCTTCCCGCAAAGCGCCGTATATGTACGGCGCAGTGATGGTGTGGGCTCAGAAGCAGAGCCGGCACCATCACCGCGGGGTGACAGCTGTATTATACAGCTGGCACCCTCCTGTAACTGCCAGGACCGGAGCTATTCTCCAATCCGGCAGATTAACCCCTCAGATGCTGCGCTCAATAGAGCGCAGCATCTGATAGGTTTTCACCCGATCGACAACCCAGTGATGCAATCGCTGGGTTGCTGTGGCAATCAGACGCCAGAAAATGGCGTCCGAGTCTGCCTTGTACGGGAGCCGATGAGGACCCCCCTGCGGCGCGTCCTCATAGGCTTGCTGTCAGTGAATAACTGACAGCGCTAATACACTGCACTACGTAGGTAGTGCAGTGTATTAGAGTAGCGATCGGGGCATCAGGCCCTCATGTCCCCTAGTGGGACAAGTAAAAAAAGTAAAAAAAAGTTAATAAAAATGTGGTAAAACAATAAAAACACACACATTTCAAATAAAAATAAAGCTAAACTGACTTTTTTCCCATAGTAAGTCTTTTATTATGGGAAAAACCGTAAAAATAAAAAAAACTATACTTAATTGGTATCGCCGCGTCCGTAACGACCCAAACTACAAAACTTTTATGTAATTTATCCCGCACGGTGAACGCGGTAAAAAAAAAAACATGAAAAACAACACCAGAATATTTGTTTTTAGGTCACATCTCCTTCCAAAAAATGCTATAAAATGGTGATCAAAAAGTCACATTTACTCCAAAATAGTACTAATAAAAAATGACAATCCGTGCCGCAAAAAATAATCCCTGACACCGCTTTGTGCACGCAAAAATAATAAAGTTATGGGTCTTAGAATGTCGACACAGAAAACAAATGATTTTATAAAAAAAGTGATTTTATTGTACAAAAGCCGCAATACATAAAAAAAACTATATAAATTTGGTATCGCCGTAATCGCATCGACCCACAGAATAAAGCCAACATGTAATTTAGGGAACACTGTGGATGCCGATAAAAAAACCAATAAAAAACTATTCCAGAATTGCTTGTTTTTGGTAATTTCCTTTACCAAAAAATGAAATAAAAAGTGATCAAAAAGTCGTATGTGTTCTAAAATGGTACCAATAAAATCTACAGCCCGTCTCGCAAAAAACAAGCCCACACACTGCTCAATCAACTGAAAAATAAAAAGTTACGGCACTAGTAATGCGGTGATGAAAAAACATCTCAATGCGCAGGCCGGAGAGGAACATTCCTGCAGTTTCAGGGCCCTAGTATTTAGGAACTAGGAAAGGGAATGGACATAGCACATCTGCTGGAAGCGAGGGTGCCCGTATTATACCAGCGCAAAACTTTCCCAGTAATATTTCCCAAACTACGAAGGAGAAAAAGTCCCCAAAAGGTGCAGAGCGTTACAAAAGGGGTATAAGAAAGAAAACCGTTTATCAGTGTGACACCGGCCTGTGCATAACGGATCGCTTCACATCGTACCACAAATCTATGGATAATTGCATTATTTACCCCATTATTATACCCTCTTATTATGCCCTGATGTTCTCCGCACAGATTACATATACCCTGAAGTACTCACAGATTACATATGCCACCACATTATAAACGGAAATACCAGCAAAACCCCAAACAGAACTATTACCAAGCAAAACCTATGCTCAAAATGGCGGTCTTTCCCTTCTTAGCCCTACAGTATGCCCAAACAGCAATTTATGGCCACAAGTAAGGCATTACCATACCCGGGAGAACCCGCTTAACAATTTATGGGGTAAGATTCTCTAGGGGCACAACATCTTGTGCGGCGAATGGGCAGATCAGTGGAGAAATTGCAATTTTCACTTTGCACAATCCACTGCGTATTCATTTCTGAAAAACACCTGTGGAGTCTAAATTCTCACTACACCCCTTGATAAATGCCTTTAGGGGTGTAGTTTCTAAAACGGGGTCACTTTTGTTTCGTACATCAGGGGTTTTGCAAATGCAACATGGCATCCGCAAACCATTCCAGCAAAATCTACGCTCCAAAAGATAAATACCGCTCCTTTTCTTCTGAATGCTCCCATATACGTAAACAGCCTATTATAACCACATATGGGGTGTTACCGTACTCGGGAGAAATTACTTTACAAATGTTGGGGTGCTTTTTCTTCTCTATTCCTTGTAAAAATGAAAAATGTGTATCTAAAACTACATCTTGTTGGAAAAAAAAAATTATTTTTCATTTTCATGGCTTAATTCTAATTAATTCAGCAAAAAACCTTTGGGATCAAAATTTTCACTATACCCCTAGATGATTCCTCAGGGGGTGCAGTTTCCCAAATGGAGTCACTTTTGTGGTGTTTCCACTGTACTAGTACTACAGGGGCTCAGCAAATATGACATGACACCCAGAAACCATTCCAAAATCCAAATGGTGCTCCTTCCATTCTGAGCCCTACCGTGTGTCCAAACAGCCGTTTATGACCACATGTGGGGTATTGTTTTACTCGGGAGAAGTTGCTTTACAAATGTTGCGGTGCTTTTTCTCCTTCAGTCCTTGTAGAAATGAAAAAAAAATACCTAAACCTACATTTTCTTTGAAAAAATGTAGATTTTCATTTTTACGGCCTACTTACAATAAGTTCTGTAAAACACCTGTGGGGTCAAACTGCTCACTGTACCCCTAGATAATTTCCTCATGGGGTGTAGTTTCCAAAATGGGGTCACTTGTTGGGGGTTTCCACTGTTTTGTCCCCTCAGGAGCTTTGCAAATGCGACATGGCCTCCGCAAATCATTCCTGCTAAATTTGAGTTCCAAAAGCCAAATGGCGCTCTTTCCCTTCTCAGCCTCGCCGTGTGTCCAAACAGCCGTTTATTACCACATGTGGGGTATTGTTTTACTCGGGAGAAATTTCTTTACAAATTTTATGGTGCTTTTTCTCCTTTAGTCCTTGTGGAAATGAAAAAAAATTAGCTAAACCTACATTTTATTTGAAAAAATGTAGATTTTAATTTTCACAGCCTACTTCCAATAATTTCTGCAAGAAACCTGTGGGGTCAAAATGCTCACTATACCCCTAGATAATTTCCTCAAGGGGTATAGTTTCCAAAATGGGGTCACTTGTTGGGGCTTTCCACTGTTTTGTCACCTCAGGGGCTTTGCAAATGCGACATGGCCTCGGCAAACCATTCCTGCTAAATTTGAGCTCCAAGAGCCAAATGGCGCACTTTGCGATCTAAGCCCTGCCGTGTGTCCAAACAACTGTTTATTACCACATGTGGGGTATTGTTTTACTCGGGAGAAATTTCTCTACAAATGTTGTGGTGCTTTTTCTACTTTAGTTCTTTTGGAAATGAAAAAAAATGAGCTAAACCTACATTTTATTTGAAAAAATGTAGATTTTCATTTTCATGGCCTAGTTCCAAAAATTTTTGAAAAAAACTGGCCAGTCAAAATGCTTGCTACACCCCTAGATAAATTCCTCGAGGGGTGTAGTTTCCCAAATGGGGTCACTTTTGGGGTGTTTCCACTGTTTTAGTTCCACTAGACCTGTTCAAAGCTGACATGGTGCCTAAAATATATTCTAATAAAAAGGAGGCCCAAAATCCACCAGGTGCTCCTTTGCTTCTGAGGCCGGTGCTTCAGTACAGTAGCACACTAGGGCCATATGTGGGATATTTCCTAAAACTGCAGAATCTGGGCAATAAATATTGAGTTGCATTTCTTGGGTAAAACATTCTGTGATACAAAAAAAATGGATTCAAAATGAATTTCTGGAAAAAAATAATGAACTTTGTAAATTTCACCTCTACTTTGCCTTAATTCCTGCGCAATGTCTAAAGGTTTAAGAAACTTTCTAAATGCTGTTTTGAATACTTTGAGGGGTGCAGTTTTTAAAATGGGGTGACTTATTGGGGGTTTCTAATATATAAGGACCTCAAAGCCACTTCACAACTGAACTGGCCCCTGTAAAAATAGCTTTTTGAAATTTTCTTGAAAATGTGAGAAATTGCTGCTAAAGTTCTAAGCCTTGTAATGTCCTAGAAAAATAAAATGATGATCAAAAAACGATGCCAATCTAAAGTAGACATATGGGGGATGTTAATTAGCAACATTTTTGTGTGGTATAACTGCCTGTCTTACAAGCAGATACATTTAAATTGAGAAAAATGCTAATTTTTGCAATTTTTCGCTAAATTTTGGTGTTTTTCACAATTAAATACTGAATGTATCGGGCAAATTTTGCCAGTAACATAAAGTCCAATGTGTCACGAGAAAACAATCTCAGAATCGCTTGGATAGGTAAAAGCATTCCGGAGTTATTACCACATAAAGTGAAACATGTCAGATTTGAAAAATGAGGCTCTGTCAGGAAGGTCAAAAGCGGCCAAAGAGGAAAGGGGTTAAATAACATAAAGAACATATTTACTATCCCAACAGAAACCACAATGCAGATGTGAACAGAGATTTACTTGAATGTGCATAGTAATAGACTTGGAATTGTATTGAATCAGATGTGAAGCCATTGTACGCGAGCCGGGTTGGCTTCCTATATTTTGTTATCAAAGAAGTCGGGGCTAGGGTTTAAAATTGAACCCACAGATCTACATTTTCCATAAACAAGGCAACATCTATTGTCCAGAATATTGGCAGCATGTCTCGCTGTAGGTATGTTGTTTTTTTATATGACCTGTTGGCATTCATTTCTGTGTATACTTTGTTGTAAGTATTTCTACGTTTATTCTAGTTTTTATTTTGTGGATCATCTGAACTGAGAAATAGTAATAAATACCAAGTTTGTCAGATACAGTTGTGAAAACAAAATTAACGACTCATCTTAGGTAACCCCTACTAATCCTCCTCTGAGCAGACACAAATGCCAAGCCATACCTTAAATACTGATTGTATGAAAAATAATCAGACCATCGTATCAGTTAAATATGATTTATTGTATTTTTGTTACAATTAGTAATAATTCTGCTTCCTGGAGTTATTAAACATTACAGTTATTGTTTTGGTATTAGTTTATTAAGAAGACCTCCAACCACTCCTGCTAGACCGCTTAACAGACCTCTCTTTTCTTCACTTTCCTCTTCATCTCTCTCTTCATCATCCCCCTCTTCTTCATCATCTTCCTCTTCATGTTCATCCTCTTCACTTTCTCTTTTTCTGTAATAGGAGGCAATGTAAATTTAATGAAACATTATTGTGCTAATCATTCACACATTATCAATCAATATTATATTAGAATTTTTTTTATTTCTTTACTTCTGGTGATGCTTTGAAATGCAGTGATTGATGATCTCTGAGGTCATGTTCACACACATCGTAAACACTGCAGATTATCCCCAGCGGATTTTATCGTGGAAAACCCACATCGTATTACAGTAGCAGCAGAGTGGATAAGATTCAAACAAATCTTATCCGCACGCTGCCGAAAAAACCTGCCGAGAAATAATTCATAAATTGACCTGCGGTGCATTTTTTAAATCCGTAGCATGTCAATTTATGCTGCGGAATCGCTGCTATATTGTTGCAGGTTTTCCCCATGGAATTCAACGAGATGTAAAATCAGCAAGAATTAGCAGCGAAAAACGCGAGTTGCTTAAAAAACGGCTGAAAATCAGGAGCTGTTTTCCCTTGAAAACAGCTCCGTATTTTCAGACAGGTTTTTTTCACCGTGTGAACATAGCCTAATACATCTCCTTTCTTATGTGTCAACTCCTGTGTTTGGTTAAAAAAAAAGCATCAAAACTGTGTCTGTGGTCCTGGCCTGATGAGCCTGAAAGTCAAACTAGATTTGCACTATAATTTACGCCAAATTATGGCGTAAATTATAGTCAATATGTGGGGCTGCGGAAGGCCACGTCCCCTTCTTCTTAAAGGAACAGTGTCATCACAAATTTATTTTTCATATGTTAAAGATGTTAGTGCTTTATTAAAAACGTTTATATTTATTTGTGTGTTTGTGTTTTACTTTTTCATATTTTTACACTTTTTCTTCCCTATGGGGGCTGCCATTTTTTGTTCCATTTCTGTATGTGTCGATTAACGGCACATACAGACATGGAATACGGCAGCCACAGTCCCATAGGGACTGCGAACGGCTCCCGTCCCATCCACTTCTGTTTACGCCGTCTGTGTGGAAACTGTGCATGCGCCGCTCCCACACAGTCCAATTTGAAATTGGCGCCGTCCGGCGCCATTTTCCTGTGGACCGGAAGTCGCGGCCGGACAGTAAGATTACTACTTCCGGTCGCGGCTTCCGGACTTGTGCACTTGGACCAGCGGCAGCAGACGGAGCGGACGGGCCGGAGGGAGCCGCGGCGGCAGGAGCAGGTAAGAGATTTCAATGTATGTTCGTTTTTGTGTACGTTTACTATTGTATGTTAACCTTCTACACTGTGTGTTAGCTCAAAAAATGGCGACACACAGTGTAGGAGGTTAGACCGTTCAAACCCTCGTTTATCCCGGCACTAGCCAGGATAAAGGAGGGGGGGATGCTGAGAGCTCACTAGAGCGAGGGCTTTTTACCCAATTTTGCAATGCTGCAATTTTGGGAATAGCTCCATCTAGTCACCAGCAATGGGAAATATTATAAATTAGAATCTAATTTATAATATTTCCTGACTCGTGAAAAAAAAAAAAAAAATTGAACAATGTTTAATCACCTACACACTAAATGTTTAATTAAAAAAAAACAACATGTTTTTCTGGCAACACATTCCCTTTAAAGCCCGTTCACTTTTAAGTAAAGTGACACAAATGGCTCAAAAATCACAACCTTTTTTGCTGTGAGCGGCGCAAATGCCTTAAAAGTCGCAGTTTTTTGCACAAATTATGACTTTTGAGATTACAACTTTTCTATGCCAGAGAACTGGTATAGAACAAATAATTTATATATTTATAATTTAATCATTTTTTAAAAGGACATTAAACTTTAAAAATATTAAACAAAATATTAAATACATTTATAAAAATGTCCCCTAATTTTAAACCTGGAAGACTTTCAGAAGCTGCAGAAAGAAGAGGTTTTGCAGAAAACTTGCAGACTAGGAGGGAGCCCTTTCCTCCCAGCCTCCTCCATCTTCCGCTGGGGATCGATTGGTATCAGCATGACATCACTGCTGAAATCAAAAGTTTGGGGAAATAGGGTGGCAGTGCTTATCCCCATTGGTATTATGGGTGTATTCACATGGTGCAGTTTTCCGCGGTTTCTTTGCCAGCTGCAGAACCGTGATAAATCACTGTAAAACTAGGTTTTGATACACGGTTGTCGGACGCACGACAAAAAAATATGGCACGCCCGCACTGTGTGAATACACCCTTTGGATATCTTTCCATGATTCGTTTTTTGTAAGTCTTTGTGAGAAATCGTAGCAAATATGCGGCGATTCTAAAAAATTTTAAAAAAAAGCACGGTTTAGCCGCCTTTGGGGCAAAAGCTGCCACAAAAAAAACTACTTTTCCCCAGCTTTAGCCAGGTTTCCCAGGACTCTTGATAGCAAATCTGCCAAACCCCGAATGGCAAGTTAGTCTAGCTTTAGGGAGGGATTTATCAGTGCATAACTAGGCAAATTTGGATTTCAGCACTCTGGAATTCTGAGTAAGAACTTTTGCTGAAATGGAGGCCACACTTGGTACATACACGTGTACATGTGTATCAGACGCCTTAACCTAAAGAGCTAAATCACGTCCACTTTTTAGTAAAGTGGGCTGAGTGGCGCAAATGCCTCAAAAGTCTAATTTTTTCACCCTTAATGTATATACCAGTGTTTCTCAATATTTCTAATCCAACCCCCTGAAATGCATAAAAAAACCCCTAAGGCTACCATCATACACAATACCCCACTGATACTATCTAATATATATACATACCTATAGTATTGGGACCATTATGAGTATATTCTTCATGCAGTTTATATTCTACAAACCCAGTTTGGACTCCAGTATAACTCTACATTGGATTTTACTTTCTAAAAAGAGAGAGAGAAGAGAGGAGAGAGAAGAGAAAAGAGAAAAGAGAAAAGAGAAAAGAGAAAAGAGAAAAGAGAAAAGAGAAAAGAGAAAAGAGAAAAGAGAAAAGAGAAAAGAGAAAAGAGAGAGGAGAGAGGAGAGAGAGAGAGAGAGAGAGAATAGATATGACAGACATACACAGTGAAGGGGTTAAAAGCTGCATTACTAGCAGCTACTTACATACATCGGGTGTGGGGTCAGGGAGCAGCAGGAGTCAGGATTCCTGGGAGGAGACAGCACACACACGATCTTCCTGCTGTAGCCATTCCTTTCCCT
The DNA here is from genome assembly GCF_050947455.1 of Rhinoderma darwinii. Taxonomy (NCBI): domain Eukaryota; kingdom Metazoa; phylum Chordata; class Amphibia; order Anura; family Rhinodermatidae; genus Rhinoderma; species Rhinoderma darwinii. The sequence goes on from NC_134688.1 coordinate 373,259,423, forward strand.
CTGCACAGGCCACGAGGAAGTGGGAAACAGCAAGAAGTGAGCTGATTGGCTGGACAGCACAGTGGGCGGGCAAGAGTCTTCCCCCTCCGTGCAGTGACTATTTTACCGCTGAGCTGCCACCAATGCTTCAAAATACATTGCTGGGTCTCTTTTGTACCCCAGCACCGACCCAGCAATGCAGAGGAATCATTGTAGCACTACTGTGCTACTGTGGTGAGGGGGGGCTGGGGGCCCGGTCGCAGTTGCGACCGCTGCGACCCCTATAGCTACGCCACTGATGAAGACCCCAATGGCTGTGAAAACACTGCTGTCCTGATGCTTCGTGTGTGTATATAGTATTGTACACGTATGCTGCTTCTGTCCTTTTATGAGCAATCAGCCTTTGTGCACATCACGCTTTTTTCTTACGTTTGACGTGTAGAACGGGAAAAGTTCTCAATGTATACGTTAAATATAGGTTGTAAGGGAATCCTTAACAGTGGAATCTATCACCATAAAGTTGAATGCTAGACGTTGATTATATATATGAACTCTCATGAACCTTTTAAGGACATATACATGAAGCGGATACCACTATAATTTATAAGTAACGGATTCCATTATAAGGGTTTATTCAGAGGTTGCGGTTGAGGTGCTCTTAAAACTGCATCGAAAAAACGCATCTGAAAACTACATCGGTTTTAACCGCAATTTGACAAGTTTTTCTTTAAGAAGCACAACCACATAGAGAGACGCATCAAATCTCATCAGTCTTCGGATTTGTATTTTAATCCGGTTTAATCACACCTCACTCACAACGTCTGAATGCACCCTTGGGCATCCAATAAATGAATATGTCGCTCATAAACTATAAGGGTATGTTTACACGCAGAGTCAAAAACTTCTCAAAATACGGAGCTGTTTTCAAGAGAAAACAGCTCCTGATTTTCAGAAGTTTTTTGAGCAACTCGCGTTTTTCGCTTAATTTTCGCTGCGTTTTTTTACGGCCGATTTTGGAGCTGTTTTCAATAGAGTCTATGGAAAAACGGCTCAAAAAACGGCCCAAGAAGTGTCCTGCACTTATTTTGACAAGCCGTCATTTTACGCGCCGTCTTTTGACAGCGACGCGTAAAATTACACCGTCTGAAATGAGCATCGTAAAACCCATTCCAAGCAATGGGCAAATGTTTGCAGGCGTAATGGAGCCGTCTTTTCAGGTGTAATTCGAGGCGTAAAACGCCTGAATTACGTCTGAAAAGAAGTTGTGTGAACATACCCTAATAGTATCCGTGTAACGTATAGATCATGAAAATCTATTGATATCTATGGATGGAAAAGCGTAGTCTACCACACTACTCCATTCTTAAAAAAAGGTATACTGACGTATACCAGTCTGTCGGAGGCCAAAATAACACTCTTTTGGCCTTCATCGTGCCAATGGACCCCTAGAGACACGTTTAGCGTGTACGTTAGGAGCTTTTCCGACATACACACTAAACATAGGTCCAAAACATGACGTGCTCAGAGCCGAGGATTCCATTTGCAACAAAACCGCTTAGTACTGTACTACTGTAAGGGTATGTGCACACGATAGCAGGCATTTACGTCTGAATTTTGCGAGGCTTCTCTGACAGCCGTAAATTTTGAGCTGCTCTTCATTGAGTTCAATGAAGAACGGCTCAAATTACGTCTGAAAGAAGTGTCCTGCACTTCTTTTGATGAGGCTGTATTTTTACGCGTCGTCGTTTGACAGCTGTCAAACGACGACGCGTAAATGACAGGTCGTCTGCACAGTACGTCGGCAAACCCATTCAAATGAATGGGCAGATGTTTGCCGACGTATTGTAGCCCTATTTTCAGACGTAAAACGAGGCATAATACGCCTCGTTTACGTCTGAAAATAGGTCGTGTGAACCCAGCCTGAGGGTATGTTCACACGTAGTCAACAAAAACGTCTGAAAATCCAGAACTGTTTTCAAGGGAAAACAGACCCTGCTTTTCAGACGTTTTTTGACCAACTCGCATTTTTCGCGGCGTTTTTCGCGCCGTTTTCGCTGCGTTTTTTACATCCGTTTTTGGAGCTGTTTTCATTGGAGTCTATTAGAAAACAGCTCCAAAAACGTCCAAAGAAGTGTCCTGCACTTCTTTTGACGAGGCTGTATTTTTACGCGTCGTCGTTTGACAGCTGTCAAACGACGACGCGTAAATAACAGGTCGTCTGCACAGTACGTCGGCAAACCCATTCAAATGAATGGGCAGATGTTTGCCGACGTATTGGAGCCCTATTTTCAGACGTAAAACGAGGCATAATACGCCTCGTTTACGTCTGAAATTTGGCCGTGTGAACATACCCTAAGTCATCGATGTACAGCCGGCTGGTAAGGGTGTGTTCACACAAAAACGTCTGAAAATCCTGAAGTATTTTAAGCCACTCGCATTTTTCGCTGCGTTTTTTTATAGCCGTTTTTGGAGCTGTTTTCAATAGAGTCTATGAAAACAGCTCCAAAAACGTCCCACGAAAAGACCTGCACTTCTTCTTCGCGGCTGTCTTTTTTTAAAAACAGGCGCGTAAAAAAAAAAGCACATCGGAACAGAACGCCGTTTTTTCCTTTGAAATCAATGGGTAGATGTTTAGAGGCGTTCTGCTTACGATTTTTCAGCCATTTTTTGGGTGTTTGCGGCCCGAAAAACATCCGAAAATAGGCCTTGTGAACACTGTGAACTACTGATGTTACTATTTGTACTACTGCTGGTCCCACTATTCATGTAATACTGATGGTACTATTAGTACTACTGCTTGTACCACTCTGTGTGTACTACTGCTATTACTATTTGTACTACTGCTGTTGCCACTCTGCGTGTACTACTGCTGGTACTATTGGTACTACCGCTGGTGGCACTGTGTCTGTACTACTGCTGGGACTATTGGTACTGCTGCTTGTGGCACTATGTGTGTAGCAATGCTAGTGCCATTATGTGTGTATTACTGCTGGAACTATTAATACTTCTGCTGGTGCCACTATGTGTTTATTACTGCTGGTACTATTAGTACTACTGCTGGTACAACTATGTATATACTACTGCTGGTACCATGTTGTGTGTACTACTGCTTGTACTGTTGGTACACTGTTGGTGCCACTATATGTCTACTACTGAGAGTGCTATTGGTACTACTGTTGGTACTACTGCTGCTGGTGCCACTATGTGCTTACTACTGCTGATACCATAGGTACTACTGCTGGAATATTTGTGTGTACTACTGCTGGTGCCATTATATGCATACTACTGCTGGTACTACTGGTACTACTGCTAGGGCCACTATGTGTGTGCTACTGTTGGTACTTTTAGTACTACTGCTGGTGCCATTATGTGTGTACTACTGCTGGGGCCACTATGTGTGTATTACTGCTGGTACTATTGGTACTACTGCTGCTGGTACTATTGGTACTACTGCTGGTACTATTGGTACTACTGTTGGTGCCACTATGTCTGTACTACTGCTGATACTATTGTTACTACTGCTGGTGCTATTACTACTGATGCTGATAGTATTGGTACTACTGCTGGAGCAACTATTTGTGTATTTCCTCTGGTACTATTCGTACTACAGTTGGTGCCACCGGGGCCGGCGTCAGCACCCGGTGAACACGGATTCTGCTTCTAGTGGGAGCCCCTGTCTAGGAGGCAGTGTAAATACCGCTGTAGAACCGTAGCAGGTGCCACAGGGCCCGCGGCATGAGGGGGTCCGAGCGGCCCACCTTCACAACCCTCCCATGCACAGTGGCCTAGCAGCAGCCAGCGACGCCACTTTTCAATATTATCTGCATCCTTAGGACACAGGTACTATTGGACAATATGGCAGAGCAGGGAGGTATCTCCCCACTCTGCCATTTACTACACTAAAGACTCAAAGGCAAAGTGCTAGTAGCTTTTAACACTCTGCCCGGGCATTCACTGTCCATATATGGACTGTAATGTCAGGAGGAGAGGAGTCCCAGGCAGAGCGCAAGAAGCGGCTTTGCTCCGGGACTCCATCTCTGGGGAAGCCCCCAGACATCACTGTCCATATATGAACAGTGATGTCAGGAGCAGAGCAGTGTCCCAGGCAGAGTGCTAGTAGCTATTGCATCGCTATCCATATATGGAGAGTGATGTCATGGGCTTCCCCAGAGACTGAGTACCGGAGCAGAGTCTTTACTAGCGCTATGCCCGGGACTTCAGCTCTGCTCCGGACATCACTATCCATATATGGACATTGATGTCAGGAGCAGAGCAGGAGTCCCAGGCAGAGTGCTAGTAGTGATCTGCCCAGGACTATGGCTCTGGGGTTGCCCCTGACAACACTATCCATATATGGACAGTGATGTCAGGGGCTTCTCCTGAAGCGGAATCCCAGCCAGAGTTTGCACTCCTAAAGGGAGCCCCAGTGGCGCTATCTACATGGAGGGGGGTCGTGTGGCACAACCAGGGAGGGGGGCTGTGTGGCACTACCAGGAAGGGGGGCTGTGTGTCACTAACAGGAATGGGGGCTGTGGGGCACTACCAAGAAGTGGGGCTGTGTGGCACTACCTGGGAGGAGGGGGCTATGTTGCACTGCCAAGGAGGAGGAGGCTGTATGGCACTAACTGGGAGGGGGCTGTGTGGCACTACCTGGGAAGGGGGTTGTGTGGCACTACCAAGAAGGGGGCTGTGTGGCACTACCTAGAAGGGGGGCTGTGTGTCATTAAAAGGGAGGGTGGCTGTGTGGTACTACCAGGGAGGGTGCAGTGTAGCACTATCAGGGAGGGGGACTGTGTGGCACTACCAGGGAGGGGGCTGTGTGGCACTAAAAGGGAGGGGGGCTGTGTGGCACTACCAGGAGCAGAGCAGGAGTCCCAGGCATAGTGCTAGTAGTGATCTGCCCAGGATTATGGCTCAGGGGTTACCCTTGACAAAACTGTCTATATATGGACAGTGATGTCAGGGGCTTCTCCTGAAGTGGAATCCCCAGCCTGAGTTTGCACTCCTAGAGGGAGCTGCAATGGCGCTATCTACAGGGAGGGGGGCTGGGTGGCACTGCCAGGCAGGGGGGCTGTGTAGCACTATCGGGAAGGGGGCTGTGTGGCACTACCAGGAAGGGGTGCTGTGTGGCACTACCAAGAATGGGGGCTGTGTGGCACTACCAAGAAGAAGGGCTGTCTGGCACTACCAGGGAGGGGTGCTCCCTGTTTGGCACTACCAGGGAGGGGGGCTGTGCGGCACTATCAGGAAGGGGGGGCTGTGTTGCACTACCAGGAATGGGGGCTGTGTGGCACTACCAGGAAGGGGGGCTGTGTTGCACTACCAGGAATGGGGGCTGTGTGGCACTACCAAGAAAATTGGCTGTGTGGCAATACCAAGAAAATTGGCTGTGTGGCAATACCTGGGAGGGGGCTGTGTGGCAATACCTGGGAGAGAGGCTGTGTGAAACTACCAGGAAGGGGGGCTGTCTTGCACTACCAGGGAGGGGTGCTCCCTGTGTGGCACTACCAGGGAGGGGGGCTGTGCGGCACTATCAGGAAGCGGCTGTATGGCACTACCAGGAAGGGGGGCTGTGTGGCACTACCAAAAAGGTGGGGTTGTGTGGCACTACCTAGAAGGGGGCTGTGTGTCATTAAAAGGGAGGGGGGCTGTGTGGTACTACCAGGGAGGGGCGGTGTGGCACTACCAGAGAGGGGGACTGTATGGCACTACCAGGGAGGGGGGGCTGTGTGGCACTAAAAGGGAGGGGGGCTGTGCGGCACTATCAGGAAGGGGGCTGTGTGGCATTACGAGGAAGGGGGGCTGTATGGCACAATCAGCAATGGGGGCTGTGTGGCACTACCAAGAAAATTGGCTGCGTGGCAATACCAAGAAAATTGGCTGTGTGGCAATACGTGGGAGGGGGGCTGTGTGGCTCTACCTGGGAGGGGGGCTGTGTGGCACTATCTACAGAGAACTTTAAATTTATGGGGGTACAAACTGGGGGCCCTAACTTCTATATGGGTCATAAACAGGGCCTAACGCCTATATGGGGGCACAAAGTGAAGTTTTCTGCCATTTTCCTGCCGCTATGAGTTTCCCCGCAAAGGGGCCTACTAAGTCTGTGTCGCCCAAGGGCCCACATAAACCTGGAGCCGGCCCTGGGTGCCACTGTGTGTGTACAACTTTTCTGGTACTATTGGTACTACAGCTGGTACTGTTAGGGTATGTTCACACGACCAAGTTTCAGACGTAATTCGGGCGTTTTACACCCCCGAATTACGTCTGAAAAACGGCTCCATTATGCTGACAAACATCTGCCCATTACTTTCAATGGGTTTTACGATGTACTGTGTCGACGACCTGTCATTTTACGCGTCGTTGTCAAAAGACGGCGCGTAAAAAAGACGGCTCGTCAAAAGAAGTGCAGGACACTTCTTGGGACGTAATTGGAACCGTTTTTCATTGACTCCATTGAAAAACAGCTGCCATTACGTCCGTAATGGATGCCGCAAAAAACGCGAGTACGAGCAATTACGTCTGAAATTCAGTAGCTGTTTTCGCCTGAAAACAGCTCCGTAATTTCAGACGTATTTTGCGCTGTCGTGTGCACATACCCTAACTGTATCTATTTACTACTACTAATAAGGCCCTTTTCACATCATGGTAATGTTCTCTGTTCAACATATATGCCTGAAAAGCTCAATTTAACAGAGGCCATGACTGATACAATGTATTTGGGGGATCCTCTTGCTGTCACTGTTAGGCTGGGTTCACACTGAGTTTTTTGCAGACGGAAAATCTGCATCAAAATTCCGTTAGGAATATTTAGGCAGATTTTCCTCTGCCTGCACGTTGATTTTTGCTGCGTTTTTCGCTCGCAGCATTTTTCCGCTCGCGGGACAAAAACGCCTCCGCCTCCCATTGAAATCAATGGGAGGCTTTTTCGGCCGTTTTTTTGTGCGTTTTGCACCAAAAAAACTTGGCAAAAAACTCAGTGTGAACTCCCCCTTAGGGATTGTCTACATGTAAAGGAATTGCTGCATATTTTCTGTCCGGAATTGCAGAAGGAAATACGCAGCAGAATACAGTAGCAGCAAAGTGATTTATCAAATTTCATCCACATGCTGCGTAAAATTTCCAAGCAGAAATTCACCTGCGGTGCGTATTTTTCGTACTGCAGCATGTCAATTCCTGCTGCGGAAAGTGGACTGAATTGCTGCATTTTTCAGAAGAGATGTCACCATCTCCCAACGTGAAGAAAAAAAACAATGCAGAAAAATCTGCAACATTTTCTGCAGTAAAAAACGCAGGAAAAGGTGCGTTTTTTCCGCAGCAGAATTTCTGATAGTTTCTGCGGAATTGCTGCAGAAATTTTCTGCAGCAATTCCGTTACGTATGAACAAGCCTTTATGGTGGTCATAAGGCAGGCGCTTCATGTTATATTTGTGTATATGCAGTTTACATAAGGACAGAATATCAAGGTAAACCACTGAAAAATCATGTTGCCATTTTTGACATTGGTGATTTGCAACCGTTTACCTATTCAGACCTACAAATGATCATATTTGGTAGGTTCACTCCTTAGGCAGATTAAGATTGTTAGTTCATTGTTAATACATATTTTATGAGTACTTACTCTTTTTCACAGATGGAAAGGGAGACTAATCCAAGGAACAGTACAAGGAAAAGAGATTTCTTCAAGAAAACCATTTTGGTCTGTCAAAAAAACATTTATATTGATAAGTCAAATTTTTTTTAGACCAAAACGGTGATAACGAGTATCTGCGCTTTCATCCAACTTTTGACATGTCATAAAGACATATCAAAAGTTATGATCAGTGGGGGTCCGGGTGCTGAGATCTCCACCGTTGCTGAAACGAAGGTGTAGAAGCGCTTACCTGAGCGCTTTGCACCTTCGGCTGTGATCGGCGCTCCCTGTCAGGCTGAAGATGTCTTACATAGAACGTCTATGTAAGCCATCTTCTGCCTGATAATGAGTGCCAATCACAGCCGAAGGTGCAAAGCACTCAGCTAATTGCTTCTACACCTTCGTTTCAGCAGTCGGTCATATGGCCGATTATCCCTGTTGTGTGAATAAGCCCTTGCACTTAATGAAATGTTTGTATTTTAGTATAAAAAGCACTTTTGTACTTCTGTAAGTTTCTTTTATAAAAATGTTGTACCGTTTCACTTCTGCAGCTTCACTGCAGCACGCCGTATCCGTCAGTTAGCCGGGGTGACAGCTCGGCCTGAAGCGGCTCCTGTGTGCTCCTGAGCCGTTATCTTAGCCTCTGTTCACATCTGCATCAAGGGCTCTGTGACAGAAATCCGGCAGACTCTATTAAAGTTAATGGATTCTGTCGGGCGCCGTTGGCTTCTGTCATGTAACGGATCCGCCGGCTATGGTTTTTCATTATTCTGCTCCCATGACAGAGCAGAGCAACAGAAAGACTTGATGCAAATGTGAACAGAGCCTTAGGCTGATAAGATTGCTCAGGTGACACAGGAGCCGCTGCAGACCGAGCCATCAGACCAGCTCACTAATAGATTCGGCTGACAACGGCATTCTGCAACTTCTATGTAAAGTGATACATAAAAGCTGCAGAGGTTAACGGTACAATATTTTTAATAAAAGTAAGTTACAAAAAGTGATTTTAATGCTTAAATACAAACATTTCATTAAAAAAACCACCATAGATGTCCATAGCCTTTTAATGCTACCACACCCTTAACCAATTGGGAATAAAGGACTTGTTTCCCCCATCTTTATGCTATACATAATATACATAAAATTTGCTGAAAATAAATTTACATTTAAGATTTTCTTACTTGGTAAATGAAAGGGAATAAGATGACAATACATACCGTGTGATTCAGAAAACGCTGAGATCAGGAGGACAGGTAAGCTCAGACTAGTTGGCTTCTTGGGATGAATACGCTGCTTAATATACCAGCAACTTGGGGGTTGGATTCATAAGTCAACAATAATGATTAAACTGTAGACGAGATCCTTTTGTTTGTTGTTCTCATGCACATATAGGTATCGTGGGTCACATTTTATGAAGAACCATTCTCATGATTTAAAATTAAATACATATTTTTGTATATTCAGTACACATACAAATATTGTTTCTATTTTATTACATTTGTCATGAGTTCATTTATCCCAAGTTACTAGTAACGTTAAAATTATACAGTTCAACCAATAATCTTAGGTGGCAAATACTGAACGGGAGATTTCAGATAGATTTAGGAATTTACATTATCAGGATTATATATTTTCTGGACAAGTTGTTTTTATACATCTATGTTTTGGTGCTGAATGAAAATGTATTTGGTGGGGAAAGGAAGGGAACAGTCTAGTTTGGAGGACAAGTAAGGGAGGGGTTTACAGGCGAGAGGTAATATAAGACAGGCTGACTTGATTGCTGATTGGGGGGTTCACAGGGTAGTCCGGTGAGCAGCTCACAAGGGTCTCTAGAAATGTGCTTCACCCAACGTTCCAAGGATGACATCAACAACAAGAAAACTTGGGTACCGATTGCATCTTGGTCCAACATGTTCAACACATGTCAAGCAAAGGTTGGAGTAGACATAGGGCACACATATACCTGGAGACGGCTTTCCATCCAGCATTTAGATAACTGATAGTGTTGCTGAGAAGATGGTCAGTGCAACCTTTGATAGAAACGGGGAGCCCTTTGGAGCAAGGGTGCACCTTTTCTGTTCTAAGGGTCACATTGTTAGATTGTACTATAAAGGGCTGCAATGAAACTTAAAGGTGTGTTCCCATCTGAGACATTTATGGCATATGGACAGTATAGCTCAATAAATGCTACAAAAGTATGCTTCTTTCCACTGTTTCATCAGGGAATAGTAGACTGGAAATACATGTGAGACGCTTGCTTGTATTTCAACCAATAGCATTAAAATTTATTGACATTAGACAATATATTTCTAATTTGTCTGCCCATAATGAGCCAATCTATAAAGAGAAAAAGTAGAGGTGCACTTCGCCACATAGTGCAGGTAAACCAGGGAGGGGCGGTCTGAAAGGTAGAGACAAAAGTATGCTCACCTATACAGGTTGTGCTAAGTCATTCACAGATCTGATGCAGGCAGGGGTTAAATATTCCAGAGAGTATACTGCTGCAACGGTCCGACCTAGTAACAGGTTTTGTTACCGCAAATTGTAGAATTCTGTTTTCAAAGAAAAATTGGGCCACCACTGGCGCTGCTATACATACATTTACAAGCTGATATTGAATATCTAGAGTGTGTTTATTGTTGCTAAAAAGATTCTAAATATTAGTCTGCACCTGTGCATTTAGGAGATACGCAGAAGTGCATATATATATATACACTACCGTTCAAAAGTTTGGGGTCACCCAGACAATTCTGTGTTTTCCATGAAAACTCACACTTATATTTATCAAATGAGTTGCAAAATGACTAGAAAATATAGTCAAGACTTTGACAAGGTTAGAAATAATGATTTTTATTTCAAATAATAATTTTCTCCTTCAAACTTTGCTTTCGTCAAAGAATGCTCCATTTGCAGCAATTACAGCATTGCAGACCTTTGGCATTCTAGCTGTTAATTTGCTGAGGTAATCGGGAGAAATTTCACCCCATGCTTCCAGAAGCCCCTCCCACAAGTTGGATTGGCTTGATGGGCACTTCTTGCGTACCATACGGTCAAGCTGCTCCCACAACAGCTCTATGGGGTTGAGATCTGGTGACTGCGCTGGCCACTCCATTACAGATAGAATACCAGCTGCCTGCTTCTTCCCTAAATAGTTCTTGCATAATTTGGGTCATTGTCCTGTTGTAGGATGAAATTGGCTCCAATCAAGCGCTGTCCACAGGGTATGGCATGGCATTGCAAAATGGAGTGATAGCCTTCCTTATTCAAAATCCCTTTTACCTTGTACAAATCTCCCTCTTTACCAGCACCAAAGCAACCCCAGACCATCACATTACCTCCACCATGCTTGACAGATGGCGTCAGGCACTCTTCCAGCATCTTTTCAGTTGTTCTGCTCTCACAAATGTTCTTCTGTGTGATCCAAACACCTCAAACTTCGATTCGTCTGTCTATAACACTTTTTTCCAATCTTCCTCTGTCCAATGTCTGTGTGCTTTTGCCCATATTAATCTTTTCCTTTTATTAGCCAGTCTCAGATATGGCTTTTTCTTTGCCACTCTGCCCTGAAGCCCAGCATCCCGGAGTCGCCTCTTCACTGTAGACGTTGACACTGGCGTTTTGCGGGTACTATTTAATGAAGCTGCCAGTTGAGGATATGTGAGGCGTCTATTTCTTAAACTAGAGACTCTAATGTACTTGTCGTGTTGCTCAGTTTGGCAGCGGGGCCTCCCACATCTCTTTCTACTCTGGTTAGAGCCTGTTTGTGCTGTCCTCTGAAGGGAGTAGTACACACCGTTGTAGGAAATCTTCAGTTTCTTGGCAATTTCTCGCATGGAATAGCCTTCATTTTGAAGAACAAGAATAGACTGTCGAGTTTCACATGAAAGCTCTCTTTTTGAGCCATTTTGAGAGTTTAATCGAACCCACAAATGTAATGCTCCAGATTCTCAACTAGCTCAAAGGAAGGTCAGTTTTATAGCTCCTCTAAACAGCAAAACTGTTTACAGTGGTGCTAACATAATTGCACAAGGGTTTTCAAGTGTTTTCTAATCATCCATTAGCCTTCTAACACAGTTAGCAAACACAATGTACCATTAGAACACTGGAGTGATGGTTTCAGGAAATGGTCCTCTATACACCTATGTAGATATTGCATTAAAAACCAGACGTTTGCAGCTATAATAGTCATTTAGCACATTAACAATGTATAGAGTGTATTTCTGATTGATTTAATGTTATCTTCATTGAAAAAAACTGTGCTTTTCTTGCAAAAATAAGGAAATTTCTAAGTGACCCCAAACTTTTGAACGGTAGTGTATATATATATATATATATATATATATATATATATATATATATATATATACATATATATATATATGTATATATATATATATTACATAAAAATACACACATATAAAAACAAAACATATGTACGAAAAATACACATCTTAAATACCCAAACAAATACTGTTTGTAATTTAACCCCTTCCCGCCGCAGCCATTATTCAGGTTTTCAATTAAATGTTTTCCTCCCCACCTTCCAAAAGCCATAACGTTTTTATTTTTCTGTCGATATATAGGGTTTGATTTTTGTTGGACGAGTTATCGTTTTTCATAGCGGGATTTATTGTGCCATATAACGTACTAGGAAATGGGAAAAAAAATGATTTCTGGGGTAGGAAATGAAAAAAACAGCGATTCCTCCATTGTTTTTTTGCGCTTAGTTTTTACGGAATTCACTGTGCAATTAAAACAACATGTTAACTTTATTCTGCGGGTCCATACGATTACGGCGATACCAAATATATATAGTTTTTTCTATATTTTACTACTTTTACAAGTAAAAAACTAAGTGTAACATTTTTTATTTATTTTGTGTCGCCAAATTCTGAGAGCCATAACTTTTTTATTTTTCTGTCAATTAAGTGGTATGAGGGCTTATGTTTTGCGGGATAAGCTGTAGTTTTTAATATACCATTTTGGGGTACATGCGAGGTTTTAATAACCTTTAATTCCATTTTTTTGGGAGATGAGGTGACCAAAAAATAGCGATTCTGGCGTTTACATTTATTGTTTTTTACGGCGTTCACCGTACAAGTTAAGTAATGATATATTGTAACAGTTTAGACTCTTACGGATGCGTCGATACCATTTATGTTGATTTATTTCTTTTTTACAGCGCTCTAGGGGGGAAATGGGAAAAGGTTTTTTTTTTAAAACTTTTAATATATATTTTTTTTTACATAAAAAAACAACTTTATTTTACTAATTTTTACTTTTTTTATTAGTCCCCCAAGGGGACTTCAACCAGTGATCGTTGCATCGCTTGCACTATATACTGCAATACTAATGTATTGCAGTATATCATCTTTCTGACAGGCTTCTATTAAGCCCTGCCAGAGGAAGGGCTTAATAGCAGCACAAAGATGGCAGACCTGGGGTCCTTCATTAGGTCCCCAAGCTGCCCTAGCAACCATCGCCCCCCCACCCATGATTGCATTGTGGGGGGTGCGATGAGCTGCTAGAGGGGGTCGTCCCCCTCTTTCTAATGTTTTAAATGCCACAGTCGCTATTGACCGCGGCATTTCACGGGTTAAACGAGCATTACTGTGAAGTATTGGCTGTAGCATCGAGCCGACACCCGCATTGTATGGAGTGGGTTCACTCAGTGAGCCCATTCAATACTTCCCCTATCCGGCTATGACGTATGGATACGTCAAATGTCGGAAAAGGGTTAAAGATATTATTCTAGAGTACTGTTGTATAAGTAATGGATTATTTAAAGAGGACATCTTAAAATTATAAATGCAGCTATGATAAAAAAAATCAAAGGTTACATAATATAAAGAAAACAGTCTATAGACATGCACATTCTGTTGGTAAGCAGATTATAGTGATGGTACACAATTAAGATAACATTAAAAAACATCCTATAGTCCTATAAGGGCTTGTCCACAGACAACCGAATTGATGCAGAAAATTTCTGCAGCAATTCCATTAAATGTCAAAGGCTTTCCGCTGTGGCAAATACGCACCATTTCCTGCTATTTTTACGGAAGAATGGTGCGTAAATTGCTGAGTTTTTCCCAATGTTAGGAGATGGAGGCATCTCCTCTGAAAAATGCAGCAATTCTGGACACTTTCCGCAGCAGGAATTGACATGCTGCGGTCCGAAAAATACGCACCACAGGTCAATTTCGGCTTGGAAATTTTACACAGAGTGTGGATGAGATTTGTTAAATCTCATCCACTATGCTGCTACTGTGTTCTGAAAGAACGCGGCAATTTTGCAGCGTGTGGACAAGACCTTAAAGAGGCTCTGTCACCACATTATACGTGGCCTATATTGTACATGATGTGATCGACGCTGTAATGTAGATTACAGCAGTGTTTTTTATCTAGAAAAATTATCATTTTTGACGCAGTTATGACCTATATTAGCTTTATGCTAATAAGATTCTCAATGGACAACTGGACGTGTTTTACTATATGGCCAAGTGTGCGTTGTGGAGAGAAGTGTATGACGCTGACCAATCGGCGTCATACACTTCTCTACATTCAATTATACAGCACATAGCGATATAGCTACATCGCCATGTGCTGCCACATAAACACACTATAACATTACTGCAGTGTCATGACAATGAATATACATTACCTCCAGCCAGGACGTCATGTGTATTTAGAATACTGACCACTTCTCTGCACTTTTCTGTGATTTACAGCACAGCACAGCGAGATCTCACTGTAAGGCCTGATTTACACGAGCATGTGCGTTTTGCGCGCTGAAAAAACGCAGCGTTTTGCGTGCGCAAAAGGCACTTGACAGCTCCGTGTGTCATCCGTGTACGATGCGTGGCTGCGTGATTTTCGCGCAGCCGCCATCATAGAGATGAGGCTAGTCGACGTCAGTCACTGTCCATGGTGCTGAAGGAGTTAACTGATCGGCAGTAACTCTTTCAGCACCCTCAACAGTGAATTCCGATCACCATATCGAGTAACCTGTTAAAAAAAAAAGAGGTTCGTACTTACCGAGAACTTCCCGGCCGTTGCTTTAGTGACGCGTCCTTGGTGACGCGTCCTTGGTGACGCGCCTCTCTTGACATCTGGCCCCACCTCCCTGGATGACGCAGCAGTCCATGTGACCGCTGCAGCCTGTGCTTGGCCTGTGATTGGCTGCAGCTGTCACTTGGACTGAATTGTCATCCCGGGAGGTCAGACTGGAGGAAGAAGCCGGGAGTTTTATCGGTAAGTTAGAACTTTTTTTTTTTTACACGTTCACGTATATTGGGATCGGAAGTCACTGTGCAGGGTGCTGAACCAGTTTAACTATTTCAGCACTCTGGACAGTGACTGTCTCCTGACGTCGCGTACCGCAACATTTTTTGCCGGGTTCGGTCAAAACGAGTTCGGCCGAACACGGTGAAGTTCGGTACGCTCATCTCTAAGACACTCCTTTTGGATGTTTGTAAACAGAAAAGCACGTGGTGCTTTTCTGTTTACATTCAGAGTTAGACAGCTCTTGCGCGAATCACGCAGTTCGCACGGAAGTGGTTCCGTGCGACCTTCGTGGTTTTCACGCACCTATTGACTTCAATGGGTGCGTGATGCGCGAAAAACGCACGATTATAGAACATGTCGTGAGTTTTATGCAACGCACTCGCGCTGTGCAAAATTCACGCATCGTCTGCACTGTTCCAAAGAGTAATATAGGTGCGTGAAAAAGCATGCGCGTCGCACGCGCGTATATTACGCTCGTGTAAATGAGGCCTAAATGACAGTTTATAGCGTAATCTCGCGAGACTACGCCTGCTGTGCTGTAAATCACAGAGAAGTGGTCAGGATTCTGAATACACCTAACGTCCTGGCTGTAGGTAATGTATATTCATTGTCATGACACTGCAGTTATGTTATAGTGTGTTTATGTGGCAGCACATGGCGATGTAGCTATATCGCTATGTGCTGTATAAATGAATGGAGAGAAGTGTATGACGCTGATTGGTCAGCGTCATACACTTCTCTCCACAACGCCCACTTGGCCATATAGTAAAACACGCCCAGTTGTCCATTGAGAAACTCATTAGCATAAAGCTAAAATAGGTCATAACTCCGTCAAAAATGATCGTTTTTCTAAATAAAAAACACTGCTGTAATCTACATTACAGCGCCGATCACATCATGTACACTATAGGCTACTTATAATGTGGTGACAGAGCCTCTTTAAATGTGTCAATATTTTACTCCACACAACTCATTAGGGATTTACGTGGTCTAAACATTAACCCCTTCCCTCTTTAGCCACTTTTGACCTTCCTGACAGAGCCTCATTTTTCAAATCTGACAGGTTTCAATTTATGTGGTAATAACGTCGGAATGCTTTCACCTATCCAAGCGATTATGAGTTTGTTTTTTCGTGACACTTTGGACTTTATGTTACTGGCAAAATTTGCTCGATACGTTCAGTATTTAATTGTGAAAAACACCAAATGTTTGCAAAAAATTTTTTTTTATTTTTCTCAATTTAAATGTATCTGCTTGTAAGACAGGCAGATATACCACACAAAATTGTTGCTAATTAACATGTGGCCCTAGCGTGCTACTGGACTGAAGCATCGGCCTCAGAAGCAAAGGAGCACCTAGTGGATTTTGGGGCCTTAATTTTATTAGAATATATTTTAGTCACCATGTCAGGTTTGAAGGGCTCTTGCGGTGCCAAAACAGTGAAAATCCCCCAAAAGTGACCCCATTTGGGAAACTACACACCTCATGGAAATTATCTAGGGGTATAGTGAGAATTTGGACCGCACAGGTTTTTTTACAGAAATGAATGGAAGTAGGCTGTGAAAAATTAAAATCTACATTGCCACAAGGCCTAAAGGAGAAAAAGCCCAGCAAAATTTGTAAAGCAATTTCTCCCGAGTAAGACAATACCCCACATTAGGTCATAAACGGCTGTTTGGACACACGGCAGGGCTTAGAAGGGATGGAGCGCCATTTGGCTTTTGGAATTCAAATTTAGCAGGAATGGTTTGCAGAGGACATGTCACATTTACAAAGCCCCTGAGGGGACAAAACAGTGAAAACCCCCAACAAGTGACCCAATTTTGGAAACTACACCCATTGAGGAAATTATCTAGGGGTATAGTGAGCGTTTTGACCTCACAGGTTTTTAGCAAAAATTATTGTAAATAGGCCCTGAAAATAAAAATCTACATGTTTTTCAAAGAAAATGTAGGTTTAGCTAATTGTTTTCTAATTTCCACAAGGACTGAAGGAGAGAAAGCACATAAAATTTGTAAAGCAATTTCTCCCGAGTAAAACAAGCCCCTGAGGGGACAAAACAATGAAAACGCCAAAAAAGAGACTCCATTTAGGAAACTACACCCCTTGAGGAATTCATCTAGGGGTGTAGTGAGCATTTTGACCCCACAGGTGTTTCATAGAATTTATTAGAATTGGGCAGTGAAAATATAAACAATCCTTTTTCTTCAATAAGACGTAGCTTTAGCTCACAATTTCTCATTTTCTCAACAAATAAAGGAAAAAAGAACCCAACATTTGTAAGCAATTTCTCGCGAGTACGGCAATACTCCATATTTGGTCATAAACTGCTGTTTAGGCACACGGCAGGGCTCAGAAGGGAAGGAGCTCCATTTGGAGTACAGATTTTGCTGGATTGGTTTCTGGGCGCCTGTGGTATCAAAACAGTGGAAACCACCCAGAAGTGACCACATTTTGGAAACTACACCCCTCAATGCATTCACCTAGGGGTGTAGTGAGCATGTTAACCCTGCAGGTGTTTTGTAGAAATTAGTGTGCACTCGATGTTGAAGAGTGAAAATGGGATTTTTTTCCATAGATATGCCAATATGTGATGCCCAGCTTGTGCCACCACAACAAGAAAGCTCTCTAATTATTATGCGTTGTTTCCCGGTTTTAGAAACACCCTACATGTGACCCTAATCTTTTGCCTGGACATTCGACCAGGCTCAGGAGTGAAAGAGTACCATGTAAAATTGAGGCCTAACTTCCCGATTTACAAAGTATTGGTACACAATTGCAGGGCTCTGATGTGAAATAAAAAGAAAGTGAACCCATATTGGAAACTACACCCCTCAAGGCATTTATTAAGGGGTGTAGAGAGCATTTTCACCCTACAGGTCTTTTCCATAAATGAATGCGCTGCGGAGGTGCAAATTAAAAATTCATATTTTTGCCTAGATGTGCCATTTCAGTGGCAAATATGTTGTGCCCAGCTTATGCTACTGGAGACACACACCCCAAAAATTGTTAAAAGTGTTCTCCCGGGTATGGCGATGCCATATATGTGGAAGGATACTGCTGTTTGTGCACGCTGTAGGGTTCAGAGGGGAGGGAGCGCCATTTGGCTTTTGGAGAGCGGATTTTGCTTGGTAGTAGATTTGTATGAGTATTGCTGGTGTTTCTGTTTATAATGTGGGGGTACATGTAAGCTGGGCAGAGTACATCAGGGGCATAGTCAGGTAGTATAATAATGGGGTAAAAAAACGATAAAATGATCCATAGATGTGTGTTACGCTGTAAAGAATCCTTTCTGCACAGGCCAGTGTCGCACTGATATATGGCGTCCTTTTTTATCCCCCTTTTAGTCCACACTCCGCACCTTTTCAGTTTGGGGAATTTACCTGGGAAAGTGTTGTCCTGGTATAATATGGGCACCATCGCTTTCAGCGGATATGTTTGGGCCCTCCCCTTCCTGGTTCCCTAATTTTAGTGCCTTGATAAATTGCCTCTTGAAACAGAAGAAATGCTCCTCTCGGGCTGCACAACTGCATATTTTTTATTTCCTGACTTATTGGAACCTTAACTCATTTTATTTTTTCATAGACGTAGTGGTATGAGTGCTTTTTTTTGTGGGACAAGCTGTAGTTATTATTGATACCATTTTGGGGTACATGCGACTTTTTGATCACCTTTTATCCTATTTTTTGTGAGGCCAGGTAACCAAAAAACCGCAATTCTGGCATAGTTTTTTAGGGGTTTTTTTTATACAGCGTTCACCACGTGTTATAAATTACATGTTAACTTTACTCTGTAGGTCAGTACGATTCCGGTGATACCTAATTTATAGCACTTTTTTACATAGTCTTGCACAGTAAAATTACTTTTGTAAGGCTGGGTTCACACGACCTATTTTCAGACGTGTACGAGGCGTTTTTTGCCTCGTTTTACGTTTGAAAATACGTCTCAAATACGTTGTCAAACATCTGCCCATTACTTTCTATGGGTATAACGCTGTATTGTTCCCACGACGCGTAATTTTACGCGTCGTACGGCAATTACGACGCGTAAAATTACGCCTCATAAAAAGAAGTGCAGGACACTTCTTTGGACGTTTTTGGAGCTGTTTTCTCATAGACTCCAATGAAAACAGCTCCAAAAACGGACGTAAAAAATGCAGCGAAAACGGCGCGAAAAACGCAGCGAAAAATGCGAGTTGCTCAAAAACATCTGAAAAACAGGGGATGTTTTCCCTTGAAAACAGCTCTGTATTTTCAGACGTTTTTGGTCACTACATGTGCACATACCCTAAAAATAATGTATTTTTTCTTTCGCCAAGATGTGAGAACCATAACTTTTGAACTTTTATGTTGACGAATCTATAAGAGGGCTTGTTTTTTGCGAGACAAGCTATAGTTTTTATAGGTATCATTTTTGGATACGTGCGACTTTTTGATCACTTTTTATTCCAATATTTGTAGGGCAAAGTGACCAAAAAACAGAAACTCTGGTATAGTTTTTTTTTTACGCTGTTCGCGTGTAATAAATAATATAATATTTTTATACCTCAAGTTGTTACGGTCGCGGCGATACCAAATATGTATGGTTTATTTTATTTTTTTCAATAATAAAGGACTTGATAAGGGAACAGGGTGATTGTGTTTTATTTTATTACTTGAAACTTTTATTATGTTTTCAAACTTTTATTTATTACACTTTTTTTAAACTTTTTTTTACACTTTTTTTCAAGTCCCGCTAGGGGACTTGAAGGTCCAACTGTCTGATGTTCTTTTCTAATAGATTGCACTACCTACGTAGTGCAATGTATTAGATCTGTAAATTATTCACTGACAGCAAGCCGATTAGGCTTCGCCTCCCGGCTTGGCCTAATCGGCTTCCGTAATGGCAGAGCAGGAGACCATTGTGTCTCCTGTTGCCATAGCAGCAGTCGCCAGTCCTGATTGCCTGTCAGGGCTGGCGATCTGCTAGCAACCGCTAAGATGCAGCAATCTCTTTCGATCGCTGCATCGAAGGGGTTAATGGCAGTGATTGGAGCTAGCATCTGGTACCTGCCAATACAGGTGGATGTCAGCTGTAACATACTGAGCCGGCGCCATCTTACCGGCGGCTACGGAAGCCGATCAGGCTCCGCCGCCGGTCGGCTCCTGACCGGCTTCTGTGCTAGGCTGACCGGGAGGCCAGTATTAGGCCTCCGGTTGCCATTGCAGCCACCGGAACCCCCGGCAATTTCATTGCTGGGGTTCCGATGAGCTGCAAACACCTTAAATGCAGCGATCGCGTTTGAGCGTTGCATTTAAGGGGTTAATGTCGGGGATCGAATCAAATTTCGGTCCCCACCATTAGAGCCAGATGTCAGATGTAAGATACAGCTGAGATCCGGTGATGATGGCACTGGCTCAGCTTCTGAGCCAGTGCCAAGCATTTGGCGTATGAATACGGAAAAATGCGGAAAGCACTAGCTTTCCATGGCATACCCATACGTCAAATGTCTGGAAGGGGTTAATCATATTACATCACCTGTTAAGTTTTTAACTGCTTATGTGTCCGCTTTCTATACGAACATCCCCCATGATAAAGGCTTGCAAGCAATAGAATCTTTTTCATCCTCTGACACTTACATGGGGCCCATGGGGTCACGTTTTGTACCCGCCTATGCAAACTTATATATAGAGATTTTTGAGGACATGCACATTTTGGGGATCATCCTTTTAAAAACAATATTATAATGTACCGATGTTACAGTGAAGTAAATAAGTATTTGATCATGTTAAGGATCTGCCAGGGACTGCGTCTGTATCCACGCCCATAGGTAATCAAGCCTGCACCTGCTTCTATGTCTGTGAGACTGACTCCATCTTCCACCACTCAGGATGGTAGGCTTAGGAGTGGGAGAGCCTATCACAGCCTGGCCAGATGGAGTTAGCTCCCGCCCTCTGTCTATTTATACCTGCCTTTCCTGTTCCTCCTTGCTTGTGATTCTTGTTTTGTTTCCTGGCCCTGCTGCAGCTTCTTTAACCATTTGACCCTGCTTCATATCGACCCTGGCTTACTGACTACTCTCCTGCTCTGTGTTTGGTACCTCGTACACTCCTGGTTTGACTCGTCTTGTTCACTACTCTCCTGCTCTGCGTTTGGTACCTCGTACACTCCTGGTTTGACTCGGCTCGTTCACCACTCTTGTTGCTCGCGGTGTTGCCGTGGGCAACTGCCCCTTTTCCCTTGCTTCTGTGTACCCTTGTCTGTTTGTCTGTCGGGCACTTATTGAGCGTAGGGACCGTCGCCCAGTTGTACCCCGTCGCCTAGGGCGGGTCGTTGCAAGTAGGCAGGGACTGAGTGGCGGGTAGATTAGGGCTCACTTGTCTGTTTCCTTACCTCGTCATTACAGATCCCTTGCTGATTTTGTAAGTTTGCCCACTGTCAAAGACATGAACAGTCTAGAATTTTTAGGCTAGGTTAATTTTACCAGTGAGAGATAGATTATATTTAAAAAAAAAGAAGAAAATCACATAGTCAAAATTATATATATTTATTTGCATTGTGCATAGAGAAATAAGTATTTGATCCCCTACCAACCATTAAGAGTTCAGCCTCCTCCAGAACAGTTACACGCTCCAAATCAACTTGGTGCCTGCATTAAAGACAGCTGTCTTAAATGGTCACCTGTATAAAAGACTCCTGTCCACAGACTCAATTAATCAGTCTGACTTTAACCTCTACAACATGGGCAAGACCAAAGAGCTTTCTAAGGATGTCAGGGACAAGATCATAGACCTGCACAAGGCTGGAATGGGCTACAAAATCATAAGTAAGACGCTGGGTGAGAAGGAGACAACTGTTGGAATTTTCCCCTTATATGGACTATTGCTGTACATGTATGTATATACCAATTTGCACATGTGTTGTCTGGATTCGGTCTCTTTTTATATGTTACACTCCATTTTCTGACTAATGCATACATTGTTGATTACTCCAAGTGCAGGAGTATATTTGATGTTCGTCTTTCTTTTAGTGTATCCGTGGACCTTTTTATATGTTCTATTTTAGTATTTTCAATCAAATATATACATTTTATATTTGATATATTTAAATTGTGTTTTGCATCCTTTTGTTAGTTTTTTGGTCTGCATATTCAGTTTGGATGCAGGCAAACATTACTGAAATAATTCCCTCTGTTCAACCCTCCTAACAAAACTATTTCTCTGATATATAAATTATTTCTTTTTGGTGGGTGATCTCTACTATATCTTTTTGGTTATATTTGAAATTATTAACACAGAGTGATATTACTGAATCTTCTTTAGACTAAAATATTGACACATTGTTTGCTCAAACATTCCGACAAATATAACCTTACCTTTTATAAGACTATAGGATGTTTTTTAATTTTATCTTAATTATTTACCATCGCTATAATCTGCATACCAACAGAATGTGCATGTCTATAGACCGTTTTCTTTTTATTATGTAACCTTTGATTTTTTTTTACCATCGCTGCATTCATCATTTTCTGTTTCAGATGCCCTCTTTAAATAATCCATTACTTATATACAAATTGTATTCCAGAATAGTTTCTTTAAATTACAAACACTAAAACACTATCTGTTTGGGTATCTAAGATGTATATTTTTCATACATATATGCTTTGTTTGTTTTTTTATTTATATGTGTGTGCATTTTTATGTATTACACACACACACACACACACACACACACACACACACACATATATATGCACTTTTACGTATCTCCTTATTGCACATGTGCGTATACTAATATTTTATTTCTATGTATCTATATGTATATTTTCAAACTGTATATATTCTGTTACCATTGGGGTGTGCTAACATACTGTCGCAACACCATCATTAGTTTTCTATCCGGTTCCAATCCACCAACCTAATAAAACTATCTTATTCAGTTGTATTAGTAATGATAAATGTCCCGATACATTAATAATTGCTGATCCGAACCCGATGTTAACCCCTTTACGACTGCCATACGGCTATATACATTCAAACTGCCGATGCCCTGTGCAGTTGCCACGTATATAAACGTTGACAGTCTTGAAGGGGTTTATTGAGTGCGGTGGTGATTCAGTGTGAACAGAATCTCAAGACTGCTGGGGCTTTAAGATCCAAGGAATACACCCGCCACTGTAGATAGCGCAAAACCCCCTGCAGATAATGCCACCTAAACTCCCACTAGTAGCGGAATCCCTGGTGTCAGATCGATCTGTGTCGGGGATTACGCTTCTCGAGAGAGCCCTTGATGTCACTGTTCATCGTGAGGGGTTCTCTCTAGGAGCGGAATCCCTGGCCGACACTCTGACCGGGGATTCCGCTACAGGAGAACCCCCTGGTGTGACTATCCATATATGGACAGTGACGTCAGCGGCTCTCTCTAGGAGCGGATTCCCCTGTGTCCGATCGCTCTGTGGTGGGGATTCCGCTACTGGAGAAGCTCTTGGCATTGTTATCCATATATGAACAGTTACGTCAGTGGCTACTCATGGAATGGAATCCCCGGCCACAGCGCTGCCGAAGCAGAGGCAGGGGATTCCGCTTTTACAGTTAGCCCCAACGTCACTGTTCATATATGGACTGAAACATCAGAGGCTCCCTCTAGGGGCGGATTCCCCGGCCAGTTGGATTCCACTCCTACAGAGAGCTACAGTGGTGCTATTTACAGGAAGGGGGTGCCAATAATGGGGGAGGGGTGCGGATACATACAGAGGGAGTGTCACTCTCTACAGCGGAAGTAGCACTATCTGCAGGGGGTGGCACTATATACAGAGGGGTGGTTGCTATCTACAGTGGGGATGGCGCTATCTACAGTGGGGGTGGTGCTGTCTACAGGGGATGGTGCAATATGCAGGGGGCGGAGCCATCTGCAGGGGAGAGCTATATACAGGGGATGTGGCACTATTTACATGGGCATTGTGGAATTATATCGGCATTACCTACAGGGGACACTGTCGTACTATCTACATGGGCACTGTGTGTGGCATTTTGTGAGCACTATCTACAGTGGGCTATGTGGCACTATCTACAGTGGTATTGCGTCACTATCTACATGGGCACTGTGGTGTTTTCAGGTGACTGCTACAAAAAGAACCCTAACGAATAAAATTCATCCATTTTTTTAACGTCCATGAAAAACAGATGGCAAATGTTGGTGAAAAACGGTCAGGAAATGCATTCAAATTTTGAGACACATTGATGCAAAACAGCCATGAAAAACTGACAGTTGATACGTTGTTACCTGCCCTTTTTTTCATGTTGTGTGACTAAAGCCTTGCAGCCCTCTTATCCGCTCACAGCAATTCAGGGTGACAGTGTGTGTGTGTATATATATATATATATATATACACACACACACACACACACACATACACACACACACACACACACGCACTTCAGAGAAAAACATATATATAAAATTTCCCAAAAATTCCTTTTTTCCACATTTCTTAGTGATTTGTCTGCCATAATAAATATTTAAAACATGGAATTATACTAATCTAGATGATGAAAGCCTCCTAAGTCTTGTAAATAAAACAATGTAAAAATAGTTGTGATATTCAAAGCGGTAGCAAAGATGTTATCGTTTAAAGATGTGCATATCAGAAATTGAAAATTTGACCTGGACACAGGGGCTTCCCCAGAGACAGAGTCCTGGAGCAGAGCCGCTAGCACTCTGCCTCGGACTACTTCTCTCCTCCTAACATCACTGTCCATATATGTACAATCACGACGAGCTTCCCCAGAGTCTGAGTACTATGGCAGAGTCGCTTGTAGCGCTCTCCAGGGACTCTTCTCCCTCGCATATCACTGTCCATATATGGACATTGATGCCTTGACGATGCAGCGGTAGCACCCGACGGCCAAGTTGGACCCCCCAAGGGTAGAGTGACAGTAAAGGCCTCCCCAGAGACGGAGTCCCGGAGTAGAGCCGCTAGCGCTCTGCCTGGAACTCCTTTTCTTCTCCTGACATCACTGTTCATCTATGAACAGGGATTACTGGGAGCAGGAAACACTGGGGACCATTTGCCAGACAAACTTAGGATATGAAAATAACGCTAGGGGCTAAACCCCTCTTATAGTCCAGGGACTTATGGGCTGATAGTTCATTAAAGTCCGATGCGCTCGCTTCCCCTTTAAGAGCGGGCACAAGCGTGCGCGCGTACCCTACTGGATCCGGCTTAGGTGAGTGGAAGCGAGCGCTGGCGTCTCCTGAGGAGGAGACTGGGGCCAGCGCTCGCTGACCCGTGGCTGCGGCTGTCAGGGGGAGAGTGGAACTGACGGCCCGCAGCCACGGACATGACAATATCCCCCCTCTTATACCCCCTCTTCTTGGGACCAGAGCGAGAGAGAAACTTCTTCAGAAGTGGAAGAGCATTGGGATTCTCCTTTGGCACCCAGGACCTCTCTTCAGGACCAAACACCCCTCCAATCCACCAAATAAAAAGTCTTTCCTTTCACTTTCTTGGTGTCCAAGATCTCCTTAACCTCAAAGGTGTCTGAAGGACCGCTGGAGGCAACTGCAGGGCTAGGAGTCTTGGTAAAGCAATTCAGGACCACCCGATTCAGGAGAGAGACATGAAAGGAATTGGGGATCCTGAGGGCAGGAGGCAGCCGAAGCCTGTAGGCGACAGGGTTGATCCGTTGCAGGATCTCAAAGGGTCCGAGGAACCTGGGAGCAAACTTACATGACAGCACCCTCAGTCGAATGTTCCTGGAGGACAGCCAGACCTTTGTGCCAGGAGGAAACTGAGGAGGTTCTCTTCTCGTGTCCACCTTCCGTTTCATACGTTCAACTGTCAGCAGGATGGAGGACTGAGTCTGCTGCCAGATCTGTAGAAAGTCCCCAAAGGCCGTGTCAGCAGTTGGTACCTCGGACATATCAGGAACCGGGAGAGGTATTCGTGGGTGTTGGCCAAGGACTCGCTGGTATGATTGTTGTAAGAGAACTCAGCCCACGTAAGCAACTGCAAGCATTCATCATGCTGCTTAGAGACTAAATGCCGTAGGTAGTTCTCCATGATCTGATTGATCCTCTCGACCTGACCATTGGACTGAGGATGGTAGGCCGAGGAAAAGTCCAACTTCACACCTAGGACTCTGCAATGGGGTCTCCAGAACCTTGAGGTGATCTGAACCCCCCGATCAGAAACAATATGCTGCGGCAAGCCGTGCAGGCGGAAGATATGTTGGATAAACAGCTTGGCCAATTGAGGAGCAGACGGAAGACCGGTCAGAGGAACGAAGTGGGCCATTTTCGAAAATCAATCCACCACCACCCAGACAGTACTGCATTCGGTAGAAAGAGTCAGGTCAGTAATAAAGTCCATAGCTATATGCTGCCAGGGAGCATCGGGCACAGGCAATGGCTGGAGCATTCTGGCAGATCTGGAGTGAACGTCCTTGTTAGCTGCACACACAGAGCAGGAGGAAACAAAGTCCATTATGTCCTTGGGCAGCGTGGGCCACCAGAAATGATGGGAAATCAGATCCCTGGTCTTACGGGTCCCCGCGTGACCTGCCAGTCTAGAGGAGTGTCCCCAGTTGAGGACTCTCCCTCGGTCAGCCATGCGCACAAAAGTCCTCCCTAGAGAAATATCCACATACCATTGACTTGCCCCTGGAACCTTTCTGGAACAGGAGTGCATCAGCATTGACAGAGGAGGCATCCACCTCTAATGAGTACTGTAGGGAAACATCTGGATGATGGAGGATAGAGGCTGACGTGAAGGCACTCTTCAGGCTATTGGTGAGGTTAGAGATAGGAGATGTCACTTAAGAGAAGTTTGGGATGAACTGTCTGTAAAAATTGGCGAATCCCAGAAAGCGCTGTATGGCCCTCAAGCCTTGAGGACGTGGCCATTCCAGGACGGCCTTTACCTTTTCAGGATCCATCTTGAGACCTCTATTCGAGATAATGTAGCCCAGGAAGGGTAGAGCATCGCTCTCAAACATGCACTTCTTCATTCTTGGCGTACAGATGATTCTCCCTTAACTGCAGCAAAACTTGACGGACATGTCTCTGATGAGTCATAGGATCTGGAGAAAAAAATCAAGATGTCTACAATATAGACTACTACACAAACATAGAGGATATCTCGTTAGATGTCAATAACGAACTCCTGGAAGACCGCGGTGGCATTACACAGGCTGAAGGGCATTACTAGATATTCATAGTCTCCGTCACAGGTGTTACATGCCGTCTTCCATTCGTCACCCTGGCGAATCCGGATAAGGTTGTAAGACCCACGCAGGTCTGGTTTGAAAAAAATCTTGGCACCACGTATACGGTCAAATAATTCTGAGATCAATGGCAATGGATACTTATTTTTCTCTGTGATCTGGTTGTGATCTGGTATCTATTCGATACAGGGACGTAGAGAACCATCTTTCTTCTTGACGAAGAAGAACCCGGCTAATGCCAGGGAGGAAGACTTCCGTATGAAGCCCCGCTCCAAGTTCTCTCTAACATTGGCGGACATGGACAGAGTCTCTGGCAAAGAGAGATGATATACCATACCCCGATGAAACCAGGAATCAGCTCGATAGGACAGTCATACGCCTGGTGTGGGGGCAGTGTATCCGCCTCCTTCTTGCTGAAGACGTCCGCAAATAAAGCAAAATTACCAGGCAATCCTGCAAGTGACTGAGGCAGAGGAGGCTGAGCCGAGCGAATCTGTCCCAGGCAACGATTGTGACACTCTGGGCCCCACTGGAGAACCCCTCCAGAGTTCCAGTCCAGGACTGGGGCATGTAGTCGGAGCCAAGGCAGACCCAGCAGGATGGAGTTAACGGCCTTGGAAAAGACAAAAATTTATAGCAACTCAGAGTGGAGAGCTCCTACTTGGAGCCTCAGTGGCTTGGTCACATCAATAACTGGATCTGGCAGAGGAAGTCCATTTACCGATGCCACCATCAATGGCCTCTCCAGAGGGGTAGTGGGCAATTGAAGAAGATCCACCAGGTCTCTACAAATAAAATTAGCAGCAGATTCAAAGTCCAGATATGCAAAGACCTGATGCGTTCTCTCACCAGACACTATGGTCACGGTTAAGGACAATTTGGACGGAAGTCCTTTTTTACCCAAGGTTGTCTGTCCTACCATTCCTACAAAGCTTTTGGGGACACAGGCGCACAAGATGGCCTCCGAGGCTCCAATATAGACAGAGTCCCGAAGTGCATCTGCGTAGTCTCTCCTGAGAAGACAGCTTACACCGGTCCACGCTTACAGACTCCATATGAGGATCGGCATCAGAGGATAATAGAGGTTGCTGCAAGAATGGGGCCGGACTAGGGAGGCCTCCCTCCCGACAAGCTTCTTGGAACCTTTCTCGGATCCTCATATCAATCCGGGCGGACAGAAAGACGATATCAACCAGAGTAGACGGCAGATCTCGGGCGGCAAGCTCGTCCTTAATTCCAGGGGACAGTCCATGCCAAAATTTAGCCACCAGGGCATCATTGTTCCACAACAGTTTTCCCGCCAGGGTGCGGAAGTGGATGGCGTACTCGCTCACGGAGGTGTCTCCTTGGTGTAGGTTCATCAAGGAGGCTGCTGCAAACGAGACTCGTCCAGACCTCTCAAACACCAAGCGAAAAGTCCGGAGGATGCTCTGGAAGTCACGGGTCTCTGGTCCTTGTCTCTCCCAGATAGGGTTCGCCCAAGCAAGGGCCTTGCCAGTGAGGAGAGAGATGATGAAGGCGACCTTTGCGCCTTGGCGTTATGGCAGCTGGCCAACATGGCACAAGTCAGAATCTATAGTTCATATAGGATACCTGTGGCAGCTTGGACAGTAGCAAGACAGGCTTGGCTGGGACTAGGCAGCATGTAGTCGTCAGTCATGGTATACAGCACAGCACGGCTACAGCTCAGCATGGCACTAGATCAGGATACAGGAACAGGGAACACTGGGAGCAGGAAACACTAGGGACCATTTGCAAGACAAACTTAGGATACGACTACAACGCTCAGGCATAGAAGCAAGGGGCTGAACCTCTCTTATAGTCCAGGGACTCATGGGTTGATTGTTCATTAAAGTCCAGTGCGCACGCAGCCCTTTTAAGAGCGGGCACGAGCGTGCGTGCGCATCCTGCGGGATCCGGCTGAGGTGAGTGGAAGCGAGCGCTGGCGTCTCCTGAGGAGGAGACTGGGGCCAGCGCTCGACGACCCGTGGCTGTCAGGGAGAGAGTAGAACTGACGAACCACAGCCACGGACATGACAGCTATCCTGTAACTCTATAAAGGCTCAGGAATTGACTACAGGTTAGTCACATATAGGTAGCAGTAGGGAGATAGTGTTCCTTCTTCTGGAAAAGAACAGTTTTGCTAACATGTGCATAGAATAGATCAAGCATCACACTATTAGTATATACTTCAAACTGGCAAAAGGTTAGCGAATTCAAGATTTATTGAGATTAATGAATTGTAAAGTTGTTTTGAATCATCCCAATAATAGTTGTTTTATAATTTATTGAATTGTTTTTTTAGTAAATCTGTACCAGTTTGAGAAAGTTGTTCAGAATGCCCTTATGCTTCTGTGAATTTAACCCTTGCCAATCACTTTGTTTTATTTGGAAACACTTCATTTTTAGTGTAAGAAAGTCAACTGCCTGCTTTATACAAATAAACTCTTGTCAGCAGGTAGAAAATGTGTTTGTATATGAATTACCAGTATTATAATGTAACATAAATATTTAATGCTTTGCCGACGCGCAGAATTCAGATTTTTTTTTTAATTCGTACATTCCTATCAGGAATAGTGAATGTAAAAAGTAGGCTCTAGATAATGGGAACCACATTTGTTCTCTTTGGGGAATTTTAACATTTCAATAAATAATACATTTTGTAGTATAACTCAGAGGCGTTGGTGAAATCTTGTAAAATCTAGGGTACCTTTGATCGTCAAGTTGTGATATTCAGTTTGGTGCATTACCTTTTGTTGAAATGTGTCTTTTGGCATGGAATGAGCCGCTTTCTTCTATTGGAGAAGAAGGAAAGCGTAAAATAATAAAGAGAGAGGTCACACTTGCCCCGGAGCGTGGAAGATCAAAATTCATAGTCAGGTCAATATATCACCTAGTTAAGATCTTTGCCAGCCTCAAATAGGGAGGTATTGATTGACATGTGCATTTCTACTCTACTTCATACCTGCATAGTGAACCTTAACCTCAGGTCAGCTTCCAACCCAACATAAATGCTAGTGTGGAAGACGGTGTAGAAATGCTGGAGTAGATCACAAAGATTTCCCTTTTCTTTCTATATTCTTATGTGTGTCAGTATTGTCCCATCTTTAACATAAATGTATTGACTATAGATGGAGCAAACTGAAAGATTTCCCAATTTCCTGAATTAGATTGAAATATTATACAAGTCCATAAAATCACCTATGTAGTAATCCTGTCAGTCCTCCACAGCTTCATACTTTGGAAAGAAATCTTGATTATCCAGTAGCGTGATGTCTGGTAGCAATTTACATGTGAGACTAAACCTCTTTTTGAGTCCTACAAAACCAATGATAGGGCCAGACACATGACTGGTTGTCATTGTGAGTTTATTTGGGCCAGTGGGGAACCAAATGAAGGATTCAAAGGTTTAGATACACATGTATTTTTTTTTCTCTGTCTTGACCCATCAAACTGGTCATGTTCTAGTGTGAAATCCAGCATCTCACAGGTTCCTCACACCTAAATTAAAGGCATGCAAGGCATTGCTCGCTTAATATTCTTCTCTCCCTTGACCATATTTTGTCTTATCAAAACTGTAAAAAATTTATAAAGAATCCTTCTCTATGTGTCCCAGGAAATCATCTATATTCTGGGACACAGAGTGTCTGGCTACAGAGGGAACCTCCCTCTACTGATGTGTCGTAACAGGTAGGAGACCAGAACACTGTGCCCTACCTAGTTTTTCTGTAGCTTTTCCCTTCAAAACTCAGTGGTTAATGCTGCAGGCCTCCTCTTCCTCATTCACAAACCGTAAGTTGTATTTTGTGTATTTTTTAATGGCACCATTTTGGGTACATATAACTTTCATAAACTCTTTCTGGAGGGAAAGGAAGAAGAGCAATAATGCCATTGATTTTGCATTTTAAATTTAGCACCGTTTATAGTGCAACATGACTAATGTGTTACTTTTATTGTATGGGTCCGTAAGGTTATGGCGATACCAAATATGTATAGTTTTACCACTTTTTCTCAATAATAGCACATCTCCTGGAAAAAAATATTTTTTATATCACCGACTTCCAAGAGCCTTAACATTTTTATTTTTCCACCGAACTAGCCGTTTGAGGGCTTGTCATATGCGTAACGAGTGCTATTTTTTTATGAAACCATTCTCATAAAAATTTTCATAATGACTTGCCCTGTCAATCAGCGCCTTTCAACGATGCAAGCGGCGCGATGACGTCATTGCGCCTCTTGCGTTATTCAACCCCAGCAAAACTTCTCAGAAGAGAGCAGGTCTGCGTTGCCACCGGACGACGTGGGAACGTGATTAAGGTGAGTATGTAAAGTTTGTTTTTTTATCCCAATACAAATGTGAGTGACATTATCTACAGGAGGGGCTCTATCCACAGGGCTCGGCTCGGTCTACAGGAGGGGGGGACTATATACAGGGGTGGGATATATGTGGAGCACTATAGGGGAAGCTATATGTGAGGCACTGTATACAGGGGTGGGCTATATGTGGAGCACTATAGGGGAAGCTATATGTGAGGCACTATATATGGAATGGGCTATTTGTGGAGAACTATAGGGGGAGCTACAGTGAAGGAAATAAGTATTTGATCCCTTGCTGATTTTGTAAGTTTGCCCACTGTCAAAGTCATGAACAGTCTAGAATTTTTAGGCTAGGTTAATTTTACCAGTGAGAGATAGATTATATTTTAAAAAAAAACAGAAAATCACATTGTCAAAATTATATATATTTATTTGCATTGTGCACAGAGAAATAAGTATTTGATCCCCTACCAACCATTAAGAGTTCAGCCTCCTCCAGACCAGTTACACGCACCAAATCAACTTGGTGCCTGCATTAAAGACAGCTGTCTTACATGGTCACCTGTATAAAAGACTCCTGTCCACAGACTCAATTAATCAGTCTGACTCTAACCTCTACAACATGGGCAAGACCAAAGAGCTTTCTAAGGATGTCAGGGACAAGATCATAGACCTGCACAAGGCTGGAATGGGCTACAAAACCATAAGTAAGACGCTGGGTGAGAAGGAGACAACTGTTGGTGCAATAGTAAGAAAATGGAAGACATACAAAATGACTGTCAATCGCCATCGATCTGGGGCTTCATGCAAAATCTCACCTCGTGGGGTATCCTTGATCCTGAGGAAGGTGAGAGCTCAGCCGAAAACTACACGGGGGAACTTGTTAATGATCTCAAGGCAGCTGGGACCACAGTCACCAAGAAAACCATTTGTAACATATTACACCGTAATGGATTAAAATCCTGCAGTGCCCGCATGGCCCCCCTGCTCAAGAAGGCACATGTACAGACCCGTCTGAAGTTTGCAAATGAACATCTGGATGATTCTGAGAGTGATTGTGAGAAGGTGCTGTGGTCAGATGAGACTAAAATTGAGCTCTTTGGCATTAACTCAATTCGCCGTGTTTGGAGGAAGAGAAATGCTGCCTATGAACCAAAGAACACCGTCCCCACTGTCAAGCATGGAGGTGGAAACATTATGTTTTGGGGGTGTTTCTCTGCTAAGGGTACAGGACTACTTCACTGCATCAATGGGAGAATGGATGGAGCCATGTACCGTCAAATCCTGAGTGACAACCTCCTTCCCTCTACCAGGACATAAAAAATGGCTTGTGGCTGGGTCTTCCAGCACGACAATGACCCGAAACATACAGCCAAGGCAACAAAGGAGTGGCTCAAAAAGAAGCACATTAAGGTCATGGAGTGGCCTAGCCAGTCTCCAGACCTTAATCCCATCGAAAACTTATGGAGGGAGCTGAAGATCCGAGTTGCCAAGCGACAGCCTCGAAATCTTAATGATTTACAGATGATCTGCAAAGAGGAGTGGGCCAAAATTCCATCTAACATGTGTGCAAACCTCATCATCAACTACAAAAAACGTCTGACTGCTGTGCTTGCCAACAAGGGTTTTGCCACCAAGTATTAAGTCTTGTTCGCCAAAGGGATCAAATACTTATTTCTCTGTGCACAATGCAAATAAATATATATAATTTTGACAATGTGATTTTCATTTTTTTTTTTATATAATCTATCTCTCACTGGTAAAATTAACCTAGCCTAAAAATTCTAGACTGTTCATGTCTTTGACAGTGGGCAAACTTACAAAATCAGCAAGGGATCAAATACTTATTTCCTTCACTGTATATGAGAGGCACTATATACAGGGGTGGGCTATATACAGGAGTGGGTTATATGTGGAGCACTATAGGGAGAGCTATATGAGAGGCACTATATACAGGGGTGGGCTATATGTGGAGCACTATTTATAGGTGGAGATATATGCAGGGCACTATCTACAGGGGTGGGTTATATGTTGGACACTATATACAGGGGTGGGCAATATCTACATGGGGGCTATATACAGGGGTGGGCCATATATGGAGAAGAAAAGAGAAAAACAACAATTTGAATCTAAGGGCCAAAGAGTGAGAGTGTGCGAAACCCGCACGCTCCGACGTTGCTGCCGACTATACTCCCACCGCCATGGAACAGAAGAAGAAAAATATATCTTCTTCTCCACTTCTGCTCGGTGGCGGTGGCGGAGCAGAGGGTGCACGCGCACACGCTTTGCTCTCCATCTCTTGTCAGACCGTGAAGGAAACACTGGGTTATCTCGCGAGAGAGATCACACAGCACAAGCAGTTGTGATACTGTCTGTAGCTGATTGGACAGTCAAACAGCGATAGTAGCACGTTCCCTTGCCATTTACACTCCCCAATGACAGTTCAGGGGTTTATTTACTTATCGGGCCCCAAATATAATGGCACCACTATGTAAATAGAAGTTAGAAAAATTACTTCAAGTGAGATAGGAGGGTTTGTGAAGCAGTGCCCATTACATGCTGCACTCAACTGCACACGTATGGACAGGCGAAGGGTTCTCTTTAATCTGTCTGTTGTTTGTGTCTCTACTTGTCTCTGTATTTGTATGTGTATAAGCTCCAATATGTGTGTATATGTGTCTGTGCGTGTGTGTGTTTGTGTGTGTGTGTGTCTGAGTGCCTATATATGTATCTGTATGTGTATATATTGCTCTGCGTGTTAAAGAGGCTCTGTCACCAGATTCTCAAACCCCTATCTCCTATTGCATGTGATCGGCGCTGCAATGTAGATAACCGCAACGTTTCTTTTAAAAAAAAACGTTCATTTTTGGCCAAGTTATGAGCCATTTTATATATATGCAAATGAGGTTTAAAATGGACAACTGGGCGTTTTTTTTTCGTTATGTCCAACTGGGCGTGTATTGTGTTTTTAACTGGGCGTGTTTATGTGTATGACGCTGACCAATCCATGACCAGTCAGCGTCATACACTCCTCAACATCTGCACGCTCCTCTCCTGAAATATTCTGTGCTGCTGTGAACTCTGCTCTTACCATTACGTAGCTCTCAGTCTGTTACCTCTCCTCCACTCCTGTCCTCAATAACACCTTCACATGATTGGCAAGTCACCACCCCGCACAAGATCCTACTGCACGGCTGACAGCCGTCAGCTGTATAGCTATCAGCACGGTTGTGTTGGAAGCGCGCCCTGCTGTGTCTCACTTAGCAGCTGGGTGTGTTCCCCTCATCTAGTTGCTACGTTCTATACTGACCGCCGGTGAATTCTCCGTGCGGCCTTCGCAGTGCTGCTACCCCGTTTACCTACGGGAGCAGAACGCGGCTCCTGAAATACTCTGTGCTGCCTTAAACTCTGTGGACAGGTCAGGATCCTGTTTTTTTTAAAATGCTGCTGGGGAACCCGCTCGATCCACTATATAAGGCTGCCCCTCCATCCTCTTCTGCCCCAGTCACTTATTCCCAAGCACTGTAAACTTTCAGATTGGTTGTGCTGTGAATATTCGGAGAACGTGATTGGTTTATGTGCAGGGTAATGAACATACAGACAAGCAGTAGAAGACTGAATTCAATGAAATACTCAGCCCTTAGTCAGTTTTATCTTCACAGCATAGACAATTGCCTTCAGATGACCCCAAAGATAAAAGTCTAAGGGGGTCAGATCGGGAGACCTAGGGGACCATTCAACTGGCCCATGATGACCAATCCCCTTTCCAAGAAACTGTTCATCTAGGAATGCTCGGACCTGACACCCATAATGTGGTGGTTCACCATCTTGCTGGAAAAACTCAGGGAACGTGCCAGCTTCAGTGCATAAAGAGGGAAACACATCATCATGTACCAATTTCAGATATCTCGTGGCCTTGAGGTTTCCATTGATTGTCTATGCTGTGAAGATACGAGATGTGCAGCAACTGAAACTACGGATACTGGAAGCCTGTGCTAGCATTTCTTCTGCGGTGTTGCTATCAGTGTGTGAAGAGTGGGAGAAGAGGGTTGCATTGACAATCCAACACAATGGGCAGCACTTTGAACACATTTTATAAGTGGTCAGAAACTTGTAAATAACTCATGAAAGAATATAGTAACGTTAAAACCAAGCACACCATTGTTTTTCTTGTGAAATTCTCGATACGTTTTATGTGTCACATGACCCTCTTCCCATTGAAAAAACTAAAGTTGGATAAAAAATGGCCTACTTCAAAATGGCCACCATGGTCAACACCCAGCTTGAAAAGTTTCCCCCCTCCCATATACTAATGTGCCACAAACAGGAAGTTAATATCACCAACCATTCCCATTTTATTTAGGTGTATCCATATAAATGACCCACCCTGTATGTATATATATATATATATATATATATATATATATATATATATATATATATATATATATATAAAATGCCTACCTGCCTATTCTAATATTCTAGTAAAATGCAGAGACGGGCACACTTCCCAGCATTGTGGAACTGATGCAGCTAGTAATCTCTGCCAATGCAATGATTGACTCCAATGCAAACAAAGCCTCCTATTGAAGAGGTTAAATGGCCTTATCTCCCCTGAAGAGTTTGGGCCACAAGGAAACACGTTGGGAGAAGGCATAACACTGGTTGCCTGGATATATACACTACCGTTCAAAAGTTTAGGGTCACTTAGAAATTTCCTTATTTTTGCAAGAAAAGCACAGTTTGTTTCAATGAAGATAACATTAAATTAATCAGAAATACAATCTATACATTGTTAATGTGCTAAATGACTATTCTAGCTGCAAACGTCTGGTTTTTAATGCAATATCTACATAGGTGTATAGAGGCCCATTTCCAGCAACCATCACTCCAGTGTTCTAATGGTACATTGTGTTTGCTAACTGTGTTAGAAGGCTAATGGATGATTAGAAAACACTTGAAAACCCTTGTGCAATTATGTTAGCACCACTGTAAACAGTTTTGCTGTTTAGAGGAGCTATAAAACTGACCTTCCTTTGAGCTAGTTGAGAATCTTGAGCATTACATTTGTGGGTTCGATTAAACTCTTAAAATGCCTAGAAAAAGAGAGCTTTCATGTGAAACTCGACAGTCTATTCTTGTTCTTCAAAATGAAGGCTATTCCATGCGAGAAATTGCCAAGAAACTGAAGATTTCCTACAATGGTGTGTACTACTCCCTTCAGAGGACAGCACAAACAGGCTCTAACCAGAGTAGAAAGAGATGTGGGAGGCCCCGCTGCCAAACTGAGCAACACGACAAGTACATTAGAGTCTCTAGTTTAAGAAATAGACGCCTCACATATCCTCAACTGGCAGCTTCATTAAATAGTACCCGCAAAACGCCAGTGTCAACGTCTACAGTGAAGAGGCGACTCCGGGATGCTGGGCTTCAGGGCAGAGTGGCAAAGAAAAAGCCATATCTGAGACTGGCTAATAAAAGGAAAAGATTAATATGGGCAAAAGCACACAGACATTGGACAGAGGAAGATTGGAAAAAAGTGTTATAGACAGACGAATCGAAGTTTGAGGTGTTTGGATCACACAGAAGAACATTTGTGAGAGCAGAACAACTGAAAAGATGCTGGAAGAGTGCCTGACGCCATCTGTCAAGCATGGTGGAGGTAATGTGATGGTCTGGGGTTGCTTTGGTGCTGGTAAAGAGGGAGATTTGTACAAGGTAAAAGGGATTTTGAATAAGGAAGGCTATCACTCCATTTTGCAACGCCATGCCATACCCTGTGGACAGCGCTTGATTGGAGCCAATTTCATCCTACAACAGGACAATGACCCAAATTATGCAAGAACTATTTAGGGAAGAAGCAGGCAGCTGGTATTCTATCTGTAATGGAGTGGCCAGCGCAGTCACCAGATCTCAACCCCATAGAGCTGTTGTGGGAGCAGCTTGACCGTATGGTACGCAAGAAGTGCCCATCAAGCCAATCCAACTTGTGGGAGGGGCTTCTGGAAGCATGGAGTGAAATTTCTCCCGATTACCTCAGCAAATTAACAGCTAGAATGCCAAAGGTCTGCAATGCTGTAATTGCTGCAAATTGAGCATTCTTTGACAAAAGCAAAGTTTGAAGGAGAAAATTATTATTTGAAATAAAAATCATTATTTCTAACCTTGTCAATGTCTTGACTATATTTTCTAGTCATTTTGCAACTCATTTGATAAATATAAGTGTGAGTTTTCATGGAAAACACAAAATTGTCTGGGTGACCCCAAACTTTTGAACGGTAGTGTACATATAAAGGAATAACTAGGTTTCCCAGTCCCCAGCCACAGGAACAGCATGAACTCTGTTACACCCCAAAACGGGTAGGGGGACTGATCACCCCAAATACAACAATACCTACTCTTCTGAAAAACCTTTTCCTTATATATTACAATGACTTGGACCTTTATATGTATTTTGTGAAAAACATGGTTACAACCTGCGCAAATTGCCATTTAATAACCGCACAGAATGTCAATTTCCCCCTGCAATAGCGAGCATAGTTTTTTTTATTTTAAAAGATTGTCTTTATATGCATTTGTTTGCACATTTTGAAAAAAATTATGAGTAAAAGTTATATTTTATCAAACTCTATTTCTACTCCAGTGATTTGTTTACAATTCTAAATAGAGTATCAATATTTAAAGAAAACCTTTGGTGGAAGGTTAAAAAACACCACTAACGTCAAATTAATATTCTAGTAAAGACAGAAAGCTACATAGATCAAAAGATAGATCGATGGATAGATTGTATAGATAAATAGAAATCTATCCATACAAATAATGTAGTGTAGGTGTAACACTGTATTTTTATTTGTTTTTTGGAACATTATTCTGGCAGCAATTCTCTCTCTGTCTCTTCTTCTCCTCACAGTGAAACAATGTGTGAGGGGAAGAAAAGAGACAGGAGATTCGTTACCAGAACATTTCAAAATAAAAACAATTGTGATCGCTGTAAAAGGTTTTCACACCGATTACATGATCAGGAGCCAACAGATTGGTCTCTGATAATCTGCTCAGTGCCCAGAATTGTTGGCAACAGCATGGGCAAAGGGCTGTGTGCACATTCTCTGAAGTGCTGTTGTCAGGGGCCAATCACAGGCTGCAGCGGCGACATGGATGAAACGTCATCGCTGGAGGCCGGACAGGAGGAAAGTAAGTATGAACGTATTATAATTTTTTTTGGGCATGTATGTTGGCAGGTATGTATGTTGTCATGTATGTATGTATGTATATCTGCATGTATGTTGGCATGTATGTATATATGTGCATGTTTGTATGTATATTTGCATGTATATATTTGCATGTATGTATGTATGTATGTTTGCATGTATGTATTTTTGCATGTATGTTGTCATGTATGTATGTATGTTGTCAGGTATGCATGTATGTATGTATATATGTGCATGTGTGTATATATATATATATATATGTATGTATGTATGTATGTTGTCATGTATGTATGTATGTTGTCATGTATGTATATATGTGCATGTATGTTGGCATGTATGTATATATGTGCATGTGTGTATGTATGTATATTTGCATGTATATATTTGCATGTATGTATGTTGTCATGTATGTATGTATATATGTGCATGTATGTTTGCATGTATGTTGGCATGTATGTATACATGTGCATGTTTGTATGTATATTTGCATGTATATATGTTTGCATGTGTGTATGTATGTTTGCATGTATGTTTGCATGTATGTATGTTGTCATGTATGTTTGTATGTATGTTGTCATGTATGTATGTATATATGTGCATGTATGTATGTTTGCATGTTTTTATTTTTGCATGTATGTTTGCATGTATGTTTATATATATGTGCATGTATGTAATTATGTTTGCATGTATTTATGTTTGCATGTATATTTGTGCATGCTTGTATATATGTATGTATGTATCTTTGCATGTTTGTTTGTATGTATGTATGTTTTCATGTGTGTGTATGCATGTATGTATGATAGTTTGCATGTATATATGTGTGTATGTTTGCATGTATGTATATTTGCATGTATATATGTGCATGCTTGTATGTATGTTTGTATATATGTATGTATGGCCATGTATGATACTGTCTGCTGGCGCCCTGTATCTAAGTCAACTTCGCGGCAGGCTTCTATACATGGTATAACAGTCAGTATCACACATTAAACTGAATCTAAGCCTACGACATGTTTTATTTAATTATTTTTTTCACAGGTTTGGTGTTTGGACTACGTCGGTTTCGAGGACTACTTAGATGACGTTTTTTTTTCTACAATAAAATGGTTAATGAGGGTTGTGTTGGGGGTGCTTTATTTCAATAAAATATTTTATCTATATCTTTGTCTTTTTCTTTTCAAATTTTATTACTACCAC
Organism: Rhinoderma darwinii; assembly: GCF_050947455.1. NCBI lineage: Eukaryota > Metazoa > Chordata > Amphibia > Anura > Rhinodermatidae > Rhinoderma > Rhinoderma darwinii. Next base: position 373,299,241 of record NC_134688.1, read on the forward strand.
TTTAGTAATGGCCGCTGTCTGAGTGACAACATCCATTACTAAGGCGAGGCTTAGTGTTAGCCGGTGCAGAGGCTAACACTAACCACCATTATTACCCCGGTACCCACCACCACCAGGGGTGCCGGGAAGAGCCAGGTACGATCCAGTACCCGACCATCTGTTGTGATGGTCGGGCTCTGGGGCGGCCGCAGGCTGGTATTATGAGGCTGGGAAGGGCCAAAAACAGTGGACCTTCCCACCCTTGTAATGCTAGGCTGCTGCTGCTGTGTTGTATCTGGCTGCTTATAAAAGTGGGGGGGACCCCACGTCATTTTTTTAAATTATTTTTTTTTTTTTTTTTTTTTTTTTTAAAAAGACATGGGGTTCCACCCAATTTATCATAACCAGCCACATACAACACAGTGTTATTAGCCTGGGAATGGACAAAACCAGTGGCCCTTCCCACCAATGTAATGCCAGACTGCTGCGGCCTTGTATATGGCTGGTTATTAAAAATGTGGGGGACCCGTCTATTGCTAAATTTGTTAAATTCAAAAAAAAAAACGACGTGGGGGTCCCCCCCATTTTTATAACCAGCCCGATACAACACAGCAGCAGCAGCCTAGCATTACAAGGGTGGGAAGGTCCACTGATTTTGGCCCTTCCCAGCCTCATAATACCAGCCTACGGCCGCCCCAGTACCCGACCATCACAACAGATGGTCGGGTACTGGATCGTACCAAGCTCTTCCCGGCACCCCTGGTGGTGGTGGGTACCGGGGTAATAATGGGTGGTTAGTGCTAGCCTCTGCACCGGCTAACACTAAGTACCGCCTTAATAATGGATGCTGTCAATCAGCCAACTGCCATTATCTAGGCACTAATAAAGTTTAAAAAAAAACACAGACAATTCTTTTTTATTGAAATAAGAAATCCCCAACAAAACCCTCGTTAACCATTTTATTAAAATTTGAAAAAACGTAGATCTACGCAGTAGTCCAACGAATCGAAGATGTAGTCCAATCAGTACATCAAAATCTGCAACAACATAAAAAAACAGTTATCAATGTGAACAATACCAATACTTCTACTCACCTACACACATATATACACGCACACACAAACAAACAACCATACACAGACACACACATATATACACAAACACAACAAGATATACACACACACACACACACACACACATAAACAGACAAACACACACACATATACACGAACTCACACATATACAAACAAAAACACACATATCCAAACACACACACACACAGTTATACACACACATACACGAACACATATACACAAACACACCCATATATACACACACACATATACACAAACACACATATAAAAACAAAAACAGACAAAGTCACATACCCAAACACACATATATACACAAACACACACATACACAAACACGGTTTCTTTTAAATGCTGCTGGGTAACCCGCTCGATCCACTATATAAGGCTGCGCTACAGTGCAGCATTTAAAAGAAACAGGATCCTGACCTGTCCATAGAGTTTAAGGCAGCACAGAGTATTTAAGGAGATGAGCGTGCAGATTCAGTGCTGGTGTGAACTCTGCTCTTACCATTACGTAGCTCTCAGTCTGTTACCTCTCCTCCACTCCTGTCCTCCAGAACACCTTCACATGATTGGCAAGTCACCACGTAATGGTAAGAGCAGAGTTCACAGCAGCACAGAGTATTTCAGGAGATGAGCGTGCAGATCTTGTGCGGGGTGGTGACTTGCCAATCATGTGAAGGTGTTATTGAGGACAGGAGTGGAGGAGAGGTAACAGACTGAGCTACGAAATGGTAAGAGCAGAGTTCACAGCAGCACTGAATCTACACGCTCCTCTCCTGAAATACTCTGTGCTGCTGTGAACTCTGTTCTTACCATTACGTAGCTCAGTCTGTTACATCTGCTCCACTCCTGTCCTCTATAACACGTTCACATGATTGGCAAGTCACCACCACGCACAAGATCCGCACGCTCATCTCCTGAAATACTCTGTGCTGCTGTGAACTCTGCTCTTACCATTACGTGGTGACTTGCCAATCATGTGAAGGTGTTCTTGAGGACAGGAGTGGAGGAGAGGTAACAGACTGAGAGCTACGTAATGGTAAGAGCAGAGTTCACAGCAGCACTGAATCTGCACGCTCATCTCCTGAAATACTCTGTGCTGCCTTAAACTCTATGGACAGGTCAGGATCCTGTTTCTTTTAAATGCTGCACTGTAGCGTAGCCTTATATAGTGGATCGAGCGGGTTCCCTAGCAGCATTTAAAAGAAACAGGATCCTGACCTGTCCACAGAGTTTAAGGCAGCACAGAGTATTTCAGGAGATGAGCACGGGCAGCCGTTCGTTTTTCCGAGCCGTGCTCCCATTATGCACACGACCGTAAAAACACCCGTTATTGCGGGTCGTAATTACGACCCGCAATAACGGGCTCATAGACTTCTGTTACCCACGGGTACCTTTCCGTTTTCTCACGGGAAGGTGCCCGTGCCGTTAAAAAAATAGAACATGTTCTATTTTTCTATTTTACGGGCCGTGCTGCTATAATTATAATGACCGCACGGTTCGCAAAAGCAGCCGGCTGCCCGTGGCCGGCCGGCCGTGCTCGTAGTTACGAGTCGTAATTACGAGCACGGCCCGTAAAATAAAAAAATAGAACATGTTCTATCTTTTTAACGGCACGGGCACCTTCCCGTGAGAAAACGGGAAGGTACCCGTGGCTAACAGAATTCTATGGGCCCGCTATTTCGGGTCGTAATTACGACCCATGATAACGGGTGTTTTTATGGTCGTGTGCATGAGGCCCCGTAATGACGGGTGGCTACATGTGTGCACCCGTCATTACGGCAGCATTGCTAGGCGACGTCAGTAAGGGTATGTGCACACACACTAATTACGTCCGTAATTGACGGACGTATTTCGGCCGCAAGTACCGGACCGAACACACTGCAGGGAGCCGGGCTCCTAGCATCATATTTATGTACGGTGCTAGGAGTCCCTGCCTCTCCGTGGAACTACTGTCCCGTACTGAAAATATGATTACAGTACGGGACAGTTGTCCTGCAGAGAGGCAGGGACTCCTAGCATCGTACATAACTATGATGCTAGGAGCCCGGCTCCATGCACTGTGTTCGGTCCGGTACTTGCGGCCGAAATACGTCCGTCAATTACGGACGTAATTAGTGTGTGTGCACATACCCTAAATAGTCACTGTCCAGGGTGCTGAAAGAGTTAACTGATCGGCAGTAACTGTTTCAGTACCCTGGACAGTGACTACCGATCACAGTACCTGTAAAAAAAAAGACGTTCATACTTACCGGGAACTCCCTGCTTCCTCCAGTCCCGTCTCCTGGCCGTTGCCTTGGTGACACGTCCCTCTCGACATCCGGCCCGACATTCCTTGATGACGATGCAGCCCATGTGAGCGCTGCAGCCAATCACAGGCTGCCGCGGCCTCTGCAGCCAATCACAGGCTGCAGAGGCCTCTGCAGCCAATCACAGGCTGCCGCGTCAGAAAAGGTCGGACTGGAGGAAGAAGAGGGACTCGTCACCAAGACAACGACCGGGTACGTATGAAATGCTTTTTATTTTATTTTTAATCAGCAGCCTCTTTTCTCTATCAGTGATTGATAGAGACAAGTGGCTGCCGATTTGTATAATGTTTTTGACCGGGTTCGGTCAAAACGGGTTCGGCCGAACCCGGTGAAGTTCGGATTCGCTGCGAACCGAACTTTTCCGGAAGTTCGGACCGAAACCGGGTTCGGTTGTCCCGGTTCGCTCATCTCTACTCGTGGCGATACCAAATTTGTCTATATTATTTCTTGTTTTGGGACTCATACTTTAAAAAGTTTATTTAGTGTCAAAAATTTGCATTTCTGTGTATATTTTTCTATTTTTTTTATTTAACATAAATTTTTTTTGTAAATTAACCCCTTCAGGACACAGCAGATTTTTCAAATCTGACATGTGTTACTTTGTGTGGTAATAACGTTGGAATGCTTTTACCTATCTAAGCAATTCTGAGATTGTTTTCTCATGACATGTTGTACTTTATGTTAGTGAAAAAATTTGGTCGGTAAGTTCGGTATTTATTTCTGAAAAATACCAAAATTTAGAAAAAAATTGCAAAAATGTGCATTTTTCTAAATTTAAATGTATCTGCTTGTAAAACAGATAGTAATACCACACAAAATAGTTACTAGTTAACATCCCCCATATATCTACTTTATGTTTGCATCGTTTTTTGAACATCCTTTTATTTTTTTAGGACGTTACAAGGCTTAGAACTTTAGCAGCAATTTCTCATATTTTAAAGAAAATTTCAAAAAGCCATTTTTCAAAAGGCCATTTTTTTAGGGACCAGTTCAGTTCTGAAGTGGCTTTGAGGCCTTATATATTAGAATATCTCCAGAAGTCATTTTGAAAACTGCACCCCTTAAGGTATTCGAATCAGCATTCACAAAGTGTTTTAACCCTTTAGGGGTTTCACAGGAATTAAAGCAATGTAGAGGTGAAATTTACAAATTTAATTTTTTTTGCCAAAATTCATTTCTAATACATTTTGTTTTGTAACACAGAAGGTTTTACCAGAGAAATGCAACTCAATATTTTATTGCCCAGATTCTGCAGTTTTTAGAAATATCCCACATGTGGCCCTAGTGTCCTAATGGACTGAAACACAGGCCTCAGAAACAAAGGAGCACCCAGTGGATTTTGGGCCTCCTTTTTTTAGAATATATTTTAGGCACCTTGTCAGGTTTGAAGAGGTCTTGTGGTGCCAAAACAGTGGAAACACCCCAAAAGTTACCCCATTTCGGAAACTACGCCCCTCAAGGAATTTATCTAGGGATATAGTTAGAATTTTTACAACACTGGTTTTTCGCTAAATTTATTGGAATTAGCCTGTAAAAATGAAAATAGACTTTTTTTCTGAAAAAACATAGATATTTTTAATATTTACAAGGTAATGTTTTTTTTTGTGTTGGATTGTGTTTTTTTTACAGGTTCGGTTGTTGGACTACAACGGATTCGAGGACTAACTAGATTACGACGTTTTTTTTCAATAAAATGGTTAAGAAGAGTTGTGTAGGCTTTTTGTTTCAGTAAAATATTTTTTCTGTGCATTGTGTTTCTTTTTAATTTTATTACTACCGCCTTAGTAATGGTGGCTGCGTCCACTACTAAGGCGGGGATTATTGTTAGCTGGGTAAAAGGCCAGCAGTAGCCCCCCATTAATTCTCCATACCCACCGCCACTAGGGGTACCGGAAAGAGCGAGGTATGAACCAGAACCCAACCATCTGAAGTGATGGTCGGGCACTGGGGGGGCCGCAGATTGGTATTAATAGGCTTGAAAAGCCCCAAAACAGTAGGCCTTCCCACCCTGGTAATGCTAGGCTGTTGCTGCTATGTTGTATCTGTCTGGTAATGAAAAATGCGGGGGCGATCCCATGTTGTTTTTTTCAATTGTTTATTAAAAAATATTTAAAAAAAATTATTATTCTTAACCAGCCTGATACAACATAGCAGCAGCAGGCTAGCATTACCAGGATGGGAAGGGCCACTGTTTTTGGGCTTTCCCAGCCTAATAATACCAGCCTGTGGCTGCGCCAGTTCCCGACCATCACTACGGATGGTTGGGTACTGGATCCTACCCATCTCTTTCCAGTACCCCTGGTGGCGGTGGGTACGAATGCAATAATGGGGGCTTACTGCTAGTCTCTTCCCCAGCTCACACTAAGCCCCACCTTAGTAATGGACACTCTCTATCAGACAGTTACCATTACTAAGGCAGTAGTAATAATAAAAAAAAAAAAGCATCAACACATTAAAAATATTTTATTAAAATAAAACCCCACACACAACCCTTGTTATTTTATTGAAATTAAAACGCCGTCATCTAAGTAGTTCTCGAATCTGAGGTAGTCCAACAATCGAACCTGTAATAAAAACACCCAAAAAAACATTAGTAGCATTAATAAATAAGAAAGCAAAACCATTATCATACTAACCTTCCTGGGTCTGTGACAGTTAACTAAGCAGTGACAGCTCTATGCTGTCATTGTTTAGTTTACATCACTGGGTCCCAGGTTATTCCTGGGTCATTAGCCTACTGTAGAGTTGAAGGTCGCCAGAAGATTGAGACATAAAAGTAGACCAATTAACTTAGGTAACTGGCCACCACGTGATGTGAGCTAAACAATGGCAGCTTACAGCTCTCACGCTTAGTTCACTGAGGCTTGTAAGTGGCGCAGGAACACCTGAGATGCGCCAGAATTTTGGCGCATCTCGGGTACGTATGCCACTATGAACCTAGTGCTGGACTCATTTAGTCCTTTGCCATTGATGCAGGCCTGGTCTTTTCGAACTATGCCAGATGGTGCGATGACGCAATCGTGCCGCCTGCGCCACAAGAAAAGTGCCGAATGGCGAGGAAAGGAACTAATGATTCACTTGCCTCGCCAGTGCTTTCAATTGAATTTGGGTCCTAAGGACGTGGATACAATTTATGCAACCCTCTGGTTGCTGGGACTGTAACATACAACATGGTAAAATAATACATAACTTACCTGGCGCCCCCCAGTTGTTCCATGGATCTGTTGGTCCCCTTAGTGCTGTCCAGAAATGGCTGCAGCGCTACAGAAAAATACAAGTCTGAGCAGGGCCAGCCTTAGGTTGTTTGGCGCCCTGTGCAAGACTTTATTGCTGCCATCCACAAACCAAAAATGAACAACATATATAACCTGTATGGATGTAGCCATTTTTATCTTGACTCTGGTAACTTGCTTACACAACAAAAGCCTTTGTAAATACATTTTTAAAAAGTCAAGTTAAAGTTGCTTGACACTGTGTATTTAATCGGTTTAAAGTAAATACACAGATGGCTACATCTATAAAGATGTAGCCATCTTTATCTTGACTCTGATAACTTGCTGCAACGTGATATCAACAAAAGCCATTGAGAAGTCATTAAAAAAGTCAAGATAAAGGATCTTGCCACTGTGTACTTAATGCGTTAAAAGTCAAGATAAAGAAGGCTACATCTCCACATACATAAAGGCACATATTTAGACATGGCAGGCAAATAAATAAATATAAATATATATATATATATATATATATATATATATATATATATATCACTGGTGTTTGTAGAGCGCTGTCACCATTTTCTTACGTACTGTATTGTTTTGCAGTCACAGGCGTACTTGCACATGTATACACGTTTTGTTTCACTTTGCTGGAAGGTAAGCCCAATGTAATGTAGACGCAGACGTAATGGAGAGAGCGCATGACAAGGTGGTTTGGGTATATGCCATAAGTTTGAGGCTAAGTTTATAGGGATTTAAAGGGTTAAGCAAAAGGGGCTGGCATAGGGGTGCATCTTTAGGTGGTGGGAGGAGTATGTTGTATATAAGCCCTCGTGGGATAGAGGCAGCCCTCTTTCCCGCTGGACAACAGAAGACAGTTTTTCTGTAGTGTAGTACAGAGTGAAAAATAATCACTTACCTGAACATGCATGCTTCATTGGAGTCCATGATGGCCAGGATTCGGGATGCTGCATGGACCTGGATGGCTGGAGCATCATTTTGCTCCTGTTCCAGCAGCGGGAGTGTCGAGCGTGGAGGGACGCAGGAGCCGGCATTCCAGGCCTCCGGAGAGGCTTTCCCCTGAGGTAACGCCTCAGTCCCGTGGGAGCCATACCAGGGACCCTCCTCCTCCGGCTCCTAAGCGGGCGCCATGCTTGGGGGCTAGGAGGTCAGGGAGGAATCCCAGCAGGCGGGCGGGATTGAAGGTGGCAGGAGGAGTGGCCGCAGCCATCTTCCCTCCTCCTGTCTTCAACAACGAGACCGGAAGTGACGGCGGGACCGGATGTGACGGCCCTCTCCAGCGCCGATGTTCCGGGCGCAGGAGGAGCTCTGCGGACGGAGTTGGGGACATCACGGGCGGCCCGCAGGGAGCGGCGTGCTGGCTCGGCTCTAAGGATGATATCGCCTCCTGCTGGAGCAGGGAGGCGGGCGGCGGGGACCGGAAGTACCCGGTACGGGAATTGTGGTGACGTCACGCCCCTTCCGCAAAGGTGGGGGGGTGGCGGCCATTTTGCCCTCCTGAAAGGGCTATGGAGGAGTTGGAGGATAGCATGGAGGACGCCAAGGACCATGGGAGCCTGGACTGCTTATCAGTGTATGCCACACCAGAAGCGGGTGGCTGCATTTTGGACGGGCCGGTGTTGGCTGGGCCTAGTGCTACGTCGGCCAGGATGTCAGCCAGCTGCGGGGAGAGGGTGGTGATGGACCATCACCCCCCTGGAACGGCGTGATCGAGGGAGAGACCATCTGGATCTATGGACACGGCCGCTGGGAGGTCACCTCAGGGACGGCTGGGTGAGTCTACCACTGATGATGTTCCGGGGGTGGGTGGGGGTGACGTGGTGGGCATGTTTTCTATGTCTAATATGCAGATGTTTTTTAAGGGTATGCAGGAATTTTTTGCTAAGAGAATGAGGGATGTAGGGCAGTCCCCGGTGAGGGTTTGGGGTGCTGCTAGTGAGGTGTGTGGAAGTGCGGGTGTGGCAGGGGTTGAGGTCAGGGGCGTAACTAGGTAATATAACCTATATATATTTTATCAACAAATAATTTTTCTCAAGATATCACAATATCCGTATATATTAAACCAAAAAGAAACATCTTGATTTCACACTGTTTCAATTATAAAATAGAATTAAATTGGTGCACATAGTACAAAAAATACCCCCCTACAAGTATATACTTCCAACATTTAAAAACAATACAATAAAATCAGCCAAGTCTCATACCATTTATAGTCAAAAACTTCTAGCTATTAATACTAATTCCTCACAATTAGCAATATACATATATTACTCAAAATACAGTTTAGATATCCAGCAGGATACATCTAATGAATTCAAACGGAGTATTGGTTATGCTACTTAGGTAATGGTACATGATATCAAAAAGTCCCCATAATTACATACACCGTGTTCCAAATTATTATGCACATTGGATTTAAGTGTCATAAACATTTAATTATTAGTTTTTCAATTAAACTCATGGATGGTATTGTGTCTAAGGGCTTTTTGGATCATTGTAATCAATCTCAGACACCTGTGATAATTAGTTTGCAAGGTGTGCCCAATCAAAGGAAAACTACTTAAGAAGGACGTTCCACATTATTAAGCAGGCCATAGGTTTCAAGCAATATGGGAAAGAAAAATGATCTCTCTGCTGCCGAAAAGCGTGAAATAGTGCAATACCTTGGACAAGGTATGAAAACATTGGATATTTCAAGAAAACATAAGCGTGATCATCGTACTGTGAAAAGATTTGTGGCTGATTCAGAGCACAGACGGGTTCGATCAGATAAAGGCATAACGGGGAAGACTTCAGCCATACAAATTAATAGGATTAGGAGAGCAGCTGCTAAAATGCCATTGCAAAGCAGCAAACAGGTATTTGAAGCCGCTGGTGCCTCTGGAGTCCCGCGAACCTCAAGGTGTAGGATCCTCCAGAGGTTTGCAAGTGTGCATAAAGCTATTATTTAGCCACCCCTAAACAATGCTCACAAGCAGAAACGGTTGCAGTGGGCTCAGAAATACATGAAGACTAATTTTCAAACCGTATTGTTTACTAATGAGTGCCGTGCAACCCTGCATGGTCCAGATGGATGGAGTAGTGGATGGTTGGTGAATGGCCACCATGTCCCAACAAGGCTGCGACGTCAGCAAGGAGGTGGCGGAGTCATGTTTTGGACTGGATTCATGGGGAGAGAGCTGGTAGGCCCCTTTAGGGTCCCTGTTGGTGTGAAAATTACCTCTGCAAAGTACGTAGAGTGTCACGAAAGGCCAACAGGACGCAGGTCAAAGTCTATAGTTCGTATAGGGTACCTGTGGCAGCTCAGATAGTAGCAAGGCAGGCTAGGCAGGAACTTGGCAGCAGGTGGACGACAGTTGTGGAGAGGCAGGTCAGGGGTAGAATACAACACAGCACGGCTACAGCAAGCACGACACTAGATTCAGGATGCAGGAACAGGAAACAGGAACAGGAAAACACTGGGAGAAGGAAACACTAGGGGGGCCATTTGCAAGACAGACTAGGGATACAATAAAAAAGCTCAGGCATAGAACTAGGGGGCTGGACCCCTCTTATAGGCCAGAGTACTCACAGGTCAAAGGTCCTTTTAAGGGCGGGCATGAGCATGCGCGCGCACCCTATGGGATCCGGCATTGGTGAGAAGACGCGAGCGCTGGCTTCACTGGAGGAGGAGGCTGGGGCTAGCGCTCGCCGACTCGTGGCTGCGGCTGTCAGGGGAGTAACGGAGCTGACAGCCCCCAGCCACGGACGTGACAGAGTTTATGACTGACCACTTTCTTCCGTGGTACAAAAAGAAGAACCGTGCCTTCCGTAGCAAAATTATCTTCAAGCATGACAATGCACCATCTCATGCTGCAAAGAATACCTCTGTGTCATTGGCTGCTATGGGCATAAAAGGAGAGAAACTCATGGTGTGGCCCCCATGTTCCCCTGACCTCAACCCTATTGAGAACCTTTGGAGCATCCTCAAGCAAAATATCTATGAGGGTGGGAGTCAGTTCACATCAAATCAGAAGCTCGGGGAGGCTATTCTGACATCCTGCAAAGATATTCAAGCAGAAACTGTCCAAATACTCACAAATTCCATGGATGCAAGAATTATGAAGGTGATATCAAAGAAGGGGTCCTATGTTAACATGTAACTTGGCCTGTTAAGTTTTTTTTGATTGAAAGAGCTTTTGATTTCTGTAAATATGATCTCCTGATGCTTCAAATTCAACAAATTACCATTTTAGTTCTCTTTACAACCTTTAAAATGTTTTGATCTCTGTTGTGCATAATAATTTGAAACAGTGCATTTTGAGTTTTTTACTTCTAAAAAAAAATCTGTTATCATTAGGAGATTTATTCAATAAAATTTGCATTATACTCCAACAGTTGATGGCTTGAAGATTATACTGACTGTCATTTGCATCCACTATTTAGGAAAATTAGCGAAAAATAACATTGGCATAATAATTTGGAATGCGGTGTACATGTGTATTAGAACATACCTGTAGAGGACATGATGGTAAAGAAATCAGACACCTGGGAACAAAGTTCCTCGACGCGTGTTTCGCAACCTTCGTCAGGAGGTGTATAGACTGCTCTGAGACCCAGTTTTAAATAGTGTGCTTAAGAAGAGCAATGGCCAATGGCGCATGCCGCAACTGCACACACCCCCCCAAGTCATTCAGCCAGCGTCATGATGTCCACCGCTGTGAGCATTGCACACATACGATGTCCGCCGTTATCTGACAGCTTCCGGCCTGAAACAGGTAAGTGCCACAGCGCGCATGCGCACGATCGCTACATAAAGTTAAATTAGTATATGAGAAATTACGTCCATAGAATAAGTTAAATAGCTAATTCTCCACCATCATATCCTCAAAGAAAACCCAAGTGAAATAGGAACTTCGGCACCGTCATTGATGGTTACATTTCCCAGCCGATGAAATTAATGCTGATTTATTATCAAAAACAATCATTGGACCACCATTGTTCATTAAAAGAGTTACTAAGCATACATATATACACAATTTATTCATACACATGCATATACAAACCAGTTCAAAAATATTAATAACACCGGAGCATACATACACCATTCCACAAATACCTGTATCCCATCATCTACCTACCTGACTCACACATATGTACTTTATAAAAAAAAATAGTCAAAGCTATAAGTCGATAATGGAATACAGAAATGGATGTAAGAACTATCGAATCCACATACTTAATTTAAACATGACGTGGATGATGCAATCTATATAATTAGAGATGAGCGAACCGGGACAACCGAACCCGGTTTCGGTCCGAACTTCCGGAAAAGTTCGGTTCGCAGCGAATCCGAACTTCACCGGGTTCGGCCGAACCCGTTTTGACTGAACCCGGTCAAAAACATTATACAAATCGGCAGCCACTTGTCTCTATCAATCACTGATAGAGAAAAGAGGCTGCTGATTAAAAATAAAATAAAAAGCATTTCATACGTACCCGGTCGTTGTCTTGGTGACGAGTCCCTCTTCTTCCTCCAGTCCGACCTTTTCTGATGCGGCAGCCTGTGATTGGCTGCAGAGGCCTCTGCAGCCTGTGATTGGCTGCAGAGGCCGCGGCAGCCTGTGATTGGCTGCAGCGCTCACATGGGCTGCATCGTCATCAAGGGATGTCGAGAGGGACGCGTCACCAAGGCAACGGCCAGGAGACCGGACTGGAGGAAGCAGGGAGTTCCCGGTAAGTATGAACGTCTTTTTTTTTACAGGTACTGTGATCGGTAGTCACATTCCAGGGTACTGAAACAGTAACTGCCGATCAGTTAACTCTTTCAGCACCCTGAACAATGACTATTTAGGGTATGTGCACACACACTAATTACGTCCGTAATTGACGGACGTATTTCGGCCGCAAGTACCGGACCGAACACAGTGCAGGGAGCCGGGCTCCTAGCATCATAGTTATGTACGATGCTAGGAGTCCCTGCCTCTCTGCAGGACAACTGTCCCGTACTGTAATCATGTTTTCAGCACGGGACAGTAGTTCCACGGAGAGGCAGGGACTCCTAGCATCGTACATAAGTATGATGCTAGGAGCCCGGCTCCCTGCAGTGTGTTCGGTCCGGTACTTGCGGCCGAAATACGTCCGTCAGTTACGGACGTAATTAGTGTGCGTGCACATACCCTTACTGACGTCGCCTAGCAACGCTGCCGTAATGACGGGTGCACACATGTAGCCACCCGTCATTACGGGGCCTCATGCACACGACCATAAAAACACCCGTTATCACGGGTCGTAATTACGACCCGAAATAGCGGGCCCATAGACTTCTGTTAGCCACGGGTACCTTCCCGTTTTCTCACGAGAAGGTGCCCGTGCCGTTAAAAAGATAGAACATGTTCTATTTTTTTATTTTACGGGCCGTGCTCGTAATTACGACTCGTAACTACGAGCACGGCCGGCCGGCCACGGGCAGCAGGCCGCTTTTGCGAACCGTGCTGTCATTATAATTATAGCAGCACGGCCCGTAAAATAGAAAAATAGAACATGTTCTATTTTTTTACCGGCACGGGCACCTTCCCGTGAGAAAACGGAAAGGTACCCGTGGGTAACAGAAGTCTATGAGCCCGTTATTGCGGGTCGTAATTCCGACCCGCAATAACGGGTGTTTTTACGGTCGTGTGCATAATGGGAGCATGGCTCGGAAAAACGAACGGCTGCCCGTGCTCATCTCCTGAAATACTCTGTGCTGCCTTAAACTCTGTGGACAGGTCAGGATCCTGTTTATTTTAAATGCTGCTAGGGAACCCGCTCGATCCACTATATAAGGCTACGCTACAGTGCAGCATTTAAAATAAACAGGATCCTGACCTGTCCATAGAGTTTAAGGCAGCACAAAGTATTTCAGGAGATGAGCATGCAGATTCAGTGCTGCTGTGAACTCTGCTCTTACCATTACGTAGCTCTCAGTCTGTTACCTCTCCTCCACTCCTGTCCTCCAGAACACCTTCACATGATTGGCAAGTCACCACGTAATGGTAAGAGCAGAGTTCACAGCAGCACAGAGTATTTCAGGAGATGAGCGTGCAGATCTTGTGCGGGGTGGTGACTTGCCAATCATGTGAAGGTGTTATTGAGGACAGGAGTGGAGGAGAGGTAACAGACTGAGCTACGTAATGGTAAGAGCAGAGTTCACAGCAGCACTGAATCTGCAAGCTCCTCTCCTGAAATACTCTGTGCTGCTGTGAACTCTTTTCTTACCATTACGTAGCTCAGTCTGTTACATCTCCTCCACTCCTGTCCTCTATAACACGTTCACATGATTGGCAAGTCACCACCACGCACAAGATCCGCATGCTCATCTCCTGAAATACTCTGTGCTGCTGTGAACTCTGCTCTTACCATTACGTGGTGACTTGCCAATCATGTGAAGGTGTTCTTGAGGACAGGAGTGGAGGAGAGGTAACAGACTGAGAGCAACGTAATGGTAAGAGCAGAGTTCACAGCAGCACAGAGTATTTCAGGAGAGGAGCTTGCAGATTCAGTGCTGCTGTGAACTCTGCTCTTACCATTACGTAGCTCAGTCTGTTACCTCTCCTCCACTCCTGTCCTCAATAACACCTTCACATGATTGGCAAGTCACCACCCCGCACAAGATCTGCACGCTCATCTCCTGAAATACTCTGTGCTGCTGTGAACTCTGCTCTTACCATTACGTGGTGACTTGCCAATCATGTGAAGGTGTTCTGGAGGACAGGAGTGGAGGAGAGGTAACAGACTGAGAGCTACGTAATGGTAAGAGCAGAGTTCACAGCAGCACTGAATCTGCATGCTCATCTCCTGAAATACTCTGTGCTGCCTTAAACTCTATGGACAGGTCAGGATCCTGTTTCTTTTAAATGCTGCACTGTAGCGCAGCCTTATATAGTGGATCGAGCGGGTTCCCCAGCAGCATTTAAAAGAAACCGTGTTTGTGTATGTGTGTGTTTGTGTATATATGTGTGTTTGGGTATGTGACTTTGTCTGTTTTTGTTTTTATATGTGTGTTTGTGTATATGTGTGTGTGTGTATATATGGGTGTGTTTGTGTATATGCGTTTGTGTATATGTTTGTGTATATATGGGTGTATTTGTGTATATGTTTGTGTGTAGATGTTTGTGTGTGTTTTTGTATATGTGTGTGTTTGTGTATATGTGTGTATCTGGGTGTGTGTTTGTGTGTATATATGGGTGTGTTTGTGTATATGTGTTTGTGTATATGTGTGTTTGGGTATGTGTGTTTTTGTTTGTATATGTGTTTGTGTATATGTGTTTGTGTATGTGTGTGTATAACTGTGTGTGTGTGTGTGTTTGGATATGTGTGTTTTTGTTTGTATATGTGTGAGTTCGTGTATATGTGTGTGTTTGTCTGTTTATGTATGTGTGTGTGTGTGTGTGTTTGTATATCTTGTTGTGTTTGTGTATATATGTGTGTTTGTGTATGGTTGTTTGTTTGTGCGTGTATATATGTGTGTAGGTGAGTAGAAGTATTGTTATTGTTCACATTGATAACTGGTTTTTTATGTTGTTGCAGATTTTGATGTACCGATTGGACTACGTCTTCGATTCGTTGGACTACTGCGTAGATCTACGTTTTTTCAAATTTTAATAAAATGGTTAACGAGGGTTTTGTTGGGGATTTCTTATTTCAATAAAAAAGAATTGTCTTTGTGGTTTTTTTTTAAACCTTATTAGTGCCTAGATAATGGCAGTTGGCTGATTGACAGCGTCCATTATTAAGGCGGTACTTAGTGTTAGCCGGTGCAGAGGCTAGCACTAACCACCCATTATTACCCCGGTACCCACCACCACCAGGGGTGCCGGGAAGAGCTTGGTACGATCCAGTACCCGACCATCTGTTGTGATGGTCGGGTACTGGGGCGGCCGTAGGCTGGTATTATGAGGCTGGGAAGGGCCAAAAACAGTGGACCTTCCCACCCTTGTAATGCTAGGCTGCTGCTGCTGTGTTGTATCGGGCTGGTTATAAAAATGGGGGGGACCCCCACGTCGTTTTTTTTTTTGAATTTAACAAATTTAGCAATAGACGGGTCCCCCACATTTTTAATAACCAGCCATATACAAGGCCGCAGCAGTCTGGCATTACATTGGTGGGAAGGGCCACTGGTTTTGTCCATTCCCAGGCTAATAACACTGTGTTGTATGTGGCTGGTTATGATAAATTGGGTGGAACCCCATGTCTTTAAAAAAATAAAAAATTTAAATAAATAATTTAAAAAAATGACGTGGGGTCCCCCCCACTTTTATAACCAGCCAGATACAACACAGCAGCAGCAGCCTAGCATTACAAGGGTGGGAAGGTCCACTGTTTTTGGCCCTTCCCAGCCTCATAATACCAGCCTGCGGCCGCCCCAGAGCCCGACCATCACAACAGATGGTCGGGTACTGGATCGTACCTGGCTCTTCCCGGCACCCCTGGTGGTGGTGGGTACCGGGGTAATAATGGTGGTTAGTGTTAGCCTCTGCACCGGCTAACACTAAGCCTCGCCTTAGTAATGGATGTTGTCACTCAGACAGCGGCCATTACTAAAGTGGTAGTAATAAAATTTGAAAAGACAAAGATATAGATGAATTATTTTATTGAAATAAAGCACCCCCAACACAACCCTCATTAACCATTTTATTGTAGAAAAAAAAACGTCATCTAAGTAGTCCTCGAAACCGACGTAGTCCAAACACCAAACCTGTAAAAAAAAAAAAAAAATGAAATAAAACATGTCGTAGGCTTAGATTCAGTTTAATGTGTGATACTGACTGTTATACCATGTATAGAAGCCTGCCGCGAAGTTGACTTAGATACAGGGCGCCAACAGACAGTATCATACATGGCCATACGTACATATATACAAACATACATACAAGCATGCACATATATACATGCAAATATACATACATGCAAACATACACACATATATACATGCAAACTATCATACATACATGCATACACACACACACATGAAAACATACATACATACAAACAAACATGCAAAGATACATACATACATATATACAAGCATGCACAAATATACATGCAAACATAAATACATGCAAACATAATTACATACATGCACATATATATAAACATACATGACAACATACATACATGCAAACATACATACATACATGCAAACATACATACACACATGCAAACATATATACATGCAAATATACATACAAAAATTGCACATGTATACATGCATGCCAACATACATGCAAACATACATGCACATATATACATACATACATGACAACATGCATACATGCAAATATATACATGCAAATATACATACATACACACATGCACATATATACATACATGCCAACATACATGCACATATATACATACATGACAACATACATACATATATATACACATATGCAAATATACATACAAACATGCATACATACATACATGCAAACATACATTCATGCAAACACACATACATGCAAACATACATACATACATTCATGCAAACATACATACATACATACAAATATACATACACACATGCACATATATACATACATACATGACAACATACATACATACATACATACATGACAACATACATGCAAAAATACATACATGCAAACATACACACATGCAAACATACATACATACATGCAAATATATACATGCAAATATACATACAAACATGCACATATATACATACATGCCAACATACATGCACAGATATACATACATACATACATGACAACATACATACATGCCAACATACATACATACATACATGCAAACATACATACATGGCAAAAAAAAATAATAATACGTTCATACTTACTTTCCTCCTGTCCGGCCTCCAGCGATGACGTTTCATCCATGTCGCCGCTGCAGCCTGTGATTGGCTGCAGAGGCGGTCACGTGGGATGAAGCGTCATCCTGACGTGCGTGACCGCCACTACAGCCTGTGATTGGCTGCAGCGGCGAAAGGGATGAAACGTCATCGCTGGAGGCCGGACAGGAGGAAAGTAAGTACGAACGTATAATTTTTATTACATTTAAATTGTATTTTCCGCGCGCCGAGCATGTACTGTGAAGGTTGCTGAAAGAGTTAGTGCAGCCCATTAACTCTATCAGCACCCCGGACAGTAGCATGCTCGGCGCAGGGAAGTGACAGGTTCGGTCCGAACTAGTTCGGTCCGAACCGAACTTTTTTGTGAAATTCGGCGAACTAGCCGAACCGAACTTTTGATAAGTTCGCTCATCTCTATATGTAACCTTTGATTTTTTTTATCATAGCTGCATTTATAATTTTAAGATGCCCTCTTTAAATAATCCATTACTTATACAACAGTATTCTAGAATAATATCTTTAACCCTTTTCCGACATTTAACGTATCCATACGTCATAGCCGGGTAGGGGAAGTATTGAATGGGCTCACGGAGTGAACCCGCTCCATACAATGCAGGTGTTGGCTCGATGCTACAGCCAACACTTCACAGTAATGCTTGTTTAACCCGTTAAATGCCGCGGTCAATAGCGACTGTGCCATTTAAAACATTAGAAAGAGGGGGGCGACCCCCTCTAGCAGCTCATCGTGCCCCCCACAATGCAATCATGGGGGGGCGATGGTTGCTATGGCAGCTTCGGTGCCTAATGAAGGACCCCAGGTCTGCCAGCTTTGTGCTGCTATTAAGCCCTTCCTCTGGCAGGGCTTAATAGAAGCCTGTCAGAAAGATGATATACTGCAATACATTAGTATTGCAGTATAAAGTGCAAGCGATGCAACGATCACTGGTTGAAGTCCCCTTGGGGACTAATAAAAAAAGTAAAAATTTGTAAAATAAAGTTGTTTTTTTATGTGAAAAAATATATATATTAAAAGTAAAAAAAAAAAAACCTTTTCCCTTTTCCCCCCTAGAGCATTGTAAGAAATAAAAAAATCAACATAATTGGTATCGCCGCATCCGTAAGAGTCTAAACTGTTACAATATATCATTACTTAACTTGCACGGTGAACGCCGTAAAAAACAATAAATGTAAACGCCAGAATCGCTATTTTTTGGTCACCTCATCTCCCACAAAAAATGGAATAAAAAGTTATCAAATCCTCGCATGTACCTCAAAATGGTATATTAAAAACTACAGCTTATCCTGCAAAACATAAGCCCTCATACCACTTAATTGACGGAAAAATAAAAAAGTTATGGCTCTCAGAATTTGGCGACACAAAATAAATAAAAAATGTTACACTTTTTACTTGTAAAAGTAGTAAAATATAGAAAAAACTATATATATTTGGTATCGCCGTAATCGTATTGACCCGCAGAATAAAGTTAACATGTTGTTCTAATTGCACAGTGAATTCCGTAAAAACGAAGCGCAAAAAACAATGGAGGAATCGTTGTTTTTTTCATTTCCTACCCCAGAAATAATTTTTTTCCCATTTCCTAGTACGTTATATGGCACAATAAATCCCGCTATGAAAAATGATAATTCGTCCCACAAAAATCAAACCCTATATATCGACAGAAAAATAAAAACGTTGTGGCTTTTGGAAGGTGGGGAGGAAAACGTTTAATTGAAAACCTGAATAATGGCTGCGGCGGGAAGGGGTTAAATTACAAACAGTATTTGTTTGGGTATTTAAGATGTGTATTTTTCGTACATATATGTTTTGTTTTTATTTATATGTGTGTATTTTAATGTAATATATATATATATATATATATATATATATATATATATATATATATATGCACTTCTGCGTTTCTCCTAAATGCACAGGTGCAGACTAATATTTAGTATCTTTTTAGCAATAATAAACACACTCTAGATATTCAATATCAGCTTTTACATTTATGTATAGCAGCGCCAGTGGTGGCCCAATTTTAACAAAACCTGCTACTAGATCGGACCGTTGCAGCAGTATACTCTCTGGAATATTTAACTTATGCCTGCATCAGATTTGTGAATGACTTAGCACAACCTGTATAGGTGAGCATACTTTTGTCTCTACCTTTCAGACCCCCCTCACTGGTTTACCTTCACTATGTTGCGAAGTGCACCTCTACTTTTTCTCTTTATAGATTGGCTCATTATGAGCAGACAAATTAGAAATATATTGTCTAATGTCAATAAATTTTAATGCTATTGGTTGAAATACAAGCAAGCGGCTCACATGTATCTCCAGTCTACTATTCCCTGATGAAACTGTAATGACAGGGATAGGGAAACAGACAAGTGAGCCCTAATCTACCTGCCACTCAGTCCCTGCCTACTTGCAACGACACGCCCTAGGCGACGGGGTACAACTGGGCGACGGTCCCTACACTCAATAAGTGCACGACAGACAACAGACAAGGAAACACAGAACAAAGGGAAACGGGGCAGTTACCCACGGCAACACCGTGAGCAACAAGAGTAGTAAACGAGCTGAGTCAAACCAGGAGAGTACGAGGTGCCAAATGTAGAGCAGGAGAGTAGTGAACATCCCGAGTCAAACCAGGAGTGTACGAGGTACCAAACGCAGAGCAGAAGAGTAGTCAGTAAGCCAGGGTCAATACGAAGCAGGGACAAGTAGTTCAAGAAGCTGCAGCAGGGCCAGGAAACCAACAGAGAAGAATCACAAGCAAGGAAGAACAGGAAAGGCAGGTATAAATAGACAGAGGGCGGGAGCTAGCTCCGTCTGGCCAGGCTGTGATAGGCTCTCCCACTCCTAAGCCTGCCATCCTGAGTGGTGGAAGATGGAGTCAGTCTCACAGACATAGAAGCAGGTGCAGACTGATTACCTATGGGCGTTGATACAGAAGCTGTGCCTGGCAGATCCTTAACAGAAACAGTGGAAAGAGGCATACTTTTGTGGAATTTATTGAGCTATACTGTCCATATGCCATAAATGTCTCAGATGGGAACAGGAAGGAGATAGAAAAAACACAAAGCGCACAATAGTGCATGACACTGTGGTAAGCAGCGTGTGAACAAAGGCTGAAAATGGCTCACCTGGTGCAGTTATGCTGGGAGCATAACATCCAGTATAACAGATTCCAAAAAACGATAGCCTCCACGATGTGGGCAGTTTCACAATGCAGGTGTCAGGATCAGATTTGCAGCATAGGACCCGATTTGAGAACTTAGACTATGAAGTCTCAATAAGGAAATGAAGGAATAAAAGCAAAAAACGGGTGTCTTTCATGCGCTACTGATCGAGGTGGTCATCCATATCATCCAATATGTGAAAAGTCGGAGATTAGTCCGTGGGAAAAGGATTTATTGAATATAACACGACTGTTTGACAATGAACAGTTTCAAAACCGGACCGGTTTCTTCCTCAGGTAACAATACAGATACGTAACAGGGTGGAGTGTCGGTTAAATAACCGATTAAAAGGTCACGTGAGGACAAGAACTACCGGGTCGGGTACATAGATTAAACAGAGTTGCATATCGAATAATACATATGATTACAAAACAATTTAAAATAAGTAAAACGATTAAAAATGTGAGTTTGTGTAATGGTTAAAAACATAGTTACTTTTCATATTTTATAAAAGGGAAATATCTGATCATTATATAAAAACACTAAACAAAATAAAATCTATATGCACATATATATATAAAAATGTCATATACACATGTATTTTATCCGACAAATACCACTGTATAAAAACTTTGATAATCAAAGGGTCTTAGTTTAAAAAGGAAATTTATTTAAATGGGGGGATAAATGTAAAAAGAATTTATTTAAAAAATATCATAGTATTCTTAACCCTTAAAGTGATTACCGTAAAGGATATGTTAGCATATGAATGGAGTATCATTCTCTTTATAGTTGTTTCTAAAGTCCTTTTTTATATATATGTTTATTTCTATTTTTATATTTAACCATAAAGATTCATAAGTTTTAAGCCATAATATTTTTTCTGCGGATTCCGTATATATACAAAATTCATATTTCCTTATTGCTCTATAGTTGTATCATTTCCATAGAAAAGTACTGATTTTTTATATTTAATATTTTTTATTTTTTACTGGACATTAATGTTCTTTTTTAAAAAACAGAGTCATAGTTTTTATTATTTAAAAAAATTATGTGTCTATACATTTTTTTCTTTTTCTTTATAGGTATGGTCTTAGCCGATTCCTATATAGTGATATATATAGTCACCTATAACGAAAATCTTAGTGTTCTTTGTGTCATTGAACTGATCAAAATTAATTCGTTTTGTTAAATTATAATCTCACTAATTTCATTTAGACCTTCAGGTTTTAAGGTCTTCAGTTTATAAATCCAATAGATTTCCCTCTTGCATAGTGCATCATATCTGTCCACTCGGTTTACATTTATATGTTCAATAGGTGTAATATTGAAACACTTGAAATCACTATTATGAGATAGGGTACAGTGTTTAGAGATACTGTGCAGGAGAAATTTTTGCTTACAATTAGAACGGTGTTTATTTAGTCGACAATGTAAGGGTTGAGTGGTTCTTCCCACATATTGAAGACCGCAAATACAATCAATGAGATAGATAACATAGCTTGATAGGCAATTTAGCTGTATTTCAATTTGATATATCTTTTTTGTTTGATTTGATATAAAGGTATCTGAAATATGTATACTAGAACAGCATAAACATCTTTTTTTCTTACATTGAAAACTCCCCTTTGTATGTAGACACGGAATCAGAGTACTTTGTTGCAACTTCTTTTGTTTTCCATCAAAATCAATACGGCTCGGTGCCAGAAAATTCTTCATAGTTTTTGCTCTTTTAAAAGTTATTTTTGGTTTTATTGGCAGGTTATTTTTTAAAAACGGGTCAGTATGTAAAATGTGCCAATGTTTATTCATAATATTTTTTATATTTCTGTGTGCTGCATTATATTTAGTTATAAAATTAAGGGAAAAGGAGTTCGTTTGTTGTTTCTCCTTTACTTTTTTTATGTCTGTCTTATCCCCTATTTCATTTTCATTCGATGGTGTGTTTTTAGGAGGTAGGCAATCCTCTTGACTTAGAGTTACTGTTTTTTTATATGCATCCCTAAGTAGTGTCTGTGGGTAATTCTTTTCTTTAAATCTTTTTTGCAAAATACGGCTCTGCTCGTTAAAATCTTTATCCAATGTACAGTTCTTTCGAATTCTTTTGTATTGACTATACGGAATGTTTTTTAACCACTTATGGTAATGGCTACTCTTATAATCTAGGTAGCTGTTACTATCCACTTTTTTAAAATGTGTACGGGTGATGATTTTGTTTGTAGTTTTTACAACCGTAAGATCCAGAAAATCTATTTCAATTGATTGAATATTAAAAGTGAAATTTATCCCCCAAATGTTGTTATTTAGAGATTGACAAAATTTTGTCGCTGTCGTAGCATCACCTTCCCAAATAAGGAACAGATCATCTATGTATCTTCTGAATAATAAAATATTAGAG
Organism: Rhinoderma darwinii; assembly: GCF_050947455.1. Taxonomy (NCBI): domain Eukaryota; kingdom Metazoa; phylum Chordata; class Amphibia; order Anura; family Rhinodermatidae; genus Rhinoderma; species Rhinoderma darwinii. The sequence continues at coordinate 373,322,292 of NC_134688.1, forward strand.
GTTGCCCATGAATGTTGCCAGATATGTTCTTCCTCAAACATTCCCATAAAAATGTTTGCATAGCTAGGAGCTACCCGTGTCCCCATAGCTGTGCCTTTTACTTGGTGATATAGTTTTTGATTAAATAAAAAAATATTATTCTTGAGGATAAATTCCATGCAATTGCAAAGAAAATTAGTTTGTATAGGTGGAAGATCCATATCTCTCTCCAATCTTATTTTCAATTTTTCTAAACCCAATGTATGTTCAATATTGCTATAGAGAGCAGTCACATCTAGAGTAATAAATAGTAGATTTTCTCTCATTGAAATTTTCTTTAGGTCTCCTATTAGCTGTGTTGAATCTTTTAAAAAACTTGGAAACTCCATCACATATTTCTGTAACATTATATCCAGATAATGAGAAAGGTGACAGGTAGGCGATTGCATGCCTGATATAATTGGTCTCCCTGGGGGGTTGACTGGATTCTTGTGGATTTTAGGTAAGTGGTAAAAAAAGGGCATATTAATATTTTCTGGAATCAAATAGTTTTTCTCTTTTTTATTTAGAATATTATCAGAAAAGGCTTGATTAACCATATTTTTGAGGTTCTCCATAATTGTCGATAATGGGTTATCTGTTAAATTCTTGTAATAATTCTCGTCTGATAAAATTTTCAAAGCTTCTGCGTGATAGTCTGTAATATTTTGTATTACTGTCCCCCCGCCCTTGTCTGCTGATCTTATGACTATTTGATCATTATTTTTCAAATTTTTTAGAGCTATTTTTTCTTTATGGGTTAAGTTGTTTTTACCTCGAATTTTATAAGAATCTAGATCCTCTAAATCTTTGAGGACTAGGTGATGAAAGGTATTAATAAAATTTCCCTGGTTTCCCACAGGATAAAATTTCGATGCCGGTTTTAGATCTGTATGTCTAATAGAGTCCAATGTTTCTAGATTTGAAATTATGTTTGTATTATTCACATTATCGGGGCTGATAGATTTGTTTTTTGTAGCTATGACCTCAAAATGTCTATGTAATGTTAATTTTCTCGTAAACCTGTGTAAATCTAAAAATAGTTCGAAACCATTGGTACTGGCAGTGGGGCAGAAGGCTAACCCTTTATTTAAAAGTAATATTTCCGAATTGTTTAAAATATGGTTTGAAAGATTAAAAATAGAGGTTTGTTGTATGGGGGGGGGGAGGCTTATTCTTTTTTTCTTTTTGCCTCCTCTGGTTCCTCTATATCGTATTTTCTTTTTTTGGGGTGAAAGAATTGGGTAATTGTTGTTTTTGGTAACTTGAATGGAGGAATTGTGTCTAAAAAAAGAGGGGAGGTGTGAGAACTGGAGGGTATGGGTTCATCTAATTGGGTTGAAAATGCAGAGGCTAAAAATGGAACTGACATGTTTGACCCAGCTCTCGTGTTGTCGATGGTATTTGTTCTCATAGGGAGAGGGCAATCGACAGAGCCTAATGGTGCCAACTCAGGAGGGGGTGATAGGGTAATCGGTGAGTGGGAAAAGGAGGAGTCTAATTTAGTTCTAGTAGGAGAGTTATCAGGTGAATTATGGACTGTTAATATAGACATATCAATTAATAAATTTCTAGTCGGTGAATTCTGAACTTCCAATGGGTCAGAAAGGGTAAGGTTAGTTAGATTGGAATTTTTCTTGTTTTTTTCTCCAAGTGGAGGTTTGTAATTCGGTGTATTCCTATGATTTATTTTATTGTATTTACTATTCAAAAACATTCTACGGGATTGACTGATCTCAAATCTTTTGTCTAATTCTATTTTTTTATTGTCTGATTGAAAAGAAATAATAGTTGGTTGCAGAAGATTATTGGTTGTATGTATTCGTTCGGGACGGGTATGTTGAAAAGATTGTTTAGTCCAAGATCTAATTTGGTTAGTTTGATAATCTATTCTGTCTCTAATGAGTTTATTCGCTTTTTTCTCAATTAATTCTTGTTCAGCTTTAAATATTCTATTATTAATGTTTTGGTTGATATGTTGAAAATCTACATGTTTGGAGTAGATTTTAAAGGAACAGTGTCATCACAAATGTTTTATTTATATGTTAAAGATGTTAGTGCCTTAATATAAACGTTTATTTTCATTTGTGTGTTTGTGTTTTACTGTTTCTTTTTTTCACACTTTTTTTTCCCTATGGGGGCTGACATTTTTTGTTCCATTTCTGTGTGTGTCGATTAACGACACACACAGACATGGAATACGGCAGCCACAGTCCCATAGGGACTGCGAACGGCTCCCGTCCCATTGACTGCCGTGTACGGCGTCTGTGTGGGAACTGCGCATGCGCCGCTCCCACACAGTCCTATTCGAAATTGGCGCCGTCCGGCGCCATTTTCCTGTGGACCGGAAGTCGCGGCCGGACAGTAATATTACTACTTCCGGTCGCGGCTTCCGGACAAGTGCACATGGAACAGCGGCAGCAAAGGGAGCGGACGGGCCGCGGCGGCAGGAGCAGGTAAGCGATTTCAATGTATGTTAGTGTTTGTGTGTGTTTACTACTGCATGTAAACCTACTACACTGTGAGTTACCTCAAAAAATGGCGACACACAGTGTAGCAGGTTAAACCTTTCAAACCCCTCGTTTATCCCGGCACTAGCCAGGATAAAGGAGGGGGGGATGCTGAGCGCTCACTAGAGCGATAGCTTTTAACCCAATGTTGCAATGCTGCAATTTTGGGAACTAGCTCCAAACAGCTCCATCTAGTGACCAAAAATGGGTAGTATTATAAATTTTGAAAAATTTGAAAAAATTTATAATATTTCCTGACTCGCGAAAAAAATAAAAAAAATTTGAACAATGTTTAATCACCCACACACTAAATGTTTAAATTTTAAAAAAAAAACATGTTTTTGGGGCGACACCATGCCTTTAAGTTGTTCTATAGTAGTCTCAATATTGCTGGTGAGTTTTACACATAACATTTTCCTTTTAGATAACAATCTATTAATCATTCCTTTTGTGCATTCTTCCATAAATTCTTCCCAATTTGTTGTAAAAATAATATCATCTTTAAATGTGGAAGAAAAAGGCATTCTAAGGCCCCTGGGCGTGATTTTTTCTTTTAAATACATAGATAAAAACATAACATCAATATGATGCTGCATTTCAAGTCTGGATGTATTTTCTAATTCATTGAAAAGAGTGTTCATTTTTTGTGATTCCTCAGCGTTAAAATCTACGGTCTCAAAAGCCATTTGGGGATCAGTAGGGAGATTGCTTGCAGTCAGTAGTTTTATCAGTCTCTCTCTGGACTCTTTGCGGTTTTTAAAATGTTCCATTTTTACGGGTGATCCAAAAAATGAAGATTTGATTGAAGAACGTATTTCTTCTTCTAGTCTTTAAGGTACTCCAGAAGGAACTATTCTTTGCAGCTTTGTGAAGAACACTGGGGTTCAATCTATGGGTTTTCTAAAAAGATCCCATATATAAACTAGAAGGAGATAGAAAAAACACAAAGCGCACAATAGTGCATGACACTGTGGTAAGCAGCGTGTGAACAAAGGCTGAAAATGGCTCACCTGGTGCAGTTATGCTGGGAGCATAACATCCAGTATAACAGATTCCAAAAAACGATAGCCTCCACGATGTGGGCAGTTTCACAATGCAGGTGTCAGGATCAGATTTGCAGCATAGGACCCGATTTGAGAACTTAGACTGCGTTCTTCAATCAAATCTTCATTTTTTGGATCACCCGTAAAAATGGAACATTTTAAAAACCGCAAAGAGTCCAGAGAGAGACTGATAAAACTACTGACTGCAAGCAATCTCCCTACTGATCCCCAAATGGCTTTTGAGACCGTAGATTTTAACGCTGAGGAATCACAAAAAATGAACACTCTTTTCAATGAATTAGAAAATACATCCAGACTTGAAATGCAACATCATATTGATGTTATGTTTTTATCTATGTATTTAAAAGAAAAAATCACGCCCAGGGGCCTTAGAATGCCTTTTTCTTCCACATTTAAAGATGATATTATTTTTACAACAAATTGGGAAGAATTTATGGAAGAATGCACAAAAGGAATGATTAATAGATTGTTATCTAAAAGGAAAATGTTATGTGTAAAACTCACCAGCAATATTGAGACTACTATAGAACAACTTAAAATCTACTCCAAACATGTAGATTTTCAACATATCAACCAAAACATTAATAATAGAATATTTAAAGCTGAACAAGAATTAATTGAGAAAAAAGCGAATAAACTCATTAGAGACAGAATAGATTATCAAACTAACCAAATTAGATCTTGGACTAAACAATCTTTTCAACATACCCGTCCCGAACGAATACATACAACCAATAATCTTCTGCAACCAACTATTATTTCTTTTCAATCAGACAATAAAAAAATAGAATTAGACAAAAGATTTGAGATCAGTCAATCCCGTAGAATGTTTTTGAATAGTAAATACAATAAAATAAATCATAGGAATACACCGAATTACAAACCTCCACTTGGAGAAAAAAACAAGAAAAATTCCAATCTAACTAACCTTACCCTTTCTGACCCATTGGAAGTTCAGAATTCACCGACTAGAAATTTATTAATTGATATGTCTATATTAACAGTCCATAATTCACCTGATAACTCTCCTACTAGAACTAAATTAGACTCCTCCTTTTCCCACTCACCGATTACCCTATCACCCCCTCCTGAGTTGGCACCATTAGGCTCTGTCGATTGCCCTCTCCCTATGAGAACAAATACCATCGACAACACGAGAGCTGGGTCAAACATGTCAGTTCCATTTTTAGCCTCTGCATTTTCAACCCAATTAGATGCACCCATACCCTCCAGTTCTCACACCTCCCCTCTTTTTTTAGACACAATTCCTCCATTCAAGTTACCAAAAACAACAATTACCCAATTCTTTCACCCCAAAAAAAGAAAATACGATATAGAGGAACCAGAGGAGGCAAAAAGAAAAAAAGAATAAGCCTCCCCCCCCCCATACAACAAACCTCTATTTTTAATCTTTCAAACCATATTTTAAACAATTCGGAAATATTACTTTTAAATAAAGGGTTAGCCTTCTGCCCCACTGCCAGTACCAATGGTTTCGAACTATTTTTAGATTTACACAGGTTTACGAGAAAATTAACATTACATAGACATTTTGAGGTCATAGCTACAAAAAACAAATCTATCAGCCCCGATAATGTGAATAATACAAACATAATTTCAAATCTAGAAACATTGGACTCTATTAGACATACAGATCTAAAACCGGCATCGAAATTTTATCCTGTGGGAAACCAGGGAAATTTTATTAATACCTTTCATCACCTAGTCCTCAAAGATTTAGAGGATCTAGATTCTTATAAAATTCGAGGTAAAAACAACTTAACCCATAAAGAAAAAATAGCTCTAAAAAATTTGAAAAATAATGATCAAATAGTCATAAGATCAGCAGACAAGGGCGGGGGGACAGTAATACAAAATATTACAGACTATCACGCAGAAGCTTTGAAAATTTTATCAGACGAGAATTATTACAAGAATTTAACAGATAACCCATTATCGACAATTATGGAGAACCTCAAAAATATGGTTAATCAAGCCTTTTCTGATAATATTCTAAATAAAAAAGAGAAAAACTATTTGATTCCAGAAAATATTAATATGCCCTTTTTTTACCACTTACCTAAAATCCACAAGAATCCAGTCAACCCCCCAGGGAGACCAATTATATCAGGCATGCAATCGCCTACCTGTCACCTTTCTCATTATCTGGATATAATGTTACAGAAATATGTGATGGAGTTTCCAAGTTTTTTAAAAGATTCAACACAGCTAATAGGAGACCTAAAGAAAATTTCAATGAGAGAAAATCTACTATTTATTACTCTAGATGTGACTGCTCTCTATAGCAATATTGAACATACATTGGGTTTAGAAAAATTGAAAATAAGATTGGAGAGAGATATGGATCTTCCACCTATACAAACTAATTTTCTTTGCAATTGCATGGAATTTATCCTCAAGAATAATATTTTTTTATTTAATCAAAAACTATATCACCAAGTAAAAGGCACAGCTATGGGGACACGGGTAGCTCCTAGCTATGCAAACATTTTTATGGGAATGTTTGAGGAAGAACATATCTGGCAACATTCATGGGCAACCTCTAATATTTTATTATTCAGAAGATACATAGATGATCTGTTCCTTATTTGGGAAGGTGATGCTACGACAGCGACAAAATTTTGTCAATCTCTAAATAACAACATTTGGGGGATAAATTTCACTTTTAATATTCAATCAATTGAAATAGATTTTCTGGATCTTACGGTTGTAAAAACTACAAACAAAATCATCACCCGTACACATTTTAAAAAAGTGGATAGTAACAGCTACCTAGATTATAAGAGTAGCCATTACCATAAGTGGTTAAAAAACATTCCGTATAGTCAATACAAAAGAATTCGAAAGAACTGTACATTGGATAAAGATTTTAACGAGCAGAGCCGTATTTTGCAAAAAAGATTTAAAGAAAAGAATTACCCACAGACACTACTTAGGGATGCATATAAAAAAACAGTAACTCTAAGTCAAGAGGATTGCCTACCTCCTAAAAACACACCATCGAATGAAAATGAAATAGGGGATAAGACAGACATAAAAAAAGTAAAGGAGAAACAACAAACGAACTCCTTTTCCCTTAATTTTATAACTAAATATAATGCAGCACACAGAAATATAAAAAATATTATGAATAAACATTGGCACATTTTACATACTGACCCGTTTTTAAAAAATAACCTGCCAATAAAACCAAAAATAACTTTTAAAAGAGCAAAAACTATGAAGAATTTTCTGGCACCGAGCCGTATTGATTTTGATGGAAAACAAAAGAAGTTGCAACAAAGTACTCTGATTCCGTGTCTACATACAAAGGGGAGTTTTCAATGTAAGAAAAAAAGATGTTTATGCTGTTCTAGTATACATATTTCAGATACCTTTATATCAAATCAAACAAAAAAGATATATCAAATTGAAATACAGCTAAATTGCCTATCAAGCTATGTTATCTATCTCATTGATTGTATTTGCGGTCTTCAATATGTGGGAAGAACCACTCAACCCTTACATTGTCGACTAAATAAACACCGTTCTAATTGTAAGCAAAAATTTCTCCTGCACAGTATCTCTAAACACTGTACCCTATCTCATAATAGTGATTTCAAGTGTTTCAATATTACACCTATTGAACATATAAATGTAAACCGAGTGGACAGATATGATGCACTATGCAAGAGGGAAATCTATTGGATTTATAAACTGAAGACCTTAAAACCTGAAGGTCTAAATGAAATTAGTGAGATTATAATTTAACAAAACGAATTAATTTTGATCAGTTCAATGACACAAAGAACACTAAGATTTTCGTTATAGGTGACTATATATATCACTATATAGGAATCGGCTAAGACCATACCTATAAAGAAAAAGAAAAAAATGTATAGACACATAATTTTTTTAAATAATAAAAACTATGACTCTGTTTTTTAAAAAAGAACATTAATGTCCAGTAAAAAATAAAAAATATTAAATATAAAAAATCAGTACTTTTCTATGGAAATGATACAACTATAGAGCAATAAGGAAATATGAATTTTGTATATATACGGAATCCGCAGAAAAAATATTATGGCTTAAAACTTATGAATCTTTATGGTTAAATATAAAAATAGAAATAAACATATATATAAAAAAGGACTTTAGAAACAACTATAAAGAGAATGATACTCCATTCATATGCTAACATATCCTTTACGGTAATCACTTTAAGGGTTAAGAATACTATGATATTTTTTAAATAAATTCTTTTTACATTTATCCCCCCATTTAAATAAATTTCCTTTTTAAACTAAGACCCTTTGATTATCAAAGTTTTTATACAGTGGTATTTGTCGGATAAAATACATGTGTATATGACATTTTTATATATATATGTGCATATAGATTTTATTTTGTTTAGTGTTTTTATATAATGATCAGATATTTCCCTTTTATAAAATATGAAAAGTAACTATGTTTTTAACCATTACACAAACTCACATTTTTAATCGTTTTACTTATTTTAAATTGTTTTGTAATCATATGTATTATTCGATATGCAACTCTGTTTAATCTATGTACCCGACCCGGTAGTTCTTGTCCTCACGTGACCTTTTAATCGGTTATTTAACCGACACTCCACCCTGTTACGTATCTGTATTGTTACCTGAGGAAGAAACCGGTCCGGTTTTGAAACTGTTCATTGTCAAACAGTCGTGTTATATTCAATAAATCCTTTTCCCACGGACTAATCTCCGACTTTTCACATATTGGATGATATGGATGACCACCTCGATCAGTAGCGCATGAAAGACACCCGTTTTTTGCTTTTATTCCTTCAGATGGGAACACACCTTTAAGTTTCATTGCAGCCCTTTATAGTACAATCTAATAATGGGACCCTTAGAACGGAAAAGGTTGTGCACCCCTGCTCCAAAGGGCTCCCTGTTTCTATCAAAGGCTGCACTGACCATCTTCTCAGCAACACTATCAGTTATCTAAATGCTGGATGGAGAGCCGTCTCCAGGTATATGTGTGCCCTATGTCTACTCCAACCTTTGCTTGACATGTGTTAAACAAGTTGGACCAAAATGCAATCGGCACTTAAGTTTTCTTGTTGTTGATTTCATCCTTGGACGGTTGGGTGAAGCACATTTCTAGAGACCCTTGTGAGCTGCTCATTGGACTATCCTGTGAACCCCCCTAGTAAGCAATCAAGTCAGCCTGTCTTATATTACCTCTCGCCTGTAAACCCTTCCCTTACTTGCCCTCCAAACTAGACTGTTCCCTTCCCTCCCCCTCCAAATACATTTTCATTCAGCACCAAAACGTAGATGTATATAAACAACTTGTCCAGAAAATATATAATCCTGATAATGTAAATTCCTAAATCTATCTGAAATCTCCCGTTCAGTATTTGCCACCTAAGATTATTGGTTGAACTGTATAATTTTTACGTTACTAGTAACTTGGGATAAATTAATTCATGACTAGAGATGTGCGAACTTATGAAAAGTTTGGTTCGGCAAGTTCGCCGAATTTCGTGCAAAAGTTCGATTCGGACCGAACTAGTTCTGACCGGACCTGTAATACAAGAAAGCCCCTAAAAATCGTGTATAACACTGTTTTAAAGCCCTAGAAGCCCTGTATAACACTCTTAGGTCACCCATGAGTGTATCCAAGTACTTTTGAGCTGTCTTTAATGCAAAGTTAGTGTCAAAGTTACGCCAACATGTATGGCTCTAGGAAAACGGATGGGACACGGAGATAACTAACAGAAACCACTGCACTTGTGCATGTTGTATGCTTAATGCATTGTTAAAAAAGGTACAAAAATTAACCATTTTAGGCGGCTGATGCCTGCCAGGGTTCATACATATAAGGTGGTAAAAGAAGAAGCAATGGCTTTTGACAAGCCCTCCAAAAATTTACCCTTTTTATTGGCAGATGCCTTCCGGGGTTCTTCCATACATGGATGTGAAAGCAACAAGCAATGGCTTTTCACAAGCCCTCAAAAAACTGACCCTTTTTATTGGCAGATGCCTGCCGGGGTTCTTCCATACATGGATGTAAAAGCAACAAGCAATGGCTTTTCACAAGCACTCCAAAAATTGACCCTTTTTATTGGCAGATGCCTCCCGGGGTTCTTCCATACATGGATGTAAAAGCATTAAAGCAACAAGCAATGGCTTTTCACAAGCCCTCCAAAAATTGACCCTTTTTATTGGCAAATGCCTGCCGGGGTTCTTCCATACATGGATGTGAAAGCAACAAGCAATGGCTTTTCACAAGCCCTCAAAAAACTGACCCTTTTTATTGGCCGATGCCTGCCGGGGTTCTTCCATACATGGATGTAAAAGCAACAAGCAATGGCTTTTGACAAGCCCTCTAAAAATTGACCCTTTTTATTGGCAGATGCCTGCCGGGGTTCTTCCATACATGGATGTAAAAGCAACAAGCAATGGCTTTTGACAAGCCCTCCAAAAATTGACCCTTTTTATTGGCAGATGCCTGCCGGGGTTCTTCCATACATGGATGTAAAAGCATTAAAGCAACAAGCAATGGCTTTTCACAAGCCCTCCAAAAATTGACCCTTTTTATTGGCAGATGCCTGCCGGGGTTCTTCCATACATGGATGTGAAAGCAACAAGCAATGGCTTTTCACAAGCCCTCAAAAAACTGACCCTTTTTATTGGCCGATGCCTGCCGGGGTTCTTCCATACATGGATGTAAAAGCATTAAAGCAACAAGCAATGACTTTTCACAAGCCCTCCAAAAATTGACCCTTTTTATTGGCAGATGCCTGCCGGGGTTCTTCCATACATGGATGTAAAAGCAACAAGCAATGGCTTTTGACAAGCCCTCCAAAAATTGACCCTTTTTATTGGCAGATGCCTGCCGGGGTTCTTCCATACATGGATGTAAAAGCAACCAAGCAATGGCTTTTCACAAGCCCTCCAAAAATTTACCCTTTTTATTGGCAGATGCCTGCCGGGGTTCTTCCATACATGGATGTAAAAGCAACAAGCAATGGCTTTTCACAAGCCCTCCAAAAATGGACCCTTTTTATTGGCAAGGGTGAGTAGTAGCAGCACATTAAAAGACACTGGACGACAGTCACAGGACAAAGCCCTGTGGTGGGGCAGGCCTGTTTGTAGCAGACGGGCGGCAGTGGAGGTGTATTGGTGGTAGTAGTCGAGGTAGCCAACACAGACAGCAAGGGTGCAAGCAGTAGTAGCAGTAGTAGCAGCACATTAAAAAAAGAGACTGGACAGTCACAAGAGGATATAGCCCTGTGGTGGGGCAGGCCTCAGGCCTGCTTGTAGCAGACGGCAGTGGAGGTGTATTGGTGGTAGTAGAGGTAGACTAGCCAACACAGACAGCAAGGGTGGTAGACTGGTAGTAGCAGCACATTAAAAAAAGAGACTGGACGACAGTCACAGGACATAGCTCTGTGGTGGGGTAGGCCTGCTTGTAGCAGACGGGCGGCAGTGGAGGTGTATTGGTGGTAGTAGAGGTAGCCAACACAGACAGCAAGGGTGGTAGTAGTAGTAGTAGTAGTAGTAGTAGTAGTAGTAGTAGTAGCAGCACATTAAAAATAGTGACTGGACAGTCACAGGAGGACAAATCCCTGTAGTGGGGCAGGCCTCAGGCCTGCTTGTAGCAGATGGCAGTGTAGGTGTATTGGTGGTAGTAGAGGTACTAGCCAACACAGACAGCAAGGGTGCAAGCAGTAGTAGCAGTAGTAGCAGCACATTAAAAAAAAGAGACTGGACAGTCACAGGAGGACAAAGCCCTGTAGTGGGGCAGGCCTCAGGCCTGCTTGTAGCAGACGGCAGTGGAGGTGTATTGGTGGTAGTAGAGGTTGAGGTAGCCAACACAGACAGCAAGGGTGCAAGCAGTAGTAGCAGTAGTAGCAGCACATTAAAAAAAGAGACTGGACAGTCACAGGAGGACAAAGCCCTGTGGTGGGGCAGGCCTCAGGCCTGCTTGTAGCAGACGGCAGTGGAGGTGTATTGGTGGTAGTAGAGGTTGAGGTAGCCAACACAGACAGCAAGGGTGCAAGCAGTAGTAGCAGTAGTAGCAGCACATTAAAAAAAAGAGACTGGACGACAGTCACAGGACATAGCCCTGTGGTGGGGTAGGCCTGCTTGTAGCAGACGGGCGGCAGTGGAGGTGTATTGGTGGTAGTAGAGGTAGCCAACACAGACAGCAAGGGTGGTAGTAGTGGTAGTAGTAGTAGCAGCACATTAAAAATAGTGACTGGACAGTCACAGGAGGACAAAGCCCTGTGGTGGGGCAGGCCTCAGGCCTGCTTGTAGCAGACGGCAGTGGAGGTGTATTGGTGGTAGTAGAGGTAGACTAGCCAACACAGACAGCAAGGGTGGTAGACTGGTAGTAGCAGCAGCACATTAAAAAAAGAGACTGGACGACAGTCACAGGACAAAGCCCTGTGGTGGGGTAGGCCTGCTTGTAGCAGACGGGCGGCAGTGGAGGTGTATTGGTGGTAGTAGAGGTAGCCAACACAGACAGCAAGGGTGGTAGTAGTAGTAGTAGTAGTAGCAGCACATTAAAAAAAGAGACTGGACAGTCACAGGAGGACAAAGCCCTGTGGTGGGGCAGGCCTCAGGCCTGCTTGTAGCAGACGGCAGTGTAGGTGTATTGGTGGTAGTAGAGGTAGCCAACACAGACAGCAAGGGTGCAAGCAGTAGTAGCAGTAGTAGCAGCACATTAAAAGACACTGGACGACAGTCACAGGACAAAGCCCTGTGGTGGGGCAGGCCTGCTTGTAGCAGACGGGCGGCAGTGGAGGTGTATTGGTGGTAGTAGTCGAGGTAGCCAACACAGACAGCAAGGGTGCAAGCAGTAGTAGCAGTAGTAGCAGCACATTAAAAAAAAAGAGACTGGACAGTCACAGGAGGACAAAGCCCTGTAGTGGGGCAGGCCTCAGGCCTGCTTGTAGCAGATGGCAGTGTAGGTGTATTGGTGGTAGTAGAGTTACTAGCCAACACAGACAGCAAGGGTGCAAGCAGTAGTAGCAGTAGTAGCAGCACATTAAAAAAAAGAGACTGGACAGTCACAGGAGGACAAAGCCCTGTAGTGGGGCAGGCCTCAGGCCTGCTTGTAGCAGACGGCAGTGGAGGTGTATTGGTGGTGGTAGAGGTTGAGGTAGCCAACACAGACAGCAAGGGTGCAAGCAGTAGTAGCAGTAGTAGCAGCACATTAAAAAAAAGAGACTGGACAGTCACAGGAGGACAAAGCCCTGTAGTGGGGCAGGCCTCAGGACTGCTTGTAGCAGACGGCAGTGGAGGTGTATTGGTGGTAGTAGAGGTTGAGGTAGCCAACACAGACAGCAAGGGTGCAAGCAGTAGTAGCAGTAGTAGCAGCACATTAAAAAAAGAGACTGGACAGTCACAGGAGGACAAAGCCCTGTGGTGGGGCAGGCCTCAGGCCTGCTTGTAGCAGACGGCAGTGGAGGTGTATTGGTGGTAGTAGAGGTTGAGGTAGCCAACACAGACAGCAAGGGTGCAAGCAGTAGTAGCAGTAGTAGCAGCACATTAAAAAAACGAGACTGGACAGTCACAGGAGGACAAAGCCCTGTAGTGGGGCAGGCCTCAGGCCTGCTTGTAGCAGATGGCAGTGTAGGTGTATTAGTGGTGGTAGTCGAGGTAGCCAACACAGACAGCAAGGGTGCAAGCAGTAGTAGCAGTAGTAGCAGCACATTAAAAAAGAGACTGGACAGTCACAGGAGGACAAAGCCCTGTGGTGGGGCAGGCCTCAGGCCTGCTTGTAGCAGACGGCAGTGTAGGTGTATTGGTGGTAGTAGAGGTAGCCAACACAGACAGCAAGGGTGCAAGCAGTAGTAGCAGTAGTAGCAGCACATTAAAAAAAAGAGACTGGACAGTCACAGGAGGACAAAGCCCTGTAGTGGGGCAGGCCTCAGGCCTGCTTGTAGCAGACGGCAGTGGAGGTGTATTGGTGGTGGTAGAGGTTGAGGTAGCCAACACAGACAGCAAGGGTGCAAGCAGTAGTAGCAGTAGTAGCAGCACATTAAAAAAAAGAGACTGGACAGTCACAGGAGGACAAAGCCCTGTAGTGGGGCAGGCCTCAGGCCTGCTTGTAGCAGATGGCAGTGTAGGTGTATTGGTGGTAGTAGAGGTACTAGCCAACACAGACAGCAAGGGTGCAAGCAGTAGTAGCAGTAGTAGCAGCACATTAAAAAAAAGAGACTGGACAGTCACAGGAGGACAAAGCCCTGTAGTGGGGCAGGCCTCAGGCCTGCTTGTAGCAGACGGCAGTGGAGGTGTATTGGTGGTAGTAGAGGTTGAGGTAGCCAACACAGACAGCAAGGGTGCAAGCAGTAGTAGCAGTAGTAGCAGCACATTAAAAAAAGAGACTGGACAGTCACAGGAGGACAAAGCCCTGTGGTGGGGCAGGCCTCAGGCCTGCTTGTAGCAGACGGCAGTGGAGGTGTATTGGTGGTAGTAGAGGTTGAGGTAGCCAACACAGACAGCAAGGGTGCAAGCAGTAGTAGCAGTAGTAGCAGCACATTAAAAAAACGAGACTGGACAGTCACAGGAGGACAAAGCCCTGTAGTGGGGCAGGCCTCAGGCCTGCTTGTAGCAGATGGCAGTGTAGGTGTATTGGTGGTAGTAGAGGTACTAGCCAACACAGACAGCAAGGGTGCAAGCAGTAGTAGCAGTAGTAGCAGCACATTAAAAAAAAGAGACTGGACAGTCACAGGAGGACAAAGCCCTGTAGTGGGGCAGGCCTCAGGCCTGCTTGTAGCAGACGGCAGTGGAGGTGTATTGGTGGTAGTAGAGGTTGAGGTAGCCAACACAGACAGCAAGGGTGCAAGCAGTAGTAGCAGTAGTAGCAGCACATTAAAAAAAGAGACTGGACAGTCACAGGAGGACAAAGCCCTGTGGTGGGGCAGGCCTCAGGCCTGCTTGTAGCAGACGGCAGTGGAGGTGTATTGGTGGTAGTAGAGGTTGAGGTAGCCAACACAGACAGCAAGGGTGCAAGCAGTAGTAGCAGTAGTAGCAGCACATTAAAAAAACGAGACTGGACAGTCACAGGAGGACAAAGCCCTGTAGTGGGGCAGGCCTCAGGCCTGCTTGTAGCAGATGGCAGTGTAGGTGTATTGGTGGTAGTAGAGTTACTAGCCAACACAGACAGCAAGGGTGCAAGCAGTAGTAGCAGTAGTAGCAGCACATTAAAAAAAAGAGACTGGACAGTCACAGGAGGACAAAGCCCTGTAGTGGGGCAGGCCTCAGGCCTGCTTGTAGCAGACGGCAGTGGAGGTGTATTGGTGGTGGTAGAGGTTGAGGTAGCCAACACAGACAGCAAGGGTGCAAGCAGTAGTAGCAGTAGTAGCAGCACATTAAAAAAAAGAGACTGGACAGTCACAGGAGGACAAAGCCCTGTAGTGGGGCAGGCCTCAGGACTGCTTGTAGCAGACGGCAGTGGAGGTGTATTGGTGGTAGTAGAGGTTGAGGTAGCCAACACAGACAGCAAGGGTGCAAGCAGTAGTAGCAGTAGTAGCAGCACATTAAAAAAAGAGACTGGACAGTCACAGGAGGACAAAGCCCTGTGGTGGGGCAGGCCTCAGGCCTGCTTGTAGCAGACGGCAGTGGAGGTGTATTGGTGGTAGTAGAGGTTGAGGTAGCCAACACAGACAGCAAGGGTGCAAGCAGTAGTAGCAATAGTAGCAGCACATTAAAAAAACGAGACTGGACAGTCACAGGAGGACAAAGCCCTGTAGTGGGGCAGGCCTCAGGCCTGCTTGTAGCAGATGGCAGTGTAGGTGTATTAGTGGTGGTAGTCGAGGTAGCCAACACAGACAGCAAGGGTGCAAGCAGTAGTAGCAGTAGTAGCAGCACATTAAAAAAGAGACTGGACAGTCACAGGAGGACAAAGCCCTGTGGTGGGGCAGGCCTCAGGCCTGCTTGTAGCAGACGGCAGTGTAGGTGTATTGGTGGTAGTAGAGGTAGCCAACACAGACAGCAAGGGTGCAAGCAGTAGTAGCAGTAGTAGCAGCACATTAAAAAAAAGAGACTGGACAGTCACAGGAGGACAAAGCCCTGTAGTGGGGCAGGCCTCAGGCCTGCTTGTAGCAGACGGCAGTGGAGGTGTATTGGTGGTGGTAGAGGTTGAGGTAGCCAACACAGACAGCAAGGGTGCAAGCAGTAGTAGCAGTAGTAGCAGCACATTAAAAAAAAGAGACTGGACAGTCACAGGAGGACAAAGCCCTGTAGTGGGGCAGGCCTCAGGCCTGCTTGTAGCAGATGGCAGTGTAGGTGTATTGGTGGTAGTAGAGGTACTAGCCAACACAGACAGCAAGGGTGCAAGCAGTAGTAGCAGTAGTAGCAGCACATTAAAAAAAAGAGACTGGACAGTCACAGGAGGACAAAGCCCTGTAGTGGGGCAGGCCTCAGGCCTGCTTGTAGCAGACGGCAGTGGAGGTGTATTGGTGGTAGTAGAGGTTGAGGTAGCCAACACAGACAGCAAGGGTGCAAGCAGTAGTAGCAGTAGTAGCAGCACATTAAAAAAAGAGACTGGACAGTCACAGGAGGACAAAGCCCTGTGGTGGGGCAGGCCTCAGGCCTGCTTGTAGCAGACGGCAGTGGAGGTGTATTGGTGGTAGTAGAGGTTGAGGTAGCCAACACAGACAGCAAGGGTGCAAGCAGTAGTAGCAGTAGTAGCAGCACATTAAAAAAACGAGACTGGACAGTCACAGGAGGACAAAGCCCTGTAGTGGGGCAGGCCTCAGGCCTGCTTGTAGCAGATGGCAGTGTAGGTGTATTGGTGGTAGTAGAGGTACTAGCCAACACAGACAGCAAGGGTGCAAGCAGTAGTAGCAGTAGTAGCAGCACATTAAAAAAAAGAGACTGGACAGTCACAGGAGGACAAAGCCCTGTAGTGGGGCAGGCCTCAGGCCTGCTTGTAGCAGACGGCAGTGGAGGTGTATTGGTGGTAGTAGAGGTTGAGGTAGCCAACACAGACAGCAAGGGTGCAAGCAGTAGTAGCAGTAGTAGCAGCACATTAAAAAAAGAGACTGGACAGTCACAGGAGGACAAAGCCCTGTGGTGGGGCAGGCCTCAGGCCTGCTTGTAGCAGACGGCAGTGGAGGTGTATTGGTGGTAGTAGAGGTTGAGGTAGCCAACACAGACAGCAAGGGTGCAAGCAGTAGTAGCAGTAGTAGCAGCACATTAAAAAAACGAGACTGGACAGTCACAGGAGGACAAAGCCCTGTAGTGGGGCAGGCCTCAGGCCTGCTTGTAGCAGATGGCAGTGTAGGTGTATTGGTGGTAGTAGAGGTACTAGCCAACACAGACAGCAAGGGTGCAAGCAGTAGTAGCAGTAGTAGCAGCACATTAAAAAAGAGACTGGAGAGTCACAGGACAAAGCCCTCTGGTGGGGCAGGCCTGCTTGTAGCAGACGGCACTGGGGTGGATTGGTGGCAGAAGTAGTAGCAGCTGCAGCACCAACAGCGGCACATTAAAAAAAGAGTGGACAGGACAGAATCCCGTAGTAGCAGGCGGCAGCAGTAGGCGGCAGCAGCAGCAATGTCAGATCTAATCAGTGGCATCAGGCACAGGGGTTTTAAAATCCTCACCGATGCACGCTTGATTCATTTTCAGAAACGTGAGATTTTCCAAGCTGTTGGCGGACAATCTTGTTCGCTTAGGGGTGACGAAGCCCCCTGCTGCGCTGAATACCCTCTCTGACGCTACACTGGAGGGTGGACAAGACGGTACACCCATGGCAAACTGGGCCAGTTCTTGCCAATGATCCAATCTGCTGACCCAGAAGTCCATGGGGTCTGGGATCAGCATTTCTGACGGAGATAGGGCACAGTCCAGGTACGAGTGAACCTGGTTGTTTAGGTGCTTCACCTGGAGATGGTGAACATCCCTTTGGTGACTAGTACTACGATGTGTGTCAGGTCGGGGTATTGGATGTAAAAATGTTGTCATCATATTTTCCAAACTGAATTGGCTGCTGCTGCTGCCGCTGCTGCCGCGGCTGCCGCCAATTGCAGAGGTAGCTCTGCCAGAGGCGGTGGAACGATGAGACAGTGGGAAGCGGAGAGTGGCCCCCCGGTCAGACATGCTTGCAGCGGGTGTTTGCCGTTTGAAAGCCGTGACAAGCTGGCTGCATAGCTTCTCTCTATAATAAGCCAATTTTGCCTCCCTCTCGGAAGGCGCAAAAAACTCCCCCATTCTGGCTTTATACCGAGGGTCTAAAAGTGTGGCTATCCAGTAGTCATCACTTTGCTTCATGCTAACAATACGACAGTCAGCGCGCAAGTAACGAAGCATACAGCTCGCCATCCTGGCCAGCGTTTCAGAGGGCCCGGTTGGTTCCATCTCCGCCCCATACTGCCATGGTTGTCCATCATCAAGGTCGTCGTCAGACTCGTCATCACCACCATCACTGTCATGTTGTGCGGCTGCCTCGTCCCCTATCCCTTCCTGTGATTCCATCTCCAAATCCAGCTCCTCTTCAGGTCCTGTTTCCTCATCCTCATCCTCCTCCTCCTCCTCCTCAACATCCATAGCCAGATGTGATCCTTCCTCCATCCTTTGCTGAATCATCGCTGTGAGCGTTTGCTCCATAATGAATATCAGCGGCATAACATCGTTCATTCCGCTAGCGTCACGGCTCACAAATCGTGTGGCCTCTTCAAAGGGCCTCAAAACGCGACATGTGTCTCTAACCAGCTGCCAGTGCATGAGCTCGAAATTACACTGGCTCCAAATGCTGCCCGTCTGCTGCATCAGGAAATCATTCACGGCTTTCCGCTGTTCGTACAGACGGTCCAACATGTGCAGGGTGGAATTCCATCGTGTTGGAACGTCGCAAATCAGGCTGTGTTCTGGGAGATTGTTTTGACGCTGCAAGTCCAGGAGGGCGTGCTTAAATGCATACGAACGTCTAAAGCGAACGCAAACCCTCCTGGACATGGCCAGCACACCCTTCAAACCAACATATGACTTTAAGAAGCGTGTTATGACCAGTTTGATCACATGTGCCATGCAAGGAGCGTGTGTCAGGTGACCTAGACGCAGTGCAGCCACAACGTTCTTGCCGTTATCAGAGACAACATTGCCCAGTGTGAGTTTCAGAGGAGACAGCCAGCGTGCAATTTCCTCCTTGATGCACAGCAGCAGCTCCTGCCCTGTGTGGCTTTTCTCGCCCAGGCTCAGCAGGTGTAAGACAGCGTTGTGGCGCTTCTCCTTGCACCTATGAAAAGAGGAGGGAGGAGGAGTGGAAGATACGCTGTGTCCTGTCGGGGACGGGAAGACCTCCAAGGAGGAAGGCAAGGAGGAGGAGGAGGAGTAGGAGGAGAAGGATGGTAGGCGCCTGGTGTCAGGAGTTGAACTAGAAACATACAAGCGTGGAGGTGGTAATGCCTGGCATTGCTGCGGTGGTGCATCGGACTGCAAAATATTGACCCAGTAAGCCGTGAAAGACATGTACTGTCCCTGCCCATAGTTGCTGCTCCACGTGTCGACGGTGGCATGTACCCTGCTGCACACGGATAATTGCAAGGACTTGGACACCTTTTCCTCCACATGCTTGTGCAAGGCAGGGACAGCTGTTTTGGAGAAGTAATGTCGGCTAGGTATTCGCCACCTAGGCTGAGCGCACGCCATCAATTGCTTGAGGCCGGCGGAGTCGACCAGGTGGTACGGCAGCGACTGCACCACCAACAACTTAGCCAGGTGTGAATTAAGCCGCACGACAAGTGGATGACTGGGTATATATTGTTGCTTACTGGACAACGATTCCGTAATGGATAACTGACGGGACATAGGAGGAGCACTAGATGACAGTGATGATGATGATGACAACGACATGGTGGATAAGGCCTGGCTACTACTTAGATGACAGGGACTCGGAGCAGAAGCAGCAGCGGAAGAGGGGTCTTCATTAGATGTACATGATGGTGGGGCATGTTGATTTTCCCACATGGCCTTGTGATGCCGTTCCATGTGTTTACGTAGAGCAGTAGTTCCTACATTGCTGCCCTGCCCACGCCTTACTTTCTGCTTGCAGATACGTCACTGTGCCATGTTTTCCTCCTCCGGGAAGGTACAGAAAAATTGCCACACGGCAGAGTACCGTAAAGAGGTAGTACCACGTCCACCACCACCACCACCACCACCACAACCACCCGAGCTTGCCCCTTGTCTGGCAGGCTTTTTTCGGGAGCCTACACCAGCATCTGTGTCGCTGTCACCGGCTCCTGAGCTGACCCTACCGCAGCAACGTTTTGCAGATTGACTTCTGCCCCTACCTCGGCTTGGCTGTTTATCACATCCAGCGCCGCCACTACTACCCTCCTCCTCTGACGCCGTCATCACCTCGTCACCTGGTTCCCACGTCCTGTCTAAAACAACATCATCATCATAGCCTTCCTCATCATCCCCGCCACTTCTGTCACTGTGTTGTAAATGTGATGTGACATCATGGCGGGCTCCATGCCACCCCTCATTACTGCCTCTGCCACCACGGCTACCACCACCAACACCCCCACTACCGCAGCTATGCGTCTCGGTCACCGCTTCCACCTCCACCACCGCCGCAACACACTCCGTTGGCTGACTCGCGGAAAACAAATCATCATCATCATCATCATCATCACTATGTTGTTCAGTATCTTCCTTCGCACCCGAAGAGATGTCTCTTAGGACTCTCAGGAAAGATGGCTTCCCGCTAGGAAGGGGGAGCGAAGACATAGATGATGGAATGGAAACGCTAGAAATACCTATATTACTACTGTCACCGTGCCAAGGAACTGTAGAGGATCTGGAATCCAACGAAACCTGGCTTGAAGCCAGATCGTCAGAGTCTTCCTGCTGAGATGACCGCGAGCCAGCCAACCAGTCCACAATGGCCGTATTGTCTAAAGTAACCCGCCCACCGGAGGAGATGGACAAGTCTGGCTTGCTGATACTACTACGAGCAGGCACATGGCAGCTGCTACTAGTGGAACTGGGCACATGTCTTGTGCCACAAATGCTGCTACTGGGTCTGGCACCAACAGATCCAACATTTGGACTGGAAGAGGAGACGGCATGGGTGTTTTTTCCTCTACCCCGTCCTTTCACAACCTTTTTTTTCCCAGACATTTCAGAGCCCCTTCTAAAAGCGTATTCACACACTGACACTGGCTTGGCAAATGGCAATGAATGAGAATTTCAATCAGCCTCGCTGCAGTGCACTCAGGGAATGCTGGGCCTTGTAGTACTACTAGGCTGCCTGTATGGCAAGTTGGATTGTTATTCCTGTTATAACGGCCAGGGATGAGCCCCTTATAAAAGCGTATTCACACACGGACACTGGCTTGGCAAATGGCAATGAATGAGAATTTCAATCAGCCTCACTGCAGTGCACTCAGGGAATGCTGGGCCTTGTAGTACTTCTAGGCTGCCTGTATGGCAAGTTGGATTGTTATTCCTGTTAATAACGGCCAGGGATGAGCCCCTTTTAAAAGCGTATTCACACACGGACACTGGCTTGGCAAATGGCAATGAATGAGAATTTCAATCAGCCTCGCTGCAGTGCACTCAGGGAATGCTGGGCGTTGTAGTACTACTAGGCTGCCTGTATGTCAAGTTGGATTGTTATTCCTGTTATAACGGCCAGGGATGAGCCCCTTATAAAAGCGTATTCACACACGGACACTGGCTTGGCAAATGGCAATGAATGAGAATTTCAATCAGCCTCGCTGCAGTGCACTCAGGCAATGCTGGGCCTTGTAGTACTACTAGGCTGCCTGTATGGCAAGTTGGATTGTTATTCCTGTTATAACGGCCAGGGATGAGCCCCTTATAAAAGCGTATTCACACACGGACACTGGCTTGGCAAATGGCAATGAATGAGAATTTCAATCAGCCTCGCTGCAGTGCACTCAGGGAATGCTGGGCCTTGTAGTACTTCTAGGCTGCCTGTATGGCAAGTTGGATTGTTATTCCTGTTAATAACGGCCAGGGATGAGCCCCTTTTAAAAGCGTATTCACACACGGACACTGGCTTGGCAAATGGCAATGAATGAGAATTTCAATCAGCCTCGCTGCAGTGCACTCAGGGAATGCTGGGCGTTGTAGTACTACTAGGCTGCCTGTATGGCAAGTTGGATTGTTATTCCTGTTATAACGGCCAGGGATGAGCCCCTTATAAAAGCATATTCACACACGGACACTGGCTTGGCAAATGGCAATGAATGAGAATTTCAATCAGCCTCGCTGCAGTGCACTCAGGGAATGCTGGGCCTTATAGTACTTCTAGGCTGCCTGTATGGCAAGTTGGATTGTTATTCCTGTTAATAACGGCCAGGGATAAGCCCCTTTTAAAAGCGTATTCACACACGGACACTGGCTTGGCAAATGGCAATGAATGAGAATTTCAATCAGCCTCGCTGCAGTGCACTCAGGGAATGCTGGGCCTTGTAGTACTACTAGGCTGCCTGTATGGCAAGTTGGATTGTTATTCCTGTTAATAACAGCCAGGGATGAGCCCCTTATAAAAGCGTATTCACACACGGACACTGGCTTGGCAAATGGCAATGAATGAGAATTTCAATCAGCCTCGCTGCAGTGCACTCAGGGAATGCTGGGCCTTCTAGTACTACTAGGCTGCCTGTATGGCAAGTTGGATTGTTATTCCTGTTAATAACGGCCAGGGATGAGCCCCTTTTAAAAGCGTATTCACACACGGACACTGGCTTGGCAAATGGCAAAGAATGAGAATTTCAATCAGCCTCGCTGCAGTGCACTCAGGGAATGCTGGGCCTTCTAGTACTACTAGGCTGCCTGTATGGCAAGTTGGATTGTTATTCCTGTTAATAACGGCCAGGGATGAGCCCCTTTTAAAAGCGTATTCACACACGGACACTGGCTTGGCAAATGGCAATGAATGAGAATTTCAATCAGCCTCGCTGCAGTGCACTCAGGGAATGCTGGGCCTTGTAGTACTACTACTACCACTACTACAAAGGCTGCCTGTATTGCAAGTTGGATGCAATGGGGATGAGCCCCTTCTAAAAGCGTATTCACACACGGACACTGGCTTGGCAAATGGCAATGGATGAGAATTTCAATCAGCCTCGCTGCAGTGCACTCAGGGAATGCTGGGCCTTGTAGTACTTCTAGGCTGCCTGTATGGCAAGTTGGATTGTTATTCCTGTTAATAACGGCCAGGGATGAGCCCCTTTTAAAAGCGTATTCACACACGGACACTGGCTTGGCAAATGGCAATGAATGAGAATTTCAATCAGCCGCGCTGCAGTGCACTCAGGGAATGCTGGGCCTTGTAGTACTTCTAGGCTGCCTGTATGGCAAGTTGGATTGTTATTCCTGTTAATAACGGCCAGGGATGAGCCCCTTTTAAAAGCGTATTCACACACGGACACTGGCTTGGCAAATGGCAATGAATGAGAATTTCAATCAGCCTCGCTGCAGTGCACTCAGGGAATGCTGGGCGTTGTAGTACTACTAGGCTGCCTGTATGTCAAGTTGGATTGTTATTCCTGTTAATAACGGCCAGGGATGAGCCCCTTATAAAAGCGTATTCACACACGGACACTGGCTTGGCAAATGGCAATGAATGAGAATTTCAATCAGCCTCGCTGCAGTGCACTCAGGGAATGCTGGGCCTTGTAGTACTACTAGGCTGCCTGTATGGCAAGTTGGATTGTTATTCCTGTTATAACGGCCAGGGATGAGCCCCTTATAAAAGCGTATTCACACACGGACACTGGCTTGGCAAATGGCAATGAATGAGAATTTCAATCAGCCTCGCTGCAGTGCACTCAGGGAATGCTGGGCCTTGTAGTACTTCTAGGCTGCCTGTATGGCAAGTTGGATTGTTATTCCTGTTAATAACGGCCAGGGATGAGCCCCTTTTAAAAGCGTATTCACACACGGACACTGGCTTGGCAAATGGCAATGAATGAGAATTTCAATCAGCCTCGCTGCAGTGCACTCAGGGAATGCTAGGCCTTGTAGTACTTCTAGGCAGCCTGTATGGCAAGTTGGATTGTTATTCCTGTTAATAACGGCCAGGGATGAGCCCCTTTTAAAAGCGTATTCACACACGGACACTGGCTTGGCAAATGGCAATGGATGAGAATTTCAATCAGCCTCGCTGCAGTGCACTCAGGGAATGATGGGCGTTGTAGTACTACTAGGCTGCCTGTATGGCAAGTTGGATTGTTATTCCTGTTATAACGGCCAGGGATGAGCCCCTTATAAAAGCGTATTCACACACGGACACTGGCTTGGCAAATGGCAATGAATGAGAATTTCAATCAGCCTCGCGGCAGTGCACTCAGGGAATGCTGGGCCTTATAGTACTTCTAGGCTGCCTGTATGGCAAGTTGGATTTTTATTCCTGTTAATAACGGCCAGGGATGAGCCCCTTTTAAAAGCGTATTCACACACGGACACTGGCTTGGCAAATGGCAATGAATGAGAATTTCAATCAGCCTCGCGGCAGTGCACTCAGGGAATGCTGGGCCTTGTAGTACTACTAGGCTGCCTGTATGGCAAGTTGGATTGTTATTCCTGTTAATAACAGCCAGGGATGAGCCCCTTATAAAAGCGTATTCACACACGGACACTGGCTTGGCAAATGGCAATGAATGAGAATTTCAATCAGCCTCGCTGCAGTGCAATCAGGGAATGCTGGGCCTTGTAGTACTTCTAGGCTGCCTGTATGGCAAGTTGGATTGTTATTCCTGTTAATAACAGCCAGGGATGAGCCCCTTATAAAAGCGTATTCACACACGGACACTGGCTTGGCAAATGGCAATGAATGAGAATTTCAATCAGCCTCGCGGCAGTGCACTCAGGGAATGCTGGGCCTTATAGTACTTCTAGGCTGCCTGTATGGCAAGTTGGATTGTTATTCCTGTTAATAACGGCCAGGGATGAGCCCCTTTTAAAAGCGTATTCACACACGTGACACGGACACTGGCTTGGCAAATGGCAATGAATGAGAATTTCAATCAGCCTCGCGGCAGTGCACTCAGGGAATGCTGGGCCTTGTAGTACTACTAGGCTGCCTGTATGGCAAGTTGGATTGTTATTCCTGTTAATAACAGCCAGGGATGAGCCCCTTATAAAAGCGTATTCACACACGGACACTGGCTTGGCAAATGGCAATGAATGAGAATTTCAATCAGCCTCGCTGCAGTGCACTCAGGAAATGCTGGGCCTTGTAGTACTTCTAGGCTGCCTGTATGGCAAGTTGGATTGTTATTCCTGTTAATAACAGCCAGGGATGAGCCCCTTATAAAAGCGTATTCACACACGGACACTGGCTTGGCAAATGGCAATGAATGAGAATTTCAATCAGCCTCGCTGCAGTGCACTCAGGGAATGCTGGGCCTTGTAGTACTACTACTACCACTACTACAAAGGCTGCCTGTATTGCAAGTTGGATTGTTATTCCTGTTAATAACGGCCAGGGATGAGCCCCTTTTAAAAGCGTATTCACACACGGACACTGGCTTGGCAAATGGCAATGAATGAGAATTTCAATCAGCCTCGCTGCAGTGCACTCAGGGAATGCTGGGCCTTGTAGTACTACTAGGCTGCCTGTATGGCAAGTTGGATTGTTATTCCTGTTAATAACGGCCAGGGATGAGCCCCTTTTAAAAGCGTATTCACACACGGACACTGGCTTGGCAAATGGCAATGAATGAGAATTTCAATCAGCCTCGCTGCAGTGCACTCAGGGAATGCTAGGCCTTGTAGTACTTCTAGGCAGCCTGTATGGCAAGTTGGATTGTTATTCCTGTTAATAACGGCCAGGGATGAGCCCCTTTTAAAAGCGTATTCACACACGGACACTGGCTTGGCAAATGGCAATGAATGAGAATTTCAATCAGCCTCGCTGCAGTGCACTCAGGGAATGCTGGGCCTTGTAGTACTTCTAGGCTGCCTGTATGGCAAGTTGGATTGTTATTCCTGTTAATAACGGCCAGGGATGAGCCCCTTTTAAAAGCGTATTCACACACGGACACTGGCTTGACAAATGGCAATGAATGAGAATTTCAATCAGCCTCGCTGCAGTGCACTCAGGGAATGCTGGGCCTTGTAGTACTACTAGGCTGCCTGTATGGCAAGTTGGATTGTTACTCCTGTTAATAACGGCCAGGGATGAGCCCCTTTTAAAAGCGTATTCACACACGGACACTGGCTTGGCAAATGGCAATGAATGAGAATTTCAATCAGCCTCGCTGCAGTGCACTGAGGGAATGATGGGCCTTGTAGTACTACTACTACTACCACTACTACAAAGGCTGCCTGTATTGCAAGTTGGATGCAATGGGGATGAGCCCCTTCTAAAAGCGTATTCACACACTGACACTGGCTTGGCAAATGGCAATGAATGAGAATTTCAATCAGCCTCGCTGCAGTGCACTCAGGGAATGCTGGGCCTTGTAGTACTTCTAGGCTGCCTGTATGGCAAGTTGGATTGTTATTCCTGTTATAACGGCCAGGGATGAGCCCTTTTTAAAAGCGTATTCACACACGGACACTGGCTTGGCAAATGGCAATGAATGAGAATTTCAATCAGCCTCGCTGCAGTGCACTCAGGGAATGCTGGGCATTGTAGTACTTCTAGGCTGCCTGTATGGCAAGTTGGATTGTTATTCCTGTTAATAACGGCCAGGGATGAGCCCCTTTTAAAAGCGTATTCACACACGGACACTGGCTTGGCAAATGGCAATGAATGAGAATTTCAATCAGCCTCGCTGCAGTGCACTCAGGGAATGCTGGGCCTTGTAGTACTTCTAGGCTGCCTGTATGGCAAGTTGGATTGTTATTCCTGTTAATAACGGCCAGGGATGAGCCCCTTTTAAAAGCGTATTCACACACGGACACTGGCTTGGCAAATGGCAATGAATGAGAATTTCAATCAGCCTCGCTGCAGTGCACTCAGGGAATGCTGGGCCTTGTAGTACTACTAGGCTGCCTGTATGGCAAGTTGGATTGTTATTCCTGTTAATAACGGCCAGGGATGAGCCCCTTTTAAAAGCGTATTCACACACGGACACTGGCTTGGCAAATGGCAATGAATGAGAATTTCAATCAACCTCGCTGCAGTGCACTCAGGGAATGCTGGGCCTTGTAGTACTACTACTACTACCACTACTACAAAGGCTGCCTGTATTGCAAGTTGGATGCAATGGGGATGAGCCCCTTCTAAAAGCATATTCACACACTGACACTGGCTTGGCAAATGGCAATGAATGAGAATTTCAATCAGCCTCGCTGCAGTGCACTCAGGGAATGCTGGGCGTTGTAGTACTTCTAGGCTGCCTGTATGGCAAGTTGGATTGTTATTCCAGGGATGAGCCCCTTTTAAAAGCGTATTCACACACGGACACTGGCTTGGCAAATGGCAATGAATGAGAATTTCAATCAGCCTCGCTGCAGTGCACTCAGGGAATGCTGGGCGTTGTAGTACTACTACTACCACTACTACAAAGGCTGCCTGTATTGCAAGTTGGATGCAATGGGGATGAGCCCCTTATAAAAGCGTATTTACACACTGGCTGAGTAGTGAGTAGTGGATGAGCCCCTTCGATTTCTGAATTCCTGCCTTTTAGATTCCCAAAGCTTTCCCTTACTGAACAGAGATGCTATCCCTACAGCTCCTGTCTGTAAAATGGCCGCTGAGCTCCGTGCATAGACTTTTATTGCAGGCTTGAGCCCGCCCCTATGCTGCCTCCCGATTGGCTGGGAGAGCCGTTTGCAAGGCATTATGGGGTAGCCTGATGTCAGGTGATCTTCTGTAATCCTCCATTTTAGATGTAACATGTGGCAGGCGCCAAAATGTAGCCGGGTTCGGTCAAAACGGGTTCGGCCGAACCCGGTATAGTTCGGATTCGCTGCGAACCGAACTTTTCCTGAAGTTCGGACCGAAACCGGGTTCGGTTGTCCCGATTCGCTCATCTCTATTCATGACAAATGTAATAAATAGAAACAATATTTGTATGTGTAGTGAATATACTAAAATATGTATTTTATTTTAAATCATGAGAATGATTCTTCATAAAATGTGACCGACTATACCTATATGTGCATGAGAACAACAAACAAAATAATCTCGTCTACAGTTTAATCATTATTGTTGACTTATGAATCCAACCCCCAAGTTTCTGGTATATTAAGCAGCGTATTCATCCCAAGAAGCCAACTAGTCTGAGCTTACCTGTCCTCCTGATCTCAGCGTTTTCTGAATCACACGGTATGTATTGTCATCTTATTCCCTTTCATAAAAATGCATTATTATTTACCAAGTAAGAAAATCTAAAATGTAAATTTATTTTCAGCAAATTTTATGTATATTATGTATAGCATAAAGATGGGGGAAAACAAGTCCTTTATTCCCAATTGGTTAAGGGTGTGGTAGCATTAAAAGGCTATGGACATCTATGGCGGTTTTAATGAAATGTTTGTATTTAAGCATTAAAATCACTTTTTGTAACTTACTTTTATTAAAAATATTGTACCGTTAACCTCTGCAGCTTTTATGTATCACTTTACATAGAAGCTGCAGAATGCCGTTGTCAGCCGAATCTGTCAGTGAGCTGGCCTGATGGCTCGGTCTGCAGCGGCTCCTGTGTCACCTGAGCAATCTTATCAGCCTAAGGCTCTGTTCACATTTGCATCAAGTCTTTTTGTTGCTCTGCTCTGTCATGGGAGCAGAATAATGAAAAACCACAGCGTCTCATGACAGAAAAGAACGGCGTCCGACAGAATCCATTAACTTTAATAGAGTCTGTCAGATTTCTGTCACAGAGCCTTCGATGCAGATGTGAACAGAGGCTAAGATAGCGGCTCAGGAGCACACAGGTGCCACTGCAGCCTGAGCTGTCACACCGGCTAACTGACGGATACGGCGTGCTGCAGTGAAGCTGCAGAAGTGAAACGGTACAACATTTTTATAAAAGAAACTTACAGAAGTACAAAAGTGCTTTTTATACTAAAATACAAACATTTCATTAAGTGCAAGGGCTTATTCACACAACAGGGATAATCGGCCATGTGACCGACTGCTGAAACGAAGGTGTAGAAGCAATTAGCTGAGCGCTTTGCAGCTTCGGTTGTGATCAGCACTCATTGTCAGGCAGAAGATGGCTTACATAGACGTTCTATGTAAGCCATCTTCAGCCTGACAGGGAGCGCCGATCACAGCCAAAGGTGCAAAGTGCTCAGGTAAGCGCTTCTACACCTTCGTTTCAGCAACGGTGGAGGTCTCAGCACCCGGACCCCCACTGATCAAAACTTTTGATATGTCGTTATGACATGTCAAAAGTTTGATGTAAGCGCAGAATATTATAACCTATATATATATTTACTTCGCCAATATATCATACTCAAGATATCATATATCAATATTCATTAAACCAAAAAAGAAAAATCTTGATATAATATTGTTTTATCAAAATATTTTGTTTATTATAATCAATAGTTTATTACACATAAATACAACAATGAAGATACAAAAAATAACCCCCCTCCCAAGTATATACTATAGACAATTAAAAATATTGTAAAATATATGCCAGGTGTGATCAATGAGTATTCAAAAAAGATGGTAAATATAATAATATCAACAAGAGGTCCTCATACAGAAAAACATGTACCCTAAAAGTAAATAGGAAAACAATATATGTATATACATGCAATAGCAGCATCAGAACGCCAGGGGACTGATATGAATAACACTGTGCAGATACTCTTTAACACCGTTTTGCTCTAAAAGACAAAACATTTTTTTACTTATCATTAGAAATGTTTTTTTGACAGACCAAAATGGTTTTCTTGAAGAAATCTCTTCTCCTTGTACTACTCCTTGGATTAGTCTCCCTTTCCATGTGTGAAAAAGAGTAAGTACTCATAAAATATGTATTAACAATGAACTAACAATCTTAATCTGCCTAAGGAGTGAACCTACCAAATATGATCATTTGTAGGTCTGAATAGGTAAACGGTTGCAAATCACCAATGTCAAAAATGGCAACATGATTTTTCAGTGGTTTACCTTGATTTTCTGTCCTTATGTAAACTGCATATGAATACACAAATATAACATGCTACTGCCTCATGACCACCATAAAGGCTTGTTCATACGTAACGAAATTCCGCAGAAACTGTCAGAAATTCTGCTGCGGAAAAAATGCACCTCTTCCTGCGTTTTTTACTGCAGAAAATGTTGCAGATTTTTCTGCATTGTCTTTTTTCCTTCACGTTGGGAGATGGTGACATCTCTTCTGAAAAATGCAGCAATTCAGTCCACTTTCCGCAGCAGGAATTGACATGCTGCAGCATGAAAAATACGCACCGCAGGTGAATTTCTGCTTGGAAATTTTTACGCATCGTGTTGATGAAATTTGATAAAAAGCTTTGCTGCTTCTGTATTCTTCTGCGTATTTTCCATCCGCAATTCCGGACAGAAAATACGCAGCAATTCCTTTACATGTAGACAATCCCTAAGGGGGAGTTCACACTGAGTTTTTCGTCAAGTTTTTTTGGCGCCAAACGCACAAAAAATGGCCGAAAATGCCTCCCATTGATTTCAATGGGAGGCGGAGGCGTTTTTGTCTCGCGAGCGGAAAAACTGGCTCGCGGGAGAAAGAAGGGACATGCCCTATCTTCGGGCGTTTACGCCTCTGACCTCCCATTGACATCAATGGGAGGCAGAGAAAGCGTATTTTGCTGTGTTTTATGCCCGCGGCGCTCAATGTCGCGGGTGAGAAAGGCAGCAAAAATCGGAATTTTTAAGCAGATTTTCCGCCTGCAAAAAACTCAGTGTGAACCCAGCCTAACAGTGACAGCAAGAGGATCCCCCAAATACATTGTATCAGTCATGGCCTCTGTTAAATTGAGCTTTTCAGGCGTATAGGTTGAACAGAGAACATTACCATGATGTGAAAAGGGCCTTATTAGTAGTAGTAAATAGATACAGTTAGGGTATGTGCACACGACAGCGCAAAATACGTCTGAAATTACGGAGCTGTTTTCAGGCGAAAACAGCTCCTGAATTTCAGACGCAATTGCTCGTACTCGCGTTTTTTGCGGCGTCCATTACGGACGTAATTGCAGCTGTTTTTCAACGGCTCCAATTACGTCCCAAGAAACGTCCTGCACTTCTATTGACGAGCCGTCTTTTTTACGCGCCGTCTTTTGACAGAGAGGCGTAAAATGACAGGTCAGCTGCACAGTACATCGTAAGACCCATTGAAAGCATTGGGCAGATGTTTGTCAGCATAATGGAGTCGTATTTTCTGACATAATACCAGAAAAAGCTGTACACACACAGTGGCACCCAGGGCCGGCTCCAGGTTTATTTGGGCCCTTGGGCGACACAGACTTAGTAGGCCCCTTTGCAGGGAAACTCACGACGGCAGGAAAATGGCAGAAAACCTCACTTTGTTCCCCCATATAGGCGTTAGGCCCTGTTTATGACCCATATAGAAGTTAGGGCCCCCAGTTTGTACCCCCATAAATTTAAAGTCCTCTGTAGATAGTGCCACACAGCCCCCCTCCCAGGTAGTGCCACACAGCCCCCCCTCCCATATAGTGCCACACAGCCCCCTCCTCCCAGGTATTGCCACACAGCCCCCCTCACAGGTAGTGCCACACAGCCCCCTCCCTGGTAGTGCCACACAGCCCCTCTCCCTTTTAGTGCCACACAGTCCCGCTCCCTGGTAGTGCCACACCGCCCCCTCCTTGGTAGTACCACACAGCCCCCCTCCCTTTTAATGACACACAGCCCACTTTTAGGTAGTGCCATACAGCCCTCCTTCCTGGTAGTGCCACATAGCCCCACTCCATGTTAGTGCCACACAGCCCCCTCCTCCCAGGTAGTGCCACACAGCCCCCTCCCAGGTATTGCCACACAGCCAATTTTCTTGGTAGTGCCACACAGCCCCCATTCCTGGTAGTGCTACACAGCCACCTTCCTGGTAGTGCCACACAGCCCCCTTCCTGGTAGTGCCGCACAGCCCCCCCCCTGGTAGTGCCACACAGGGAGCACCCCTCCCTGGTAATGCCAGACAGCCCCCCTTCCTGGTAGTGCCACAAAACCCCCCTTCCTGGTAGTGCCACACAGCCTCCCTCCCAGGTAGTGCCACACAGCCCCCATTCCTGGTAGTGCCACACAGCACCCCTTCCTGATAGTGCCACACAGCCCCTTCCCGATAGTGTCACATAGCCCCCCTCCCTGGTAGTGCCACCCAGCCCCCTCCCTGTAGATAGTGCCATTGGGGTTCCCTCTAGGAGTGGAAACTCTGGCTGGCGATTCCACTTCAGGAGAAGCCCCTGACATCACTGTCCATATATGGACAGTGTTGTCAGGGGCAACCCCTGAGCCATAGTCCTGGGCAGATCACTACTAGCACTATGCCTGGGACTCCTGCTCTGCTCCTGGTAGTGCCACACAGCCCCCATCGCTTTTAGTGCCGCACAGCCCCCTCCCTGATAGTGCCACACAGTACCCCTCCCTGGTAGTGCTACACTGCCCCCTCCCTGTTAGTACCACACAGCCACCCTCCCTTTTAATAAAACACAGCCCCCCTTCTAGGTAGTGCCACACAGCCCTCCTTCCTGCTAGTGCCAGGCAGCCCCACTCCCTGGTAGTGCCACAGAGTACCCTTCTCCCAGGTAGGGCCACACAGCCCCATGCCATGTAGTGCCACACAACCCCACCTTCTTGGTATTGCCACAAAACCCCCCATCCTGGTAGTGCCACACAGGCCCTCTTCTTGGATAATGCCCCACAGCCCCAATTCCTGGTAGTGACACACAGCCACCCTTACTGGAAGTGCCACACAGACCCTTGCTGATAGTGCCACACAGCCCCCCTCCCTGGTAGTGCCACACAGCCCCCCTCCCTGTAGATAGCGCCATTGGGGCTCCCTCTAGGAGTTCAAACTATTGCTGGGGATTCCGCTTCAGGAGAAGCCCCTGACATCACTGTCCATATATGGACAGTGTTGTCAGGGGCAACCCCAGAGCCATAGTCCTGGGCAGATCACTACTAGCACTCTGCCTGGGACTCCTGCACTGCTCCTGACATCAATGTCCATATATGGATAGTGAGGTCCGGAGCAGAGCTAAAGTCCCGGGCAGAGCACTAGTAAAGACTCTGCTCCGGTACTAAGTCTCTGAGGAAGCCCATGACATCACTCTCCATATATGGATAGCGATGTGATAGCTACTAGCACTCTGCCTGGGACACTGCTCTGCTCCTGACATCACTGTTCATATATGGACAGTGATGTCTGGGGGCTTCCCCAGAGATGGAGTCCCGTAGCAAAGCCGCTTCTTGCGCTCTGCCTGGGACTCCTCCTATCCTCCTGACATTACAGTCCATATATGGACAGTGATGTCAGGGGCTTCACCAGAGCCAGAGTCCTGGGCAGAGTGTTAAAAGCTACTAGCACTCTGCCTGGGAGTCTTTAGAGTAGTAAATGGCAGAGTGGGGAGATACCTCCCTGCTCTGCCATAGCGACCAATAGTACCTGTGTCCTAAGGACGCAGATAATATTAAATGTGGCGTCGCTGGTTGCTGCTAGGCCACTGGGCATGGGGGTTGTGAAGGTGGGCGGCTCGGGCCCCCTCATGCCGCAGTCCCTGTGGCACCTGCTACAGTTCTACAGTGGTATTTACACTGCCTCCTAGACAGGGACTCCCACTAGAAGCAGAATCCGGGTTTGCCGGGTGCTGACGCCGGCCCTGGTGGCACCAACAGTAGTACGAATAGTACCAGAGGAAATACACACATAGTTGCTCCAGCAGTAGTACCAATACTATCAGCAGCAGTAGTAATAGCACCAGCAGTAGTACAGACATAGTGGCACCAACAGTAGTACAGACATAGTGGCACCAACAGTAGTACCAATAGTACCAGCAGTAGTACCAATAGTACCAGCAGTAGTACACACATAGTGGCACCAGCAGTAGTACCAATAGTACCAGCAATAGTATACACATAGTGGCACCAGCAGTAGTACCAATAGCTCCAGCATTAATACACACATAGTGGCACCAGCATTAGTACACAAATAGTGGCACCAGCAGTAGTATTAATAGTTCCAGCAGTAGTACACACATAATGGCACCAGCATTGCTACACACATAGTGCCACAACCAGCAGTACCAATAGTCCCAGCAGTAGTACACACACAGTGCCACCAGTGGTAGTACCAATAGTACCAGCAGTAGTACACGCAGAGTGGTACAAGCAGTAGTACCAACAGTACAAGCAGTATGACATGCATAGTGGCACCAGCAGTAGTACAAATAGTAATAGCAGTAGTACACACAGAGTGGTACAAGCAGTAGTACCAGCAGTATTGCATGCATAGTGGCACCAGCAGTAGTACAAATAGTAACAGCAGTAGTTCACAGTGTTAGGGTATGTTCACAAGGCCTATTTTCTGACGTTCTTCGGGCCGCAAAGACGCAAAAAATGGCTGAAAAATCGGAAGCAGAACGCCTCCAAACATCTGCCCATTGATTTCAATGAAAAAATGGCGTTCTGTTCCGATGTGCGTTTTTTTTACGCGGCCGTTTTTTTTTAAAAAAAACAGCCGTGAAAAAGAAGTGCAGGTCTCTTCGTGGGACGTTTTTGGAGCTGTTTTCATAGACTCTATTGAAAACAGCTCCAAAAATGGCCATAAAAAACGCAGCGGAAAACGCGAGTGGCTTAAAACACTTCAGGATTTTCAGAAGTTTTTGAGTTTTTGTGTGAACACACCCTTACCAGCCGGCTGTACATCAATGACTTACAGTAGTATAGTACTAGGCGGTTTTGTGGCAAATGGAATCCTCGGCTCTGTGCACGTCATGTTTTGGCCCTATGTTTAGTGTGTATGTCGGAAAAGCTCCTAACATACACGCTAAACGTGTCTATAGGGCTCCATTGGCATGATGAAGGCCAAAAGAGTGTTATTTTGGCCTCCGACAGACTAGTATACGTCAGTATACCTTTTTTGAGAATTCAGTAGTGTGGTAGACTACGCTTTTCCATCCATAGATATCAATAGTTTTTTATGATCTATACGTTACACGGATACTATTAGGGTATGTTCACACAACCTCTTTTTCAGATGTAATTCAGGCGTTTTACGCCTCGAATTATGCCTGCAAACATCTGCCCATTGCTTGGAATGGGTTTTACGATTCTCTGTTCAAACTGTAATTTTATGCGTCGCTGTCAAAAGACGGCGCGTAAAATGACGGCTCGTCAAAATAAGTGCAGGACACTTCTTGGGACGTTTTTTGACCCGTTTTTCCATAGACTCAATTGAAAACACCTCTAAAAACTTCCGTAAAAAAACGCCCCGAAAATGGCGTGAAAAACGCGAGTTGCTCAAAAAACTTCTGAAAATCAGGAGCTGGTTTCTCTTGAAAACAGCTCCGTATTTTGCGATGTTTTTGACTCTGCGTGTGAACATACCCTTATAGTTTATGAGCGACATATTCATTTATTCGATGCCCAAGGGTGTATTCAGACCTTGTGAGTGAGGTGTGATTAAACCGGATTAAAATACAAATCCGAAGACTGATGAGATTTGATGCGTCTCTCTATGTGGTTGTATTTCTTAAAGTAAAACTTGTCAAATTGCGGTTACAACCGATGTCGTTTTCAGATGCGTTTTTTCGATGCAGTTTTAAGAGCACCTCAACCGCAACCTCTGAATAAAACCTTACTTATAAATTATAGTGGTATCCGCTTCATGTATACGTCCTTAAAAGGTTCATGAGAGTTCATGACATATATAATCAACGTATAGCATTAAACTTTATGGTGATAGATTCCACTGTTAAGAATTCCCTTGCAACCTACATTTAATGTATACATTGAGAACTTTTGCCGTTCTACACGTCAAACGTAGGAAAAAAAGCATGATGTGCACAGAGGCTTTTTGATTGCTCATAAAAGGACAGAAGCAGCATACGTGTACCGGTGTCCCGATACTATATACACACGAAGCATCAGGACATAAGTGTTTTCACAGCCATTGGGGTCTTCATTACAGCTCAACAGAGAAAGTTACCCAACTATCCTGGACTGCTGAATTCCAAATCTGCCTAGTTATGCAGTGATAATTCTCCCTTTCCTGTATTGCTGCATAATTGGACAGAATTGCCTTTCAAGAAGTTTAGAAAGTAAAATCCAATGTAGAGTTATACTGGAGTCCAAACTGGGTATGTAGAATATAAACTGCATGTAGAATATACTCATAATGATCCCGATACTATGGGTATGTATATACAGTGAAGGAAATAAGTATTTGATCCCTTGCTGATTTTGTAAGTTTGCCCACTGTCAAAGACATGAACAGTCTAGAATTTTTAGGCTAGGTTAATTTTACCAGTGAGAGATAGATTATATTTAAAAAAAAGCAGAAAATCACATTGTCACAATTATATATATTTATTTGCATTGTGCACAGAGAAATAAGTATTTGATCCCTTTGGCAAACGAGACTTAATACTTGTTGGCAAGCACAGCAGTCAGATGTTTTTTGCAGTTGCTGATGAGGTTTGCACACATGTTAGATGGAATTTTGGCCCACTCCTCTTTGCAGATCATCTGTAAATCATTAAGATTTCGAGGCTGTCGCTTGGCAACTCGGATCTTCAGCTCCCTCCATAAGTTTTCGATGGGATTAAGGTCTGGAGACTGGCTAGGCCACTCCATGACCTTAATGTGCTTCTTTTTGAGCCACTCCTTTGTTGCCTTGGCTGTATGTTTCGGGTCATTGTCGTGCTGGAAGACCCAGCCACGAGCCATTTTTAATGTCCTGGTGGAGGGAAGGAGGTTGTCACTCAGGATTTGACGGTACATGGCTCCATCCATTCTCCCATTGATGCGGTGAAGTAGTCCTGTGCCCTTAGCAGAGAAACACCCCCAAAACATAATGTTTCCACCTCCATGCTTGACAGTGGGGACGGTGTTCTTTGGGTCATAGGCAGCATTTCTCTTTCTCCAAACACGGCGAGTTAAGTTAATGCCAAAGAGCTAAATTTTAGTCTCATCTCACCACAGCACCTTCTCCCAATCACTCTCAGAATCATCCAGATTTTCATTTGCAAACTTCAGACGGGCCTGTACATGTGCCTTCTTGAGCAGGGTGACCTTGTGGGCACTGCAGGATTTTAATCCATTACAGCGTAATGTGTTACCAATGGTTTTCTTGGTGACTGTGGTCCCAGCTGCCTTGAGATCATTGACAAGTTCCCCCCGTGTAGTTTTCAGCTGAGCTCTCACCTTCCTCAGAATCAAGGATACCCCACGAGGTGATATTTTGCATGGAGCCCCAGATCGATGTCGATTGACAGTCATTTTGTATGTCTTCCATTTTCTTACTATTGCACCAACAGTTGTCTCCTTCTCACCCAGCATCTTACTTATGGTTTTGTAGCCCATTCCAGCCTTGTGCAGGTCTATGATCTTGTCCCTGACATCCTTAGGACAGGAGTCTTTTATACAGGTGACCATTTAAGACAGCTGTCTTTAATGCAGGCACAAAGTTGATTTGGAGCATGTAACTGGTCTGGAGGAGGCTGAACTCTTAATGGTTGGTAGGGGATCAAATACATATTTCTCTGTGCACAATGCAAATAAATCTATATAATTTTGACAATGTGATTTTCTTTATTTTTTTTATATATAATCTATCTCTCACTGGTAAAATTAACCTAGCCTAAAAATTCTAGACTGTTCATGTCTTTGACAGTGGGCAAACTTACAAAATCAGCAAGGGATCAAATACTTATTTCCTTCACTGTATATTAGATAGTATCAGTGGAGTATTGTGTATGATGGTAGCCTTAGGGGTAGTTTTATGCATTTCAGGGGCTTGGATTAAAAATATTGAGAAACACTGGTATATACATTATGGGTGGCATTTATTATTACTTCATTGTCAGTTTTCTGGTGTAGAAAAGTTACAAATGCATTAAATGTCGCAATATGCACAAAAAATTGTGACTTTTGAGGCATTTGCGCCACTCAGCCCACTTTACTAAAAAATGGACATGGTTTAGCGTAAGGCTGGGTTCACACAACCTATTTTCAGGTGTAATCGAGGCGTATTATGCCTCGATTTACGCCTGAAAATACGGCTACAATACGTCGGCAAACATCTGCCCATTCATTTGAATGGGTTTGCCGACGTGCTGTGCCGACGACCAGTAATTTACACGTCGTCGTTTGACAGCTGTCAAACGACGACGCGTAAAATGACTGCCTCGTCAAAGAAGTGCTTCACACTTCTTTGAGACGTAATTTGAGCTGTTTTTCATTGAAGTCAATGAAGAACAGCTCAAGATTACGGGCGTCAAAGACGCCTCGCAAAATGCGAGGAGGAGCTTTTACGTCTGAAACGATGCAGCTGTTTTCTCCTGAAAACAGTCTGTCTTTTCAGACGTAAAAGCCAGTTCTCGTGTGCACATACCTTAAGGGAGCATATGTACGGACAGCCAGATATGTTGTGATAAATAAGAAGCATCTTACTCCTGCGCTCTTTAGGTTAAGGCGTCTGATACACATGTACACGTGTATGTGCCAAGTGTGGCCTCCATTTCAGCAAAAGTTCTTACCCAGAATTCCAGAGTGCTGAATTCCAAATTTTCCTAGTTATGCACTGATAAATCCCTCCCTAAAGCTAGACTAACTTGCCATTCGGGGTTGGGCAGATTTGCCATCAAGGGTCCTGTGAAACCTGGCTAAAACTGGAGAAAAGTAGTTTTTTTGTGGCAGCCTTTGCGGCTAAACGGTGCCTTTTTTTTTTTTTTTAGAATCGCCGCATATTTGCTACGATTACTCACAAAGACTTACAAAAACGAATCATGGAAAGATATCCAAAGGGTGTATTCACACAGTGCGGGCGTGCCATTTTTTTTGTTGTGTGACCGACAACCGTGTATCAAAACCTAGTTTTACAGTGATTTATCACTGTTCTGCAGCTGGCAAAGAAACTGCGGAAAATTGCACCATGTGAATACACCCATAATACCAATGGGGATAAGCACTGCCACCCTATTTCCCCAAACTTTTGATTTCAGCAGTGATGTCATGCTGATACCAATCGATCCCCAGCGGAAGATGGAGGAGGCTGGGAGGAAAGGGCTCCCTCCTAGTCTGCAAGTTTTCTGCAAAACCTCTTCTTTCTGCAGCTTCTGAAAGTCTTCCAGGTTTATAAATAGGGGACATTTTTATAAATGTATTTAATATTTTGTTTAATGTTTTTAAAGTTTAATGTCCTTTTAAAAAATGATTAAATTATAAATATATAAATAATTTGTTCTATACCAGTTCTCTGGCATAGAAAAGTTGTAATCTCAAAAGTCATAATTTGTGCAAAAAACTGCGACTTTTAAGGCATTGTGCCGCTCACAGCAAAAAAAGTTGTGATTTTTGAGCCATTTGTGACGCTTTACTAAAGTGAACGGGCTTAAGAAGAAGGGGACGCGGCCTTCCGCAGCCCAACAAATTGACTATAATTTACGCCATAATTTGGCGTAAATTTATAGTGCAAATCTAGTTTGACTTTCAGGCTCATCAGGCCAGGACCACAGACACCGTTTTGATACAGTTTTTGGCTCAGCTTTTTTTTAACCAAACACAGGAGTGGACACAAAGAAAGATGTATTAGTTTATGTTCACACGCTGAATAAAAACCGTCTGAAAATACAGAGCTGTTTTCAAGGGAAAACAGCTCCTGATTTTCAGCCGTTTTTTAAGCAACTCGCGTTTTTCACTGCGTTTTTTACGGCCGTCTTTGGAGCTGTTTTTCTATGGAGTCAATAAAAAACGGCTCCATAAACGGCTGAAGAAGTGACATGCACTTCTTTTTCATGGGCGTTTTTTTACGCAGCCATTTTTCAAAAAAAGAAAAAGAAAAAAACGCAACTGTCATTGGGCTGGGTCTGTGTTTACTGGAATGGGATGAGCTGCAATAACAAACACCACAATTAAACTATAGTGGTGCCGTTTATGCCAAAAAAATAAAGCAGACCTATTTTTATTTCTTGGATCACCCTATTAACTATTTCCTTTTCACTACTTTACTAACTCTACCCCAGTAACTGTAACTGATTATCTCTGTTGGAGCCAAATCAGGACCTTCAGGATACGTTCTAGAACCTGCAAGAATTCCAGCCTAAAAACCGCACCATATTGTGGTGAAGATTTTAGGGCGGAATCTCTGCTGTGGAAACCATGCTGGAAAAAATATAGCCAAAACTTGCCACCCGGGCATTGTCCTGGGATTGACCGCTGTAGCCTGTAATTGGCTGCAGTAGTCACATGGGATCGAACGTCTTCCCAGGAGGCCGGCCGCAATGAAGAACAAAGGAATGTGTCGCTATGACAATGCCCCAGGGGGAAAGTATTAACCTTTTTATTACTTTTAAACAAAAAAAAGGGATTTTTTTAATTCTGATTTGCGATTTTTGCTAATTCTTGCTGATTTTACATCTCGTTGAATTCCATGGGGAAAACCTGCAACAAAATAGCAGCGATTCCGCAGCATAAATTGACATGCTGCGGTTTAAAGGAATGCACCGCAGGTCAATTTATGAATTATTTCTCGGCAGGTTTTTTCGGCAGCGTTCGGATAAGATTTGTTTGAATCTTATCCACTCTGCTGCTATTGTAATACGATGTGGGTTTTTCACAATAAAATCCGCTGTGGATAATCTGCAGTGTTTACGCTGTGTGTGAACATAACCTCAGAGATCATCAATCACCGCATTTCAAAGCAGCACCAGAAGTAAAGAAATAAAATAAATTCTAATATAATATTGATTTATAATGTGGGAATGATTAGCACAATAATGTTTCATTAAATTTACATTGTATCCTATTACAGAAAAAGAGAAAGTGAAGAGGATGAACATGAAGAGGAAGATGATGAAGAAGAGAGGGATGATGAAGAGGGAGATGTAGAGGAAAGTGAAGAAAAGAGAGGTCTGTTAAGCGGTCTAGCAGGAGTGGTTGGAGGTCTTCTTAATAAACTAATACCAAAACAATAACTGCAATGTTTAATAACTTCAGGAAGCAGAATTATTACTAATTGTAACAAAAATACAATAAAGCATATTTAACTGATACGATGGTCTGATTATTTTTCATACAATCAGTATTTAAGGTATGGCTTGGCGTTCGTGTCTGCTCAGAGGAGGATTAGTAGGGGTTACCTAAGATGAGTCGTTAATTTTTTTTCACAACTGTATCTGACAAACTTGGGATTTATTACTATTTCTCAGTTCAGATGATCCACAAAATAAAAACTAGAATAAACGTAGAAATACTTACAACAAAGTATACACAGAAATGAATGGCAACAGGTCATATAAAAAAACAACATACCTACAGGGGGACATGCTGCCAATATTCTGGACAATAGATGTTGCCTTGTTTCTGGAAAATGTAGATCTGTGGGTTCAATTTTAAACCCTAGCCCCGACTTCTTTGACAACAAAATATAGGAAGCCAACCCGGCTCGCGTACAATGGCTTCACATCTGATTCAATACAATTCCAAGTCTATCACTATGCACATTCAAGTAAGTCTCTGTTCACAGCTGCATTGTGGTTTCCGTTTGGATAGTAAATATGTTCTTTATGTTATTCAATACACATCATGCCAATGGGCCGTACAATCAGAAGACGTAAAGGGCCTCAAGTCTGCTAAAAGCGCTATATAGGGAAGGGCATTATAACAATGGCAGTTGTCTTTGTCATGCAAGTTGCATGACAAGTCGCAAGTGCGACTCTAGCGTCTAATCAGGAGACCACTTATCTGTCACTCATAGCAGAGGGAAGGTCTGGCAGTGTGCAGAGAGGAGAGCCAAGGAACACTTGCACATCAAAAGGCCACCTCAGTGACACTTGAACCACAGCGCCGGGGGAATTTAATGTTGATTTCTAGGTAATGCAAAATGCGTGACTGAGACAA
This sequence comes from Rhinoderma darwinii, assembly GCF_050947455.1. Classification (NCBI taxonomy): domain Eukaryota; kingdom Metazoa; phylum Chordata; class Amphibia; order Anura; family Rhinodermatidae; genus Rhinoderma; species Rhinoderma darwinii. The sequence goes on from NC_134688.1 coordinate 373,363,888, forward strand.
TAGGTATTGTTACACTCCCCAATTTAGCCCTGTCAGCAGTTTTGAGGGGTATTTCCATCTCAGACATTAACGCGGTTGTGCACTAACTGATATCATCGGTGCGGGTCCGGCTCCCGAAAACCGTACTGTTCCGCTGCTCCGGCTACCTGCGGGCACCAGATGTTATGGCAGATTATGCGATGTATGGAGTAGAAAGCAGTTGGCTCCATATATTGCATAGCGGCCAAGCTGCAGAACTGCAGCTCTGCTCCTATTCACTTGAACAGGAGCAGAGCTGCAGTACTGCAGCTCGGCTGCTATCACGTCGCCGGAGCCAACTTCTTCCGGCATGTACGTAGCGGCTTAACCGTGCGGGGTCTGGGAGTCGGACCCCCATGATCATAAACTGATGACTTATCCGATGGATACTGTAAATACAGAAAATCTGGATAAAACAATTACATCAGTTTATTACTGACACTCTATAGTGTACTTACCAGGAAAATTAGACGGGAGACTTGGATGCCCATCTGTTAATACCAGTCCTTAGCTCCCCAGGCTGGCCAGGGGGGTGTAGGTTTTGCTTTGCTCGATAGTTCATCTAAAATTGCGTAATTTTGTCTTTCTTCTGAATGAGTTCATTTTTCAAAACTTTATTAAAATATGCACCTGCCGTTTTTGCAGTGGTTTTGCTGTGAAAACGCTGTTAGGGTTAGTCCGCACATGGCGTAAATACTGCGGATTTCCGCAACATATTTTGATGCAGAAAATCCGCAGCAAAATACCGTATCAGAGATGTTGATCAGATTTCAAGAAATCTCTTCCACATGCTGCATACATGATATGCAGAGAGTCTGCACACAAATTAATTTAATCTGTAGAGCGGTTTTTGAAGCAGGTCAATTGTATTTTGCAGAATCTCCAGTATTTTTAATTCAATGAGGATCTACACCTGCAACAGTCAATTGTTGCGACTTTTGCGGCGGAACATCAGAAAAAAAAAACCACAGGACAGGTTCTCTTCTTTTGAATCTCTTGGCACATTGTCTTTGTCTCTGAGGTCTCAATTAACCTTTGGATCAATCCTCTTATGCAGAGTATCGCACAACATCCACAAACAGTCAATATACTGGCAACAACGGCAATGGTCATGAGTACAGATTTTACCCCGCAATCCATGAGGTGTAGATTTAATTTATTCTGCCGTTTTCTGCAAGCTCTTCAGACAGGGAATTGAGTCCTTCCAATGCCTTGGTAATACTGTCATCAGGAGCTGCTGTATTATTGGGAATAAAAGTACAACAGAAGAAACAAACATTTTGCAGACACCCCCTTTTTCTGCTAGTAACATATCCACGGCCATTCTATTTTGCCTTGTCATTAAAGATGTAGGTCCCAAGTGATCTGCAATGCCCTTTATTGCATCTCTGGTATAATTAACAACTCTCTGTTGATTGTAATAAATATAATTAATCCAGTCGACATTCTTATTTATCGTAGACCACCAGAAAAATACAGACTGATGCAATCTGATTTTGGGCCTTAAACTCATTTGGCACCCCACAGGTTACTCCTACTTCATCTATGTATATTCTATGGTCAAAGAAACTTCCAGGGATCTACCGCTTATAGCGATTCAGATAGTTTCCAGGGCGTTTTCTAATTCTCTGAAACTCAGGTGCTAAAAACAAGTGGAATGGCATCAGAAGCTGAACCAGAGTACAGCCTCCCTGCCACTTGGCCTTCCTTTCTCCACATAGCCACCTAAGATCAGTCCTTGCCCTTGTCTGGTTGGTAAACTAATTAGAGGAGTAATTACCATTATCGGTCACAAAACTCTTCAGTGAGGTTCCTTACTTTCTTACCTTGCCCATTCCTCAGAAAGCAGGTGTAGTTGCCTTGGTAAGCCACTACTAAGGGAGGGATTTCATCTCTCCCCAAAGGTGGGTACAATGAAGAGAATGTCTTACATAATTTATCACCTGGATTATATGATGCATTATATAAAGTTAACACGCATTGCAGACCTTGTGGATTCTCCTTATATGATAGCCTGAAAGGTATAGTAGCCAGATGTGGCCTGGCTTTTGCACAAGCAATACAGTTAGTTCTATAGTTTTGGATTGCATTGTATCTCATCCAGGCTAACCATTCATATTTATCACTGTAACCTAATTCTAATGTCAATTTATCTTCATAAGTGAAGTTGGCCAGATAAACTATAGAGGGTAGGTCTATCTTTGGAACTAAAAAACTTTCAGTTGCATCCTTTTACTAACTTAAATAAATAAAAAATCCATATAGTGTCAGTACCTGAAACATCAGTTCCTATAGCATATAGTCCCTTATCCTTTAAATTACGGTATTTACATAGATAGTACAAATGTATTTATCTGAATATGCGAGATTGTAAGCTATGTTTCTATCCTTGCATTGATCTATAACACAGCGCAGAAATCTATTTCATAAGTTGCAGTCTTACCTTCAGTGAAATAAAAAATATTTAACTCTCCATGCTAAGTCTTTAGTGAATCATACTCTGACCCTGTTTCCCAGGGATCCCATACCTTTGGTTAACACACCTTGGACCCCCATAGGATACCTAGAATAACTAATAACATTTTGCCCTGTCTCCTCCCAGGCTCTGGATGTTTTCTTCGCTGAAGTTTGAGACCAGTCACTTCTAACAAATGACCACCCTTTGTAATCAGTCTTTTGTAGCCTAGGAAGATAGTGGCAATTCCCTAACTACTTTACAGTGTGATAAGTGTATCCAAGAAGTACGTTCGGCTATCTTTATGGCCGTAGGTGTGGTATGATCTTTTTCAAGAAAAATAATATCCAATTTCCTGGCTTTACAGGTTCAGGTTCAGGTACAGGGTCACCTGGAATACAATTAGAGATAGAAACTTCCCTGTTGGTTAGCATTTTTGCAATATATTCAGCAAGTGTAAAAATCAAAGTTTTCAGCCATCCTAGAGAATGGATTTAACTGTGGTATTACAAATGGTCTACCCATTTGGTGAATACATCAATAATCACGAAACAATATTTCTTCCCTTTGCGTTTCGCATAAGAACTAAGGTAAAAAATAACTAATTTTAATAACATGCAAAATCAGCATTAATATACTTGTCTTAAAAGAACAATGTCTTTCTTATTCACTACATAAGAACAAGACGGGGTCTTCAGACAAGATGGCTGCTGCACAAAATAAATTAATTTAAACATTATTTTAATCACTTTAATTTTTCCCACCTTTAGTTTGAGGACATTTTGTACCCAAGCCAAGTGCTTAAAAGAGGGCATATCCCCCTTACGGACTTTATTTTTTTTTTAGCTTGCTCTACGGTCATACTTGTTCTGCATAATGTCAAAAAGGTCTATAAAGTTTCAACAGGTTGTGCCAACTACTTGGGCAGAATTCAAAACATCAAACACATAATCTGTAACAGTGTCCGATCTGTCGGCCACTTTCTCTATATTATGAGCATTCTTTACTGCTAAAGCTACTAATATTGGCAATAATCTAAACTTCTCCTACCACGGTACATATTGGTCATAATTGTCGCACTGTCACTTACTGTCCTAATGGGACTTTTACACCTGCAGATATAACAGGTCGTGGGCAGCACCTTTCTTAAACCTAAAGACACCCAGGTAACATAACCTCCGGGCTCTCATTTCTGCCATGTGCTTCTTACTTCTGAGTGACAACAACCAGTGACCTTCATCTCATACCTCCACATAAAATACCTCAAGTTGTTATTCACAATACCATGGCATATTACATACATTATAATTATAAACCTCAGACAATAGGGTCTCAACTAAGAAAATAATACTATCACCAATCTCATGCTATCACCCCTCAGGTTTTTGGGTCCCATCAGTTCATTGACAAATCCTGTACATACAAACAAACAAGCAAACAAACAAACAAACAAACAAACAAACAAACAAACACCTTTATATAAGAAAAACTTATGTGACCCTCTGGACAGGGCACCTAGAAGATGTGTAGTTACTGGGTACATTTTATGCCCCACTTGTTGTTACACTTTTCAGCAGGATTTGTACCTTGATCGGAGCTGATTATCTGTAACATCTTCTACTCACAGAAATATTCACAGATACCATACGTTCTATCTGACAAGTGTCTCAAACCAAATTTTTTCTTACCTACGCTGAGATTCAAATTAACACACTTATACATATACCTAAAATCTTAGGAAGCAAAAACAACTTCAATGAAATCCATACAAATGTGTTAGAATGGATATTGTGGATTTGGGAACTGTTCTCTTTTTGGTTTTACATTCCCCTGTGGATTATGTTTGGCTCATGTTAAACAAGTTAAACTATTTTTTTTTAGAGTAGTTAGTAAAGCCATATGGCGTGAACACTTTAGATATGATTTCTACCATCCCCCCTGTTGAGACATGGCTTGTCCGATGGCTCAATATAGCTTCATTTCTGAATAAGTTGCTGGGTAAGATGTATTTGTTCTTACAAGATCCATATACAAACAGTAAGAGATCACTATCTAGTAGTGGAATATCTTTAAGATCTGATCTTGGTATCACTCTTTCTGCTATGGAGGATTGGCAATCAAGTGGTGCACCATCCTTCGCAGTAGACATCAAGGTCGAAAAATTTTAAGTGGTACATCTTTCTATCATAAATAACACTAATGTGGAGGAAGCTCTTATAGATTCTGTGGCGGCTACAACTGATTGAACACTGGGAGGTAAGGCTCTAGCTACTAGGTCGAGTTTTGATGAGTAGTAAGCTAGAGGTCTATCCTTTCCCCCACACTCCTGTGTTAGCCCTTAAGTCATATATCCATTTTTACAATTTATAGTTAGAATAAAGCTTTTTTCTTTGTTGTTTTTTTTTTTTTTTTTTTTATAATCAGTTAGTCCAAGCACTGAAGAGCCTACAAGAACCTGTTTTATCTGAAAAAACAAAATGCCTCTTCATAAATCAAAGACATCAATGGTCCTGTAATAGCAGCCTAATTGGCTATCCAACTTCTGCAGAAGTTAGTCATACCCAAAAAGGACATAATTTGTCTTTTTGTCAGAGGTTTCGGAGCTTGGAGTATTACTGACTTTCTTCCTTCATACAGATATATACCTTCTTGGGTAATATGGTGTATGGAATGCCTATGTATTACCGAGGCTAGTAAGTATATGCCCTAATACTTCTCCTAATACTTCTCCACTCTCAATTACTTCAGGACCCCATATCGGCATAGTACTTCACTGAGTATTTTCCTAGCAGTGTTTTTAGCTATGTTTTTGGTTACTAGCCATGCCTGAGGCCAATTTGAAAACATGTCAGTACATACAAGGACATATTCATATACACCTACCCCGGGTAGCTCTATATAGTCCACTTGCAGTCGCTGGAAGGGGTAATCAGGGCGAGGCGTGTGCTTACTGGGTGTTTTTATCATTTTACCGGGGTTGTATCTGGCGCATGTCAGGCAACCCTGCACATGTTGAGCAGCTGTGTTCTGAGATTCAGGAGCAAACCAGTGTTGTATTGGTTTGCCTACTGCAGTCAGAAAGCCTCTTGCTTGCAATATTGTGTCATAATGTGTGACTCCAAAGGTGTACCTTGAGTACGTATAGATGTTCACCCTTTTACCTGTGCCCAACTTACATTATTCTGTGAGTTCCATGAGTTCTGCATCTTGGGCAGAGCTGCTGGAGGGCAGTGACTTTTGCAGCCCTCTTTTACCTTGACTACTGCATACCCGGTGGTGAAATGTCCTGTCTGCTCATTCCAGTATCTGGATCCGTCTACAAAATACTGAACATTATAGTTAGTCAAAGGTACATCAATGACACCTGTTTACCCTTGGGCGTTAAGTTACATTAAACTGTGACAATCATGTTCATATTAAACAAGTCATTGTCATTTGCAAGTTCGTACATTAAGGAAACTGTATTTATAACTTTAAAACCTGATTTTATACAGCTAACTTTAATTTCTTAAAAAGTCAGTCTATTACACAATCTTGTACTTTAGTTCAATGTTCTAGGACTTTTTACCCACTAATTTTACATATAATAACAATTTGAAGTTCAATTAATTCAATTCTTAATCTGGATTAAGAAAAACATCTCACATCAAACAGTACACAATTTCATTTCCTCCTCAGACTAGACTGCAACACACACCCTGTATACACGGGGACACACACTGTATACATGTGTACATCATACTTCTCGTCATCATCCACATTACTCATTGCAATGTACCTATCTGTATTACTCTATCATTACTAGTAAAGTCACTGTTAGGCCTCATGCACACGACCGTATTTTTTCCCACCCGTAAATACTGGTGTAAATACGGGTCCGGTGTCACACGTATTCCACCCGTTTTGCACCAGTATTTGCGAACCCGTGCCCGTAAATATGGGTCTGGTGTCACACGTATTCCACCCGTATTTACGAGCACGTTTTTGGCGGCAAAATAGCACTGCACTAATCGGCAGCCCCTTCTCTCTATCAGTGCAGGATAGAGAGAAGGGACAGCCTTTTCTGTAATAAAAGTTAAAGAAATTCATACTTACCCGGCCGTTGTCTTGGTGACGCGTCCCTCTCTTCACATCCAGCCCGACAACCCTGGATGACGCGGCAGTCCATGTGACCGCTGCAGCCTGTGATTGACCTGTGATTGGCTGCAGCGCTCACATGGCCTGAAACGTCATCCAGGACGTCGGGCCGGATGTCGAGAGGGACGCGTCACCAAGGCAACGGGCGGGAGACTGGACTAGAGGAAGCAGGAAGTTGTCGGTAAGTATGAACGTCTTTTATTTTTATTTTTTACATGTTTATACTGATCGGTAGTCACTGTCCAGGGTGCTGAAAGAGTTACTGCCGATCAGTTAACTCTTTCAGCTCCCTGGACAGTGACTATTTACTGACGTCGCTTAGCAACGCTGCCGTAATGACGGGTGCACACATGTAGCCACCCGTCAACGAGCATTTTTGGCCAAGTTATGACCATTTTCGTATTTATGCAAATGAGGCTTGCAAAAGTACAACTGGGCGTGTTGAAAAGTAAAAGTACAACTGGGCGTGTATTATGTGCGTACATCGGGGCGTGTTTACTACTTTTACTAGCTGGGCGCTCTGATGAGAAGTATCATCCACTTCTCTTCAGAACGCCCAGCTTCTGGCAGTGCAGATCTGTGACGTCACTCACAGGTCCTGCATCGTGTCGGCACCAGAGGCTACAGATGATTCTGCAGCAGCATCGGCGTTTGCAGGTAAGTCCATGTAGCTACTTACCTGCAAATGCTGATGCTGCTGCAGAATCATCTGTAGCCTCTGGTGCCGATGTGGCCGACACGATGCAGGACCTGTGAGTGACGTCACAGATCTGCACAGCCAGAAGCTGGGCGTTCTGAAGAGAAGTGGATGATACTTCTCATCAGAAAGCCCAGCTAGTAAAAGTAGTAAACACGCCCCGATGTACGCACATAATACACGCCCAGTTGTACTTTTACTTTTCAACACGCCCAGTTGTACTTTTGCAAGCCTCATTTGCATAAATACGAAAATGGTCATAACTTGGCCAAAAATGCTCGTTTTTTTAAAATAAAAACGTTACTGTAATCTACATTGCAGCGCCTATCTGCTGCAATAGCAGATAGGGGTTGCAAAATCTGGTGACAGAGCCTCTTTAATGAGAAGCTTTCGGGACAATAGATGTTAATCCACTTTTTTTGCTACGTGACAATTTGACTTACTAATATAAATTTATCCCTTTGTTCTATTATTTGGTCTTCGTTCTATGATCTGACTCTAAGGGTATGTGCACACACACTAATTTCGTCCGTAATTGACGGACGTATTTCGGCCGCAAGTCCCGGACCGAACACAGTGCAGGGAGCCGGGCTCCTAGCATCATACTTATGTACGATGCTAGGAGTCCCTGCCTCTCCGTGGAACTACTGTCCCGTACTGCAAACATGATTACAGTACGGGACAGTTGTCCGGCAGCGAGGCAGGGACTCCTAGCATCGTACATAAGTATGATGCTAGGAGCCCGGCTCCCTGCACTGTGTTCGGTCCGGGACTTGCGGCCGAAATACGTCCGTCAATTACGGACGTAATTAGTGTGTGTGCACATAACCTAATTTGTTCTCATTCAAAGAGTCTTGTAGAATTTTGATGGTCAGTTGGGAATATTGAATAACAGTGTTCACTGCATCTTATAAATAAGGCCATTTACCAAAACGTTATTCTCCCTGGACTGTAGTACTCGCTGCACTCTAGACGCCTAGAGCCGCTTACCTAAACACAGTCCTAAGACAGTAATGTCGCTCACCCATGGTGACCACGATGCGGAAATGTGAAAGACTGTCTCAACTCTCACTTTTACCACATTTAGACAAGACACATGATTAACGATTAACAAACAGACAAATTTGATATGAATAACAAAACCTACTATCATATTCTATATTTCTGTATACCTCATATATCTTGACCACAAGGTATTTTCACATTTTGAGTTTTTTAATAATTTGGAATGCGGTGTATACATATCAATGCATATTGCAGTACAGACCAACTGAAAACCGTTTGTGGCTTTCCTGTAACATGAAATGTTACACTTCAAAATGAGATTAGGTCAGTTGGACTTCCTCTGGAGATTGCAATCTTTATTAAGAAGTCCAACTGCCTCACACATTTAAGAATATAACATATTTAACCCTTTGTTAACTAAAGCATTTTCTGAGAAACCTTCATGCACATTTAATATCTATTACATGAAGTAGCAATCACTTTAAAATAAAACTCTTCTAACAGGAGCCTCAGACCTCTACCACCCGGAGCATGCAGGTGGGGGGTAGAGGGTCTTCCCAACCCGCTGGGAAGGTGCAGCCAGCATCAGGGGTGAGAAGGACATCCCGTAGAAAGATCTGTGCGGCCCCCCTGATGCTGGGGCTCTGGAAGGAATCGAGAGGAGGGACGTGGAAGAGGAGATGGAGGTTTGCCCAGGTGGGGGACCAGAAGGCCCAGCAAGGCAGTATACCAAACCAGAGGAACGGAGTACGGTAGAGGAGTGGGGATTACTGCGGTCGGGAGAGTCGGTGGAAACCTTCAGATCCCGCCTAGCTGCCCGGCTGGAAGAATACCGGGACCTCGGTAAGTCCCTGCGGCGGATGCAGGAAGATCTGACGGTCGCCAGGGGACGAAGCGAAAACATCAGGCGCCAAGAGGTCCCGGTATAGTCTACAGGTAAAGGAAATGCTGGAAGAAATGAAGATGGTCGGGGAGAGGAGGATGAAGATTGTGGTCAGTTGGAGAGCCTTCGGGGAGATATCGGAGAATGATGAAAGATTTTCCCTGATGGCGTCCCCCATGCAAAGTAATGAAACCCCCTGCAAAAGGGAAGGAAAAAAAAAAAGCAGATGATGCTAAAAGTACAGTGGCAGCGGAAGCTGCAGAGAAGGAGGCTGCAAAAGTGGAGACAGCAAAAGTGAAGGTCGCAGAAGTGGAGGCCGCAGAAATAGAGTAGAGTGTGTGTAACGTCCATGGCCGCGGGCCGTCGGGTTTACTCACCTCCCGACGCCCGCAGCCATGGACCCGTGAGCGCTGGTAACTGTCTCCTTCCTAGGAGACGCCAGCGCTCACTACCGCTCCGTCCTGCTGTGTCCCGTAGTGTGCGCGCGCTCGCGCACGGCCTTAAAGGGCCAGCGAGCGCACAAATTATTTCGTCATCATCATCATCTGCCCTGATTTCCTGGTCTATAAGAAGGCCCCAGGCCTTCTGATCCTTGCCTGAGCAATGTTAGTCTATCCCAGTCTGTCTCGCAGTGGTCCCTTAGTGTCTCCCGTTCCAGCTGTTACCCGTGCCCTGTTACCATTCCTGTATTCCGCATTGTTCTAGTTCCTGTGCCTACCAGCGTTGGAGTAGTGTCGTCTGCCACGTCAAGTGTCTTCTGCCACGTCAAGTGTCGTCTGCCACGTCAAGTGTCTTCTGCCACGTCAAGTGTCGTCTGCCACGTCAAGTGTCTTCTGCCACGTCAAGTGTCTTCTGCCACGTCAAGTGTCGTCTGTCACGTCAAGTGCCTTCTGCCACGTCAAGTATCTTCTGCCACGTCAAGTGTCTTCTGCCACGTCAAGTGTCTTCTGCCACGTCAAGTGTCGTCTGCCACGTCAAGTGCCTTCTGCCACGTCAAGTGTCGTCTGCCACGTCAATTGTCTTCTGCCACGTCAAGTGCCTTCTGCCACGTCATGTGTCTTCTGCCACGTCAAGTGTCGTCTGCCACTTCAAGCGTCCTCTGCCACGTCCAGTGTCCTCAGCTTCATCGGATACTGCCGGCCACGTCTGGCGCCACCTGCCGCACCAGCCTCCATCCGTGCTGAAGCCACAGCCACCTTCCGGACTATTTCAGGTACCCAAGCATTACTGTCTGCTATTGACTTTCGCATAGACTGTGACCTGGTCAGCTGCCTCCCCGCTACGGCGCAGCGGCCTAGTGGGTCCACATACCCTGTGTCCGTAACAGTGTGGAGGTGGAGGGGACGCCAACCCGGGAAGAGACGGAGACGGGCTCGGAGCACCCCTGAGAAGGCAGTAATGGAGGGGCAAGTGGTGAACTTTCCTGCAGCCAAGGTGTGAAAAACTTTGAATCGGGCAGTGGGCACCCCCCGGTGTTGCTCACGCAAATACGGCTGCAGGAGTCCCCAGTGTCCTTCCAGAACTTTACATTTGGAGCTCAGTTGCCACTGGAGGAGGAGAAAACACAAAATAAAAAACTATGGAAGATAAGGCGGAAAAAGGAAAAGGTGAAGACAGGTGGAGTATCTTACAAATATTCCTACCTGTCTTCCTTGCGTTCCGGACCGAGTGAGAGCTCGGTTCAGGACGCAAACTCCGTAAATCCCCCAGCTCAGGCCTCTGCTGTGGGGTCGTGGCGGATATGTGGGCAGAAAAATATGGTGCTGGTTTTGAGCAATGTGGCCAAGAAGGCACCAGACGTCATCTCCTGTAAAGGAGGTGGTGTCGATGGCCACGTGGCACTAGGGGGCGTGTCCCCATGTCCGGCGGATGGGGAACCTCAGAAGCCGGCCTCTGGCACAAGCCGGAGGCGGGTGGACGGGGGTAACCTGAAACCGGATGTGGCGCTGGAAAACCGGAAGTCCGCTGGTCATGTGACTCGGCCAGCGGATGCACCAGATAGTGTTGCGGCAGTGAGTGGCGGCGGTAGGAGATACTCCGTCACTGCTGGCCACCCCCCAACGGGAGGGGGGGTGGTTTGATGTCGGGAGCGGCTCTAGCGGTGCTTGCGGCCCCCTCATCTGCATTGACGCAAGGCGGTGGGAGGGGTTTAGCGGGCACGGGTTTGGCGGCACCCCTCCTCCTGAAAATTTTATTGGTGGCGCAGCAGATATGGAGGTCGGTGAAGCGGAGGGTGCTGAGGGATTGCCGCCTGTGATATCCGGCGGCGCCCCAGAAGTAGCGGCACCTGACGATGTTGCGAACCCAAAAACGACAAAAATAACATAAAAAGCCCACAGACAAGAGGAAGAACTCCGTAACCAGCCTGGCTGCTATGAAAGGTGTGGAGAGGAATGTAAGTGGAAATGTAAATATTAATGGTAATGTTAGTAGTGTCTGTAATATTGTTGGTGGTGGTAAAGTTATGGATATTAATGTTATGGATGTTAATGTGGGTTTTAATATTGTGGGGGGAGTGTCAACCAGTGGCGGGCCGGTTGCTCCTTCCGTCAGAGCGCCCGGCAGGTCGTATGCGGGTGTTGTGGTGGGGGGACCGCCGGCCCACCCATCCTCATCTTCTGGGCCCGGGGACGGCAGTTTGCAACAGCGCCTCCTAGAAGCCTTAAGGGAGGAGAAGCAAACGCTAACAGTAGGGGGAGTGCAGAAGGACCTATCCTTTTGGATAAATAGGTATGGTCTGGATGCTTCCGAGAGAGACGGGGAGATCAGTTGTCGCTCTGAACAACCGAGCCTGCTGTGGCCAGGAATGTGGTCCGTCTCCAGTGGCGTGGCAATGATGCGTGCCCTCCTCATAAGAGGGTGGTGGAGCTGCTGCTGGAGATGGGCTTCAAGGCAAGTGACATCTACGCCTTGATACATCCTCATGGTACAGCTGAGTTTTACATCAGCTTTGTTCAGCCGGGGGGCCTTGAGGTCTTCTGGGGGAACTATGAGCTGGTGAAGAGCGAGCCCGGCTTGCGAGCGTTTGCTGAGCAAGCAATCTCTCGCCAGAATGGTCTCAGGAAAGTGACCGTTCTTACCCGTAATGAGTCGCTTTCCTGTGAGGACATCATGACCTGGTTGGGAAGATATGGTGAGGTAGCAGAGATGCCACGGAAGAACTGCAATGAGTTTGGCATCTGGTCGAGAGCCTGGACGTTTATGGTAAAACGTAAGCGTCTGGGGCAGACGGTGTCCCACATACCATCATCTGCTTTCTTGGGAAAAGATTGAATCCTTGTCTTCTACCAGGGGTAGTCGACGCTGTGTCACCGGTGTGGCGACCCCTCACACTTGAGCGCAAGCTGCGCTGTGCAGAAGTGCGCTCATTGTGGGGGCGGGTAGGCCATCTGGCTGCACCGTGTGGCCAGATTAGGTGTAACCTGTGTGGAGACCTTGGTCACCCTTTCAGTCAGTGTCCACGCTTAGTCATCAATGTTTGCTCCAACCCCACGGAAAATGTAAGGAGGGAGGTCACCGTGGGCGAGGGGGTGGACAGAGCCCAAGAGCAAAGGACGAACGCCAGGAGGGGACCCCTTTCTTGTCAGAGAAGGGTGGAAAAACGCAGAAGGGAACGAGAGCTGAGGAGGACCCAGGAAACAGGGGACTCCTCTGGCTCGGACCTGGATGCCCCCCAGGATACTGATGCTCTTGGGGAGGCCGTACTGGATGAGTAGATAAGGAGTATAGAGAGAGAGAGCAGAGGGTTAAGGACTCCCAGTCCTCCCACTATGAAAGTGTGGAAGAGGAAGGGAGGTCACAGCCTAAAACAAAACCGGGGACAGCAGGTAACATCAATTCAGGGCTAAAAACATCTGGCCCTGCCCCAGAAGGCAAAACCTGCACCCCCCTGGTGTAATCCCCCAACCGATACCGTGTTCTCATGGATATTCCAGCCCCCCAGGTCGGGGGGGGGAGAGCACGGTAGGGAGTCTAGGAGTTGTTGAGCCTCCTCTTATGCAGGGGCCAATGTCCCCGGGGGAGGGGGGAGGCCCGGACCCAGGAGATGAGAATGGGAGGGGTTGGTGGAGGTTATGGACTCCTCAACATAAAAAAGAGGTAAAGAGGGAGAGGGGTCCTCCTCAGAGGAAAAAGCAAGGGAAGGGAAGAAGAAAACCGTCTAACTCAATCATTTATGATGGCAGCACCCACTCCGTTGACGCTGGCATCGATTAACGTTGCCAGCATTAAGTCGGATATGACTAGATTTGCAGCCTTTGATTTTCTCGGCCGGGTTGAAGCTGACATTTTGTTTTTGCAGGAAACCAGACTGTCACTTTTGGCAGAGGTCATGAAAGTTAGGAGGGAGTGGCGACGTGAGCCCTCCTACTGGTCTCTTGCGGCTGAGCCATAAAGCGGGGTGGCTGTACTTTTTACCGTACCGGTCACATGCCGGCGGATGATGGAGTTAGAAATGGGGCGGTGCTTGATCTTAGATGTCCTCATGAGGGGACAAGAATTAAGACTCATCAACATCTACGGTCCCCAGACGAAGTGGGACCGGAAAAGTCTCTTCATGAGGATTAAGCCCTTCCTTTTTACAGGCCAACAAGTCATTTTTGAAGGGGACTTTAACACGGTCGTTAGGCCCCAAGACAGAGGATGTTCCAGAAATGTACTGGCCTATGATAGTGTCGAGTTGAATAGAATAGTTAGAGATGCTCGCCTGGAGGACATCCACATTCGGTATACCCCAGGCCACTCGGGGTTCACCCATCACAGTGGTAGTCGTAGGTAGAGATGAGCGAACTTATCAAAAGTTCGGTTCGGCTAGTTCGCCGAATTCCACTAAAAAGTTCGATTCGGACCGAACTAGTTCGGACTGAACCTGTAATTTCCGTGCGCCGAGCATGCTACTGTCCAGGGTGCTGATAGAGTTAATGGGCTGCACTAACTCTTTCAGCAACCTTGACAGTACATGCTCGGCGCGCGGAAAATACAATTTTAATGTAATAAAAAAATAATAATAATACGTTCGTACTTACTTTCCTCCTGTCCGGCCTCCAGCGATGACGTTTCATCCCTTTCGCCGCTGCAGCCAATCACAGGCTGTAGTGGTGGTCACGCACGTCAGGATGACGTCAGAAGGCCGGCCTCCAGGGATGACGCTTCATCCCACGTGACCGCCTCTGCAGCCAATCACAGGCTGCAGCGGCGACATGGATGAAACGTCATCACTGGAGGCCGGACAGGAGGAAAGTAAGTATGAACATATTATTTTATTTTTTTGGCATGTATGTATGTTGGCATGTATGTATGTTGGCATGTATGTTTGTATGTATGTATGTATGTATGTATGTATGTTGTCATGTATGTATGTATATATGTGCATGTATGTTTGCATTTTATGTTGGTATGTATGTATATATGTGCATGTTTTTATGTATATTTGCATGCATATATTTGCATGTATGTATGTATGTTTGCATGTATGTATGTTTGCATGTATGTATGTTTGTATGTTTGTATGTATGTTTGCATGTATGTATGTTGTCATGTATGTATGTATGTATGTATGTAGGTTGTCATGTATGTATGTATGTATATATGTGCATGTATGTTTGCATGTATGTTGGCATGTATGTATATATGTGCATGTTTGTATGTATATTTGCATGTATATATTTGCATGTATGTATGTATGTTTGCTTGTATGTATGTTTGCATGTATGTATATTTGCATGTATGTATGTTTGCATGTATGTATGTATGTTTGTATGTATGTTTGCATGTATGTATGTTGGCATGTATGTATGTATGTATGTATATATGTGCATGTTTGCATGTATATATTTGCATTTATGTATGTATGTATGTATGTATGTATGTTTGCATGTATGTTTGCATGTATGTATGTTTGTATGTATGTTTGCATGCATGTATGTGTGCATGTATGTATGTTGGCATGTATGTATGTGGGTATGTATATATGTGCATGTTTGCATGTATATATTTGCATGTATGTATGTATGTTTGCATGTATGTATGTTTGCATGTATGTATGTTTGTATGTATGTTTGCATGTATGTTTGCATGTATGTATGTATGTTGGCATTTATGTATGTTGGCATGTATGTATGTATATATGTGCATGTATGTATGTTTGCATGTTTTTATTTTTGCATGTATGTTTGCATGTATGTTTATATATATATGTGCATGTATGTAATTATGTTTGCATGTATTTATGTTTGCATGTATATTTGTGCTTGCTTGTATATATGTATGTATGCATATTTGCATGTATGTATGTTTGCATGTATGTATGTTTGCATGTATGTATGTTTGTATGTTGTCATGTATGTATGTATGTATATATGTGCATGTATGTTTGCATGTATGTTGGCATGTATGTATATATGTGCATGTTTGTATGTATATTTGCATGTATATATTTGCATGTATGTATGTATGTATGTTTGCATGTATGTATGTTTGCATGTATGTATATTTGCATGTATGTATGTTTGCATGTATGTATGTATGTTTGTATGTATTTAAACCAAAAAAGAATACGATAGATTCAAGGTCATATATCAATGAATAAAGTTGCATATATGGGACCCCATGCATAGAAACACCAAAAAATATCCCCATATGCTATAATCAGACAAGATCAAATGTATTTTAGAGAAAATACAAAATGACTTTATTAAAGACAGACAGCACAGTTGATCAAGACAGTTTAAAAATAACCACCCATAAAAACAATGTACAACAGTACACAGAGGACAGTGTTGAATATGAGGCAGGGCAACCAATGGTAGTATAACAATATCAACGACTATAAAATATGTATACTGATGATAATCACCATAACAAGGGCCTATAGAATGGCCACACAAATTGTAAAGTCACAGTCATAGAGGAGAAACTCATTGAGACCTCAAGATACTCATACCAAAAGACCCACCATGCGCCATTCCACTGCCACAACACTGTCAGAACACCCCAACGCGCGTTTCGCACCTGGCTTCGTCAGGGGGTGCTGAAAGAGTGTGATCAGAGGGTTTAAATAAGGGGTACACAGCTGAACGGTGTACCTCACTTACTTGTCCATAGGATGTTCAGCTGGCGCCTGCACGAAGAGAGGCGGCACCTCAATCACGCAGTGCACGGCGTCCGGAAGTGAGCAGTGCGCAATTGCACAGAGCCCAAGTCCATGTTGCGCCGTGAACTACGTGATGAACGGCCCCCCGCCCCGCGCATGCGCACAACAACCATAGACCACCGCATCCATCTTGGAATCGGGCAAGGCAGCCGCAATTGCCCAAGTCCAAGCATGGAAAGCGGTATGTATACAGGAGCGCTATTAACAGTTAGAATATATTTATACATGTTTACTACATTACAAAATGGCAAAAACATTGTAGATGAGAGCATATTTAGACATATTAAGATGTACGGACATGGCATAAATCAAACATTGGTTCCGATGGATCGAATACAGGCAACAACATATCGTGCAATAATATAGATGAACCGAGTGTACAGAGGGGGACCCAATGCATGCCTAGGAGCCCACTGTGCACACCAGTCAAAAAATATTTAGTGTGAAATATCCCCATATATATATATATATATATATATATATATATATGACCAAACATCATACCTGATTAGTTAGATGGATAGAAAAAAATGAAAAAAAGAAAAATGTGTAAAGATAATAAAATGAATTATAAATGTGACATAAGTGGTTTACATGTATCTATGACAAACAAATAGATGTATTAAAGAATGCGCATTTAAAGTAAATGTGTGTAAAGACAAAATGATCCTATATATTACAAATTATAAACGTGCATAAATATTAATTATTAATGTGTAAATATGGCCATATGCATGCACACGTAGCCAAAGAATGAAATAAGAATAAAAACATATGTATAAACGGACCAAATAGGTCACAAAAAAATGTGAGTGTGAAAAAAATATATATATAATATATGATAATAAGAGTGCAATTAAAGCACAATAGTGTAGCTTGAAGCAGCAAGGATAATAAAAATAATGAAGAAAAAGTGAAGAAGACATATGAATGGAAAAAAGCATATGATGATCAAAAAACGTGTTCGAACAACATCCATCTATGTTGTAATGCATCCATGAAATTCCAGGATAGAAAATCAGTCACCTCCAAGGATACCTATACCAGGCCATGAACACAAATATCGCTATTATTGCCTAATGCGATCGTCGCATAGCCACAGAATCAAAAAGAAGACAGGTTAAATAACCAGATACTCTATTGCAAATGTAACCCAATGATGTAAACAACGAAACCACATTTGTATCAAAACATATAAGATAACTTCTGTAATATGCCTTCGATGCAGCCATGCACCTCTATATATCCATGCACCTCATGCACCTCCAATATAACCGATACAGTCCACTCTGAAAAGACAAGCAAGCAGAAGTTAAATGATAATAAATCCTCCCTACACACAAAAGGATAAAACATAACAGAGGTTGGCACCTACTAGAAATTTATAAAAATGGAGCGAAACTAATCATTTCATTAAGCCCCTTAGGAAAAACGGTCTGTAGTTTCACTATCCATTTGCATTCACGTTGGGCAAGGATTCTCTGAACATTACCCCCTCTATTTCCTAGGGAGATCTTATCAATACCCCTGAAGGTGAGAAGTCTCCAATTACCTTGGTGATGGTCACGAAAATGACGAGGTATCGGTTTAAGTTTGTTTAACTTTTCAGGATCATCAGTTTTCATAGCACCCTTTATGTCCCTTACATGTTCAAGGATCCTCACACGGAGTTCTCTAGAAGTGAGACCCACATATATCAGTCGACATGGACAAATGGCATAATACACCACAGCAGTTGAACGACAAGTGATGTTGTGACAGATCTTATATTGTCTTGACCCAGAAGAGTCACTGAAATCTAGAGATCTAGTCATAAGGGAACATGCCCCGCAGTCACCACAGGGGTATGAACCCCACTTTGGTCCTTTGGAATTGAATATAAATCCTGAGGTAGGAGCTACATAATGACTCTTGACTAATATATCCCTTAGATTACGTGATCTACGTGAAGTCATAAGAGGATAATCTGATAGCACTACACTCAAATCCATATCAGTATGGTGAATTGGCCAGAACCTCTCAAAAATCGATTTCATTTCTCTCCATTGGGCATGATATCCAGTGATGAACCTTACCTCTTCATTACTGTTCTTTTTCTTGAATTTAGGTATAAGTAGGTCACTTCGTTGCGTATTTTTAGCTCTCATGTATCCTTGCTCAATATCCATGTTTGTATGTATGTTTGCATGTATGTATGTTGGCATGTATGTATGTATGTATATATGTGCATGTTTGCATGTATATATTTGCATGTATGTATGTATGTATGTATGTATGTTTGCATGTATGTATGTTTGCATGTATGTTTGCATGTATGTATGTTTGTATGTATGTTTGCATGTATGTATGTGTGCATGTATGTATGTTGGCATGTATGTATGTGGGTATGTATATATGTGCATGTTTGCATGTATATATTTGCATGTATGTATGTTTGCATGTATGTATGTTTGTATGTATGTTTGCATGTATGTTTGCATGTATGTATGTATGTTGGCATTTATGTATGTTGGCATGCATGTATGTATATATGTGCATGTATGTATGTTTGCATGTTTTTATTTTTGCATGTATGTTTGCATGTATGTTTATATATATGTGCATGTATGTAATTATGTTTGCATGTATTTATGTTTGCATGTATATTTGTGCATGCTTGTATATATGTATGTATGTATATTTGCATGTTTGTTTGTATGTATGTATGTATGTTTTCATGTGTGTGTGTGTGTGTGTGTGTATGCATGTATGTATGTATGTATGATAGTTTGCATGTATGTATGTATATATGTGTGTATGTTTGCATGTATGTATATTTGCATGTATATATGTGCATGCTTATATATATGTATGTATGTTTGTTTGTTGTGTATATATGTATGTATGTATGTATGTTTGCATGTATGTTTGTTTGTATATATGTCTGTATGGCCATGTATGATACGGTCTGCTGGCGCCCTGTATCTAAGTCAACTTCGCGGTAGGCTTCTATACATGGTATAACAGGCAGTATCACACATTAAACTGAATGTAAGCCTACGACATGTTTTATTTCATTTATTTTTCTTTTTTCTTTTACAGGTTTGGTGTTTGGACTATGTCGGTTTCGAGGACTACTTAGATGAGGGTTTTTTTTTCTACAATAAAATGGTTAATGAGGGTTGTGTTGGGGCTGCTTTATTTAAATAAAATATTTTATCTATATCTTTGTCTTTTCTTTTCAAATGTTATTACTACCACTTTAGTAATGGCCGCTGTCTGAGTGACAACATCCATTACTAAGGCGAGGCTTAGTGTTAGCCGGTGCAGAGGCTAACACTAACCACCATTATTACCCCGGTACCCACCACCACCAGGGGTGGCGGGAAGAGCCAGGTACGATCCAGTACCTGACCATCTGTTGTGATGGTCGGGCTCTGGGGCGGCTGCAGGCTGGTATTATGAGGCAGGGAAGGGCCAAAAACAGTGGACCTTCCCACCCTTGTAATGCTAGGCTGCTGCTGCTGTGTTGTATCTGGCTGGTTATAAAAGTTGGGGGGACCCCACGTCATTTTTTTAAATTATTTATTTATTAATTTTTTATTTAAAAAAAAAAAAGACATGGGGTTTCACCCAATTTATCATAACCAGCCACATACAACACAGTGTTATTAGCCTGGGAATGGACAAAACCAGTGGTCCACTGTTTTTTGCCCTTCCCAGCCTCATAATACCAGCCTACGGCCGCCCCAGTACCCGACCATCACAACAGATGGTCGGGTACTGGATCGTACCAAGCTCTTCCCGGCATCCCTGGTGGTGGTGGGTACTGGGGTAATAATGGGTGGTTAGTGCTAGCCTCTGCACCGGCTAACACTAAGTACCGCCTTAATAATGGACGCTGTCAATCAGCCAACTGCCATTATCTAGGCACTAATAAAGTTTAAAAAAAAACACAAAGACAATTCTTTTTTATTGAAATAAGAAATCCCCAACAAAACCCTCGTTAACCATTTTATTAAAATTTGAAAAAACTTAGATCTACGCAGTAGTCCAACGAATCGAAGATGTAGTCCAATCGGTACATCAAAATCTGCAACAACATAAAAAAACAGTTATCAATGTGAACAATAACAATACTTCTACTCACCTACACACATATATACACGCACACACAAACAAACAACCATACACAAACACACACATATATACACAAACAAAACAAGATATACACACACACACACACACACACACACACACACACACACACACACACATAAACAGACAAACACACACACACACACACACACACACACATACACAAACTCACACATATACAAACAAAAACACACATATACACGAACACACACATATACACAAACACACACATATACACAAACACATATACACAGTTATACACAAACACAACAAGATATACACAAACACACACACAAAGAGACAAACACACACACACACACACACACACACATATACACACACATATACACGAACTAACACATATACACAAACACATATACAAACAAAAACACATGTACACAAACAGACCCATATATACACAAACACACACATATACATACAAACTCACGTACACAAACAGACCCATATATACACAAACACACACATATACATACAAACACACATACACAAACATATACACAAACACATATACACAAACACACCCATATATACACAAACACACACACATAAACACACAAACACACACCCATATACACACATATACACAAACACACATATACAAAAACACACACAAACATCTACACACACACACACACACACACACAGTTCACAGCAGCACAGAGTATTTCAGGAGATGAGCGTGCGGATCTTGTGCGGGGTGGTGACTTGCCAATCATGTAAAGGTGTTATTGAGGACAGGAGTGGAGGAGAGGTAACAGACTGAGCTACGTAATGGTAAGAGCAAAGTTTACAGCAGCACAGAGTATTTCAGGAGAGGAGCGTGCAGATTTTGTGCTGCTGTGAACTCTGCTCTTACCATTACGTAGCTCAGCTGTACCTCTCCTCCACTCCTGTCCTCAATAACACCTTCACATGATTGGCAAGTCACCACCCTGCACAAGAGCCGCACGCTCATCTCCTGAAATACTATGTGCTGCTGTGAACTCTGCTCTTACCATTACGTGGTGACTTTCCAATCATGTGAAGGTTTTATTGAGGACAGGAGTGGAGGAGAGGTACAACTGAGCTACGTAATGGTAAGAGCAGAGTTCACAGCAGCACTGAATCTGCACACTCATCTCCTGAAATTCTCTGTGCTGCCTTAAACTCTATGGACAGGTCAGGATCCTGTTTCTTTTAAATGCTGCACTGTAGCGCAGCCTTATATAGTGGATCGAGCGGGTTCCCCAGCAGCATTTAAAAGAAACAGGATCCTGACCTGTCCACAGAGTTTAAGGCAGCACAGAGTATTTAAGGAGATGAGCACGGCCGGGCACGGCCGGCCACGGGCAGCCGGTCGTTTTTCCGAGCCGTGCTCCCATTATAAAATATATTACCCGTAATGACGGGTGGCTACATGTGTGCACCCGTCATTACGGCAGCGTTGCTAGGCGACGTCAGTAAATAGTCACTGTCCAGGGTGCTGAAAGAGTTAACTGATCGGCAGTAACTGTTTCAATTACAGGCTGCCAATTACAGGCTGCCGCGTCAGAAAAGAAGGTCGGACTGGAGGAAGCAGAGGGACTCGTCACCAAGACAAGGACCGGGTACGTATGAAATGCTTTTTATTTTATTTTTAATCAGCAGCCTCTTTTCTCTATCAGTGATTGATAGAGATAAGTGGCTGCCGATTTGTATAATATTTTTGACCGGGTTCGGTCAAAACGGGTTCGGCCAAACCCGGTGAAGTTCGGATTCGCTGCGAACCGAACTTTTCCGGATGTTCGGACCGAAACCGGGTTCGGTTGTCCCAGAAAGTGAAAAGTGGAAAGCTAAGAAAGCTAAGAATAGCGATTATCATCTAGTGAAAACAAACAGTACAATGGCTATGTGTAGGACGCCACTTTAACCACTGGGTCATATTACTATACTACTGAACATGGGTAAGCATATGACAGCGGTCTTGTCAGGTCCTACACATAGTCATTGTACTGTTTGCTTTCACTAGATGATAATCGCTATTCTTAGCTTTCCACTTTCTCTTTTCTTTTTTCTGTCCTGACATATACCGACCTATATGAATATATCTCTAAGATGGGATACATTAAATGAGTGATTCTTTCATGCCATATATTGCTTGTACTCAATTCCTATCCATGCCATGTATTGCCTGTACTTAATTCTTATTTAATATACATTCATTTTTTGATCCAGTAAATAACTTGTTTTAGATTCTCATGTTTGTGATTAATAAAGATTTTGTATTTTCTTAAGATTTGATATCTTTGGACTCTTTTTCTCAAGTTTATATACTATTGTTTGGAGTTTGTATCTCTGAAATATTGTGGGTGGTTGAGATTCTTTGCATCCCACCCTTATACTCTTATGTCCTGTGAGACTCTCTTGTCTAACAATACTTATTGCCCAGATTCTGCAGTTTTGAGAAATATCCCACATGTGGCCCTAGTGTGATAATGGACTGAAGCACCGGCCTCCGAAGCAAAGGAGCACCGAGGGGATTTTGAGGCCTCTTTTTTATTAGGCACCATGTCCGGTTTGAAGAGGTCTTGCTTACCTCCGAACCGTCCCGGATCCGGCGGGACAGTCCCGGGCGGTCTGAAAAATGTCCCGCTGGGCGCTGCAGCCGTATCAAAACAGCTGATCGCTGCTGACTGCAGCAGTGATCGGAAGAAGGCAGGAGTCTTGCGGCGGTGTTCTCACTGGGATCAATGCCGGCACGGGAGTGGACCAGTCCAGTAATCTGACCTGTAATCTGACCTCACCGGTCAGGTGACAGGTCAAGTGACTGGACTGGTCCACTCCAGGACCGGCATCTACACCAGTGAGAACGCTGCTGCAAGACTCCTGCCTTCTTCTGACGGTGAGTGATGTCAAAGCAGAGGGGAGAATGGCAGCAGTAGGGCCAGCTACCTCTACCGCTCTCCGCTCTGGCGGCATTGTGGCACAAAGATAAGGGGGTTGTGTTGCGCTACCTACAGGGGGGATGTGTGTGGAGCTATCTACAGGGGGACTGTGTGTGGAGCTATCTACAGGGGGGCTGTGTGTGGAGCTATGTACATAGGGGCTGTGTGTGGCGCTATCTACAGGGGGCTGTGTCTGGCGCTATCTACAGGGGGACTGTGTGTGGTGCTATCTACAGATGGGCTGTGTCTGGAGTTATCTACAGTGGGGGCTGTGTGTTACGCTACCTACAGGGGGGCTGTGTGTGGAGCTATCTACAGAAGGGCTGTGTGTGGAGCTATGTACATGGGGGCTGTGTGTGGCGCTATCTACAGGGGGGGCTGTATCTGGCACTATCGACAGGGGTTACTGTGTGTGGCACTATCTACAGGGGGACTGTGTGTGGCGCTATCTACAGGGGGGAGCTGTGTCTGGAGCTATCTACAGGGGAGGCTGTGTCTGGAGCTATCTGCAGGGGGAGCTGTGTCTGGAGCTATCTACAGGGGGGCTGTATCTGGAGCTATCTACAGGAGGGCTGTGTGTGGCTCTATGTACAGGGGGCTGTGTGTGGAGCAATGTACAGGGGGGCTCTGGTGGATGATTTTTCCATTGACCGGTAACAGAGTTACACAACTGGAAAAAAAAAATCCCCATCATGTAACTCTCCTACCTGTCAATTGTAAATTTGTCCACCACAGGGTCTCCCTCTTGACTTTCATTGTTCTCAGCCGTTTGGTTTGTCCTGCAGCTGCTGCTGCTGTGATGAGCAAATGTTATACCCAAGTTAGGAAAAGTAACATAAAGACGACATAACCGGATCCATAATATTTGGGATATTCATACAGTCTAGAGATCCGCAGTGAGAATGTGCGAATGTTATTTGCAGAGGGATCTGGCCGTGATTTGATGTGTTTATGCGGGATATTGGGCGTGGTTACGGGCGTGGCTTAAAAATGTCCCTCTTTTCCGAATTCAAAAGTTGGGTGGTATGGGTCTTGTGGTGCCAAAACAGTGGAAACCTGCCAAAAGTGACCCTATTTTGGAAACTAGACCCCTTGAGGAATTAATTGCAGTTTTCATGGGGTGCATGCGGCTTTTTGATCAGTTTTTATTCTATATTTAAGTGGCGTGGTGACTAAAAACCAGAAATTCTACTATTGTTTTTTTAACAGTGTTCACCGTGCGCTATAAATGACATATATTGACTTTATTCTGCGGGGCGATACGATTACGGCGATACCATATGTTTATAGTTTTTTTTGTCTTATGGCGTTTGCAAAATAAAATACTTTTTGTAAAAAATCATTTACTTTTTGTGTTTCCATATTCTAAGAGCCATAACTTATTTATTTTTTTATCAAGAAAGCCGTGCGAGGACTTTTTTTGCATAATGAACTGTAGTTTCGATCAGTACCATTTTTAGGTACATGCGACTTTTTGATCTCTTTTTATTCCACTTTTAGGGAGTGACCAAACAATTGTGATTTTAGTATGGTTTATTATTATTTTCTTTTACGGCGTTCACCGCGCGGAATAAATAATGAAATAATTTTGTAGTTCAGGCCGTTACGGACGCGGCGATACCAATTATGTATAGTTTATTTGTTTATTTATAGATTTTTATTAATAATAAATGACTGATAAGGGAAAAAGGGTGATTTTTACTCTTATTACTTTTAAAACTTTAATTTTCTTATTTTTACACAACTTTTTTTTACTTTTTTTAACTTTATTACTTTGTCCCACTAGGGAACTTGAGGGCAGGAGGCCCTGATCGCAATTCTAATACACTGCACTACATGCGTAGTGCAGTGTATTGGCGCTGTCAGCTACTCACTGACAGCAAGTATAGTGGGTCCTGACTTTGTCAGGACCCACTAGGCTTCCGTAGATGGCATAGCCGGACGCCATTGTTAGGTATCCGGTTGCCAAAGCCACCATTGCCGGCCGCTATAGTATAGCAGGCCGGCGATGGTAGCTTAACCCCTAAAAAGCCGCGTTCGCTATTGAACGTGGCTTTTAAGGGGTTAATCAGCAGGGACATCGATCGGTCCCCGCTATAGGAGCTGCGGCAACCGCTGTACTAGACAGCAGCTGTCACAGCTCCTGTATGTTTTGGGAAGACGGCCGAAACGGCCGTTCCTTCCGTGACGTACTATTCCGTCATGGAGCGCGAACGGGATTGTTTCCATGACGGAATAGTACGTCACTGAGCATTAAGGGGTTAAGATTTGTGCTCATTTTATGGCGCAAGTTTTTGATTTTGGGCCTATTTTTACAGCGCTATATACCTGTGTGCGCCATGCAGCCACTGGGTGCTGAGTCTATAATCAGTCTTAGCAGTAATTTGTTGACGCAGGGGTTTTTATGGCCTTTTTTTTTTTCTACCTCCACAAATTTCCTGTGTGTCCTGCGACCACTGAGCACTGATCAGTGACCTGCATCACTGGTCAGCATTTGTGCTAATTTTTTTGCTTTTTGGCCTATTTTTACAGCACCATGTTTCTGTGTGCGACCTGCGAACACTGATAGCTGAGGCTGTAATCAGCCCATTTTGTTGATGCAGGTTTTTTTGGCATTTTATAAAACTGTAAAAAAAAGTGAAAGGTAAAAATATAAAATATATAGCTAGGTGTAGTTAGTATCTGCTTAGGTAAGGAGTTAGTGTAAATTTACTGTCGTATATTTTTTATACTACAGTTTTTAGTTAGCGTTAGTGATATCTTAGCGTTACAGGATTGGTGTCAGTAAGTGACGGATGTTCAGTTTGGTTTTTACTGAAGTTCTTTCACTAAATTTTACATAGCGTAGCTTTATATTTTTTGTCTAAATTCACTGTTGTAATTTTATTTACTACAGTTTTTTTTAGTATAACACCTACTAAGACGATTGGGCCAATATATGCATAGAGCAAAAATACTTTGAACTGTGTGACTAGAACTATTAACACCTATACAATGAATCACACACAAACTATTATTACAAGACATACAGCTGGTAACAATAAGCACCACAAATTAGCTTCAGTCCTATAGAGCACTCACACGTTATATGGCAACCTCTTCATTATTATATGTGGCTCCATGCCAAGTTAGTGGGGCTTATTGTTACGAGCTGTATGTCTTCTCTCTTATTGGTGAGCTGGGCTTTATATGCTCACCTACTCTGACCTCTGGTATAGCACCATGGAAGAAGGTATGTGCGAAACACGTGTTGAGGTTGGTTCCCTATATATCTCTGGTCTGTATACCTCCTTACTACTGGACTGAGTTTCTGTTTATGCCTTATAATTGCCGGATGATCCTTCAGCCATATTTATCCTGCGATATAGTTACAAGTCCCCTTTTTTGCACTATTTTCACTTTATTATATTGAGGCTTTAGACCCGACTTATGTGGGGATCCACTTTTTATGGGTAAAGTGACCGCTATGTATTTTTTTAACTGAATACTTTTCTAATAAAGATATATATATATTTTGTGAATAATACTTTGTGTTTACAGATTTTTTTAAAGTACAGTTAAGTTTACCGCTCAGACGGCACTGGTAACAGTCCAATATCATTCAGTATGGACACTCTCTCCAGAAAAATGCAGTGGACAATCCAATGAGGGTGTGGATGGTAATTCTTAGCCTTGTAGTTCCCCAGAGGAAGCCGGAAGGGTGAAACCCAGGGAAATTTTAAAGATTTTTACTTGCCTTGATGCTTTTATTTCTTGTTACTTCTGTGAGTATGGATTAAACTTGGCGTGGAGCAATTTTTTTCAGAGGGTGTTGCACTATGTGTCTTCCTTTATCCATCTATTAGAGACATAAGATCCTTTTCCTACCAGGAGTTCTTTGAATGTGGAGAGAGACGATAAGGAGCTTGGTGGAACTACAAGGATAAGAATTACCATCCACAGCCTCATTGGAATGTGGATTGTCCACTGCATTTTTCTGGGAGAGAGTGTCCATACTGAATGACATTGGACTGTTACCAGTGCCGTCTGAGCTGTAAACTTAACTGTACTTTATATATGTCATTTAGGGTATTTGTTGGATCATACCCAATTTAGTTTTGCCTGCTCCGGTCTGAGAGAGATTTTGTGGGTATTTGAGCCAAGAGAAACCACCATTATATTTGTACAGTTTTTTTTTAGTAGTAATAAATAGCGTTACAGGATTAGCGTCAGTTAGTGACAGACGTTCAGTTTGGTTTTTACTGTAGCTTTACAGTTTTAATCTAAATTTACTGTAGTATATTTTTGTTACTACAGTTAGGGACAGCGTTAGGGATAGTATGTTAGTGTCAGGACGCCAGAACTTTTTCTGCAGTTTTGTATTGCCATAATTTGTTTTTATTGAAGTTTATTCAGTACATTTTATTCTACAATGTTTTTTTTTATTTTGTACATTTATACACGTGTAAAAGCACAACACACACAACCACCTCTGTAAAAATAATTTGAGTATTACACGTGTTGAAGCACTACACACCCCCCGCTAATAAAAATGTCCCATTTTTTCCAAAGGGTCTATTTAGCCGAGGAGGCATATGCCATCCTGGCCTCTGACACTCATTCGGCCAGCGAGGGGAGAAGAGGAATTTGCCCCATACATCTTGTCCTCCTCCTCATCATCGGCTGATGAGAAACCCCCGCAAAGGTGCCCCAGAACATCAGCTGAGGCAACCCCCCCCCCCCAAATTAGTGAGCTCATGTGGAACCTAGCCCTCAAAAATTATGAGCCTCAGATCCTTGATTTCATGGGCAACTCTGCAATTAATTTTAAGACTGAAGGCCACACAGAAATATAATTTCTCAAGGTTTTTTTGAGTGAGCAATTTGTGAACTTAATGGTGGCCCAGACCAATTTATAGACTCAGGAATTTACTGCCCAGAACCCCACATCATCATATGCTAGACCCCTCAGGTGGAGATGATGACATTTTGGGGCCCTGTGCTGCATATGGGTCTAGTGAATAAGTCAAAAATTATGCAATACTGCAGTACATATGTTTTGTACAACACCCCCAATTTACCACATGGCCGTGAACCAGAATGGCTTCGAAGTGATTTCAAAGTGTTTGCATTTACTTATTTATGATAATGCACAGTGCCCACCCAGTGATGACCCCCCCATTTAAAATCTGACCTGTCATTGAACATTTTAACACCAAATATGGCCAAGTGTACACCCCAGAAAAGAACATTTCAATAGACTAGTCCCTTCGACATTTTAAGGGGAGGCTAATTCCCCCAATACCTGTCAAGAAAAAAGGGAAGGTATGGGATAAAAATGTACCAGCTGAGCGAGACTAGCACAGGGTACACCCACAGGTTTCAGGTTTATGAAGAGAAAGACTCCATCATTAAATCCCCAGAATGCCCCCCTGTCCTGGGAATTAGTTGGAAAATAGTGTGGGTTTCAATGCACCCACTGCTGGATCGGAGTCACCACATTAACGTTGATAACGTCTACACCAGCATCCCATTATTTAAGTGCCTCCCCACCAGACGTACTGCAGCATGTGTGGCCTCCCTAAAACACTGCTTGACCAAAGTCTCAGAAGGGGTGAGAGCAGGGCAGTATGCAAGGAACATGTTGCTCATCAAGTACAGGGACAAGAGGGATGTCCTTATCTTAACCACAATACATGGGGACAGCAACACACCTGTCGCTGTCCGAGGTAGCAGTAATGTGACGCCCAATCCAGATTGCACCCTGGGATATAATAAATACATGAGAGGGCTTGAGCATTCAGATCAAGTGCTGAAACCATATAGTGCAATGCTGAAGAAAAGGCTGTGGTACAAAAAAGTTGCGGTGCACATTGTACAGATGTCATTGTAAAACACTTACCTGCTATCCCGATGTGCAGGGACATTTCTTCAGTTGGTTATTATGGCCCTTCTATTTGGTAACCAGGAAGGGGAGGGCCCAAGCACATCTGCTGGAAGCGAGGGCGTCCGTATTGTACCAGGGCAGCACATTCTCTGCGATGTTCCCCAAATTGCAAAGAAGGGAAGGTCCCGAAAAAGGTGCAGGGTGTGTTCCAAAATGGGGATAAAAAAGGACACCACTTACCAATGCGACACCTGGCCAGAAAAACCTGGCGTCTGCCCAAACAGCAGTTTAGGATCACATATGGTATTTCTATGCTCAGGAGAAATTGCTTCACAAATGGGGTGCTTTTTCTCCTTTAGACCATGTGAAAATGAAAAAAATCTAAGCTAAAACGACATTTAACTGGAAAAAAATGTAGATTTTTATTTTCACGGCCTACTTCCAATTAATTCTGCAAAAAACCAGTGGGGTCAAAATGCTCACTATATCTCTAGATAAATTTAATAAGGGTGTGGTTTCCAATATGGGTTCACTTTTGGGGGGTTTCCACGGTATTGATCCCTCAGGGGCTTTGCAAATGCGACATGGCGCCGCAAACCATTTCAGCAAAATTTGAGCTCCAAAAGCCAAAAAACGCTAATTTCCTTCTAAGCCCTTCCGTGTGTCCAAACGGCAATTTATGTCCACATATGGGGCATTACCCTGCTCTGGAGAAAATGCTTTACAAATTTTGGGGTGCTGTTTCTCCTTTAGCCCTTGTGAAAATTAAAAAATCTAAGCTAAATCTATATTTTATTGGAAAAAAAATTGATTTTCATAGCCTACTTCCAATTAATTCTGCAAATAACCTGTGGGGTCAAAATGCTCACTATGCCCCTAGATAAATTCCATAAGGGGTTAAGTTTCCAAAATGGGGCTACCACTGGGGTTTCCACTGTTTTTATCCCCAAGGGGCTTTGCAAATGCGACATGGTGCCGCAAACCATTTCAGCAAAATTTGAGCTCCAAAAGCCAAATAAAGCTCCTTCCCTTCTTGGCTCTGCTGTGTGTCCGAACAGCAATTTATGTCCACATATGGGGTATTTCCGTGTTTAGGACAGTTGTTGGGGGGGGGGGGTGTTCTCCTTTAGACCTTGTGAAAATGAAGAAGTCCAAGTTAAAACTAAATTTTTTGGGAAAACTTATTTAGATTTTAATTTTCACAGTGTACTTCTAAATAATTCTGCAAAAAACATATGGAGTAAAAATACTCACTATACCACTGGATAAATTTTACAAGGGGTGTAGTTTCCAAAATGTCACTTTTGGGGGGTTTCCACTGTTCTAATTCCTCAAGGGCTTTGCAAATGTGACATGGCCCCTGAAAACCCAGAAAATATTTAGCTCCGAAAGTCAAATGGCGCTCCTTCCTTTCTGCGGGCTGCCCTGTATTAAAAAAGAAATTGCTTTACAAATGGGGTGTTTTATTCTCCTATATTCCTTGTAAAAATGAAAACATTTAATTTTTTATTCGATTTTCGTTTTTATTGTTTAATCGAAAGATCTTTAGCAAATAAACTGTGGAGTCAAATGTTCCTTTGGGCCACTTGAACACTCCTTATATTCATGGGTAAGGCATACCAGGTCATATACTTTTGTTGGGTACTCCATCCATATTTAGTTGTGCCTTCACTCGGACATCTGCATAGATTTGTTCATTAGCACAAATGCTTATGACTACCTTTTGGATGGTACCATCCTCTTGTCTGTACCTAATACTTACCTCTCCTGCTTTCACATGGCTTGCTAAAGCTAGATTCAATAGTACCGCTTCCCCCTTTCTTTAGAATCGTTATTACCTGTCTTTTATCATTAGTACCATGCATTTCTAACCTTACATGTATGCATTAACTACTGTGCTATTGCTGTGGTATTAATTTGTATATTTACGTGGCCCTTATATAGCCCAATCATGTTTTTTGGATCCTCTGTAAATTTTATATTTCCTCATTGTTTATCCCCTTCCCGACCACCCTACGTAGATTAAAGGGCTGCAGCACTGGTCCTTGTGCCTGCAGCCCGTTAATCTACGTGTGCTCCTAAAGGAGTACACAGGCATTCCCCACAGCCCGGCATCTCCCAGTACGGGCTGCTATTAACAGCCTTAGTAATGGGGGAAAACATCGGGTCGGATCACAGCGGTGATCCGAACCAATTAACCCCTTAATTGCGGCAGTCAATAGAGACTGCTGCATTTAAGTTGTTATAATATCGGCACCCCGCTACGCGATTGCTGGGGGTCGATTGTTGCTATGGCAACTGGAAGCCTAACAAAGGCTTATGGTCTGCCATCCATGGGAGGCGATTAGGTCCTGCCAGAGGCAGGACCTAATATGCCCTGTGTCAGTGTGAAACTGACAGGTATAATACCCTGCAATACATAAGTATTGCAGGGTATTATAACAACGATTCAACAATTGGATCTTCAAGTCCCTAGTGGGACTAAAAACAAATATAAAAAGTTCCAAAAAAATGTGCAAAAGTATAAAAGTAAAATTTCAAAATAGTAAAATTAAAAATTGCCCTTTTTACCTTAGAAAGTACTTTACTATTATGAAAAAAATAAATAAACGATGCATAATTGGTATTGCCGCGTCTGTAACGGCCTGAGCTATAAAATATAATGTAATTTATCCCACACGGTGACCACCATAAAAAAACTATGCCAGAATCGCTGTTTTTAGTCACTGCAGCTAACAAAGAATTTAATAAATAGGGATCAAAAAGTCGCATGTACTCAAATATTGTACCAATAAAAACTACAATTTGTTCTGCAAAAAACAAGACCTCACACAACTTTCTACGTTTTATTGGAAAAATGTTACATTTTCATTTTCACGGATGAATTCCACTAAATTCAACAAAAAACCTGTGGGGTTAAAATGCTCACTATACCCCTTGAGGGGGTGTCCTTTGCCAAATTGTGTATTTTTGGGGATGTTTCCACTATTTTAGCCCCTCAAGACCCCTTCAAACCTGACATGGTGCCTAAAATATATTCTAATAAAAAGGAGGCCCCAAAATCCTCTAGGTGCTCCTTTGCTTCTGAGGCCAGTGTTTCAGTCCATTAGCACCTTAGGGACACATGTGGGATATTTCTAGAAACTACAGTATCTGGGCAAAAAACATTGAGTTGTGTTTCTCTGGTACTCTTTTAATAGAAAATTATAAAACATTACAAAATATAAGGTATTTACAAAACAAACACAACAAAACAAAACTTATGTACATTTCTGTACATCACAATTTACCCAGCCTGGCCCTTCTTACATACATCCCCATGCATACATAACTATAATTCCATACTCATTCATACACACACCTATACCACCCAACCCCAAGAAAACATAACTATAACACTAAATACAACATACTTATTATAACATACTCTTATAACCTTCTGCCATACAATGGCCCCCTAAAAAAAAAAATCACCACATATATAAAACAAAATGAATATTTAATCACAATAATAATAGAAACAACAAAATAATAATAATAATAATAATAATAAACTCTAAAATATAAAAAGTTACCATCCCCTGGTGCACTTACTTCAGTGCACCATGTAAATGAATAGAAAACAACAAAACACAAAAAAAACAAAAAAAAAACAATTTTAATGTTTTTTACATTTTTATTTAACTTATCCACATTCATACCTAACCTTGTACATACTAACTTATCCATCACCACTCATCACCTCCCCCAACCAGCATCACGCCTCATGTCCTTCCATGTCCACATAGTTCAGATGCTAGCCCCCACCACCCAACACATCACCCACCCAGCCCGATCCCACGTCTCATGTCCTCCTCACGTCCACGTAGTCCAGAATCGGGCTGAGCACACTCCCAGGCTCCCCACCCCACCTATCTACTGCCCATCTTATCTAAACATTCACACAAACTCATGCATACACCTATACACCATATAATCATAGCCAACACATAACTATAACCAAATACCATACTATATACATAAACCCGAAAACCAAAGTTTGGCTGCTTGTAAGCCCTTTTTCTGTCTCCAAAAAGTTCAAAACAAAAACCTACTTGTACTTAGCCCATCACCAGAGGAGAGAGAGAGAGAGGAAAGCCCCCCCTAGAGCACCAGCCCAGAGGCCAAAGCCACTCTCAACCACCACCCCGGTCCCTATCGCTAAACCTATCCTGCTTGTCCTATCTCTATCCCTTATTACTTTATAAACTAATCTGTCCCTCCTGCTGTCTCTCATTCGGTCCCTATCGCTATTTCCCAGTATCATGGCCAGGTGTAGATCCCTACCTCCAGTCTAATACACCGAAAAAGGCCATACTTACAAATGGACACAGCCAGGTCAGAAACGCTGATGAAGGAATGAGCAGGTGCTTTAAATAATAATAGCCACTCCCACTGGTCTTGAGGGGAGTGGTGTGTGTGGTGCATGGGATGTGTGGTAAGAAATAATAAATGAATAGTGTGTGTGCAAGTGTAATACTATGAGTGAAATATAGAGGGCAGTAATGAGTGAAGTGCCTCAATAGAAATAAATGGGTAATGGGGTGCAAGTGTGTGAAACATGGAGGGATAGTGTGTAGGTCATGAGGCACAACGTGTATAGCCAGGTAGAAGCCTATTTGTGACGCCTTGTTAGTTCATAGAGCGGGCTACCCTGCTTGCTATGCCAAACAACAACACACCATGCTCTCCCAGCATCAAAGACCCGGCTGTGTCCAAGAGAAGCGAATACATGTATTAATGAAAAATACCTGGGGTATTAGTAATCATTTTGGCCAAAAGGACGCAAGCTCGCAATCCACGACAAGGATCCCCAGACTTGCGAGTCCCTAACTCCTTAAATGGAACAGAACGTTCCTGATGTACAAACAGAACCGATAAAAACAAGGGGACACATACAAAAACACCGAAAAAGGCCATACTTACAAATGGACACAGCCAGGTCAGAAACGCTGATGAAGGAATGAGCAGGTGCTTTAAATAATAATAGCCACTGGAGTGGCTATTATTATTTAAAGCACCTGCTCATTCCTTCATCAGCGTTTCTGACCTGGCTGTGTCCATTTGTAAGTATGGCCTTTTTCTGTGTTTTTGTATGTGTCCCCTTGTTTTTATCGGTTCTCCAGTCTAATACTCAGGGTCACCCCCTCCCCTCCTTCTGAAGGTTGGTTTGACCTAAGGCCCCCTAAAATTAAAGCCCCTCCAAAGTCGAGATGTCTTGGATGCACCCAGTCTCTCATCCTCCAGAGACCGGACCTTCACCAGGTCACCTATGATATTCCTACACACCTCGTCCTCCAGGAGGATTTTAAGGGATACTGAAGCAAGAAATCGTCACCGCACTCCTCCCGAGGACAACCTCTTTCATCTGAGTTTCTGCACTTTAGATTGCCCCTTACATACAGCCTCCCATGGAAGCAGCGAAAAGCCAGATCCCAAAACTTCTGGGGAATCCTCACAGAGTTTAAAATTTTTAATCCCACCCCAAGGTCTCTACTTGGGCAGTCCCTGAGTGCCAGGGGCTTCTGGTAGCAGGTCAACAAGACCTTTCTGTCTCCCTCGCCTCCAGACCCCACCAACGAACAACCTTCAAAACCGGGGCGGCATAAGCCGGGAGGTGCCCATGGGGTGCACGCAGGTCTTTCGCTTGGCCTCCTGTCTCCCATTCCTGGAAGAAAGGCCGAAACAATCCCCTGCAGGAGGATATCCACAGAGGAGCCCTTTCTCTTTCAAAGAGGTTCGCCAAATACATTTTAATGAAGGTGTTTACTAGAAACACCACTGGGTTAAACATACCTAACCCACCTAGTTTCCTCGGTAGGTAAGTAACCTCCCTCTTGATTAGGTTAAGCCTGTTTCCCCATACAGTTGGAAGAACAGGCTATAGACCCGAGTCCAGAGAGGTTCTGACAACATGCACACGCTGCCAAGGTAGAGCAACATGGGCATCAGGTAAGCCTTGGCCAGGCGAACCCTTTCACTAAGGGACAAAGACCATCCCTTCCATTGGTCAATCTTCTGGGCAGCTATTGATAGCCTACCTTCCCAGTTTTTCTTGGGGTAATTACCCGGGCTAAATTCAACGCAAAAGAGTTAAACAGACCCTTTGGGCTCTGGGAGGGTGTCCGGGAGATCAAAACTGGGACCCCCCACCAGCCAGAGACTTTCACACTTGTCCCGGTTGATCCTGGACACAGATGCCCGTGAGTAGTGCTCAACTTCTGACATCAACCACTCTGCCTCCCCTCTCGAGGAGACAAAGATAGTGACATCCTCCACGTATGCAACCACCCTCTGAGTGGCCTCCGGCCCCTCCAAGTCCATCCCCACCCCCGCCAATGGCCCACGATCGAGCCGCCTAAGAAAGGGGTCGATCACAAAAACATACAGTAAGGGGCTTAAGGGACAACCCTGGTGGACACCAGACCCAACCTCAAAGGGTGTTCTAGTTCAACCGCTCACCAGTGCAAAAGAGTCAGCCCCAGCGTATAGGGTCTGGAGCTAATTAATGAACTCACCCGGTAGGCCATACCTCAGAAGGACTGACCAAAGGTACTTGTGATTCACCCGGTCAAAAGCTTTGGCCTGATCCAAGGACAGCATGTACCCCTCCCATCGGCCAGAATGTCCTTGCTCCACTGTCTCTCTGACACTGAGGACAGCACTAAGGGTATGTTCACACGTAGTCAACAAAAACGTCTGAAAATCCAGAGCTGTTTTCAAGGGAAAACAGACCCTGCTTTTCAGACGTTTTTTTACCAACTCGCATTTTTCGCGGCGTTTTCACGCCGTTTTCGCGGCGTTTTTTACGTCCGTTTTTGGAGCTGTTTTCATTGGAGTCTATGAGAAAACAGCTCCAAAAACGTCCAAAGAAGTGTCCTGCACTTCTTTTGACGAGGCTGTATTTTTATGCGTCGTCGTTTGACAGCTGCCAAACGACGACGCGTAAATAACAGGTCGTCTGCACAGTACGTCGGCAAACCCATTCAAATGAATGGGCAGATGTTTGCCGACGTATTTGAGACGTATTTCCAGACGTAAAACGAGGCAAAATACGCCTCGTATACGTCTGAAATTTGGCCGTGTGAACATACCCTAAAGGTTCTGCGGCCTGGAACAGAGCAGTGCTGGGTCGACGAAAGGAGCCGGGGTGCAAACTTCACCAGCCGATTAAACAGTACTTTTGTGAGAACCTTTCTGTCCGTATTGAGGAACGCTATGGGACGCCAGTTCTCAATGCGGGTCGAATCCTTACCCTTTGACAGAATGATCAAGGCCGACTTGCCCATTGACTTTGGCAGAGTGCCCGATGAGAGACACTCAGTCAAGAGGGGAACTGAGGTTCCCTTAAAAGCCTTAAAAAACTCAGATGTTAAGCCATCTGGGCCTGGTGACTTTTTGATGGCCAACCCATCAATCGTCAGCATCACTTCCTCCTCCTTGATCGACTCTGTCAAAACAACAAGCGAGGGGACTTATTCTGGCTCAGGGATGGTTTCAGCCAGGAAAGCCGACATTTCGTCTCGGTTTACATCCTGCTCACCCAAAAGCTGCGAATAAAAGGATCTGATGACCTCCAGGATCCCTGATTTTGATCTCATCAGGGAGTCTGTACTATCTACCAGTCCTATCACCACCTTACGACTCACTGACATCTTGCAGTTCCTGTAAGGGTTGGGCGAGCGTTACCTCCCGAAATCCCGTTCAAGAAGCAAAGACTATCATATTGGCATCTTTTGAGCAGAGCTTTCACCCTGGAGATTTCCTCATGGCTACCTCCAGTTTAGACTAGATGTTCGAGTTTCCTCCTCATGTCG
This sequence comes from Rhinoderma darwinii, assembly GCF_050947455.1. Lineage (NCBI taxonomy): Eukaryota > Metazoa > Chordata > Amphibia > Anura > Rhinodermatidae > Rhinoderma > Rhinoderma darwinii. The sequence goes on from NC_134688.1 coordinate 373,401,016, forward strand.
ATACAGGCGATACCAGCTCAGGGACCTGAGGCACGAGATCTGGTGGAAAAACTCAGCCACCCGTTCTTTGAACACCTCCCACCACTCAGACTTAGTACCACCTAGATCCAATAAAGGTACCTGGCTCTGAAGAAAATCCTTGAAGGCCTGTCTTTTCTCTGCTTCTTCCAGGAGAGTAGAATTCAGCCTCCATATACCTCTTCCCCTCTGGAGGGACTCTGCAACATTCAAAGAAAACATAATCATACAGTGATCGGAGAACTCCACCTCAATGATGGACACTGCCGAAGAGACGGCGTCCTCCTTTATAAAAAAAAACTGTCTATTCTGGGCCTACGACTACCACTGTGATGGGTGAACCCCGAGTGGCCTGGGGTATACCAAATGTGGATGTCCTCCAGGCGAGCATCTCTAACTATTCTATTCAACTCGACACTTTCATAGGCCAGTACATTTCTGGAACCTCCTCTGTCTTGGGGCCTAACGACCGTGTTAAAGTCCCCTTCAAAAATGACTTGTTGGCCTGTAAAAAGGAAGGGCTTAATCATCATGAAGAGACTTTTCCGGTCCCACTTCGTCTGGGGACCGTAGATGTTGATGAGTCTTAATTCTTGTCCCCTCATGACGACATCTAAGATCAAGCACAGCCCCATTTCTAACTTGATCATCCGTCGGCATATGACCGGTACGGTAAAAAGTACCGCCACCCCGCTATATGGCTCAGCCGCAAGAGACCAGTAGGAGGGCCCACGTCGCCACTCCCTCCTAACTTTCATGACCTCTGCCAAAAGTGACAGTCTGGTTTCCTGCAAAAACAAAATGTCAGCTTCAACCCGGCCGAGAAAATCAAAGGCTGCAAATCTAGCCATATTCGACTTAATGCTGGCAATGTTAATCGATGCCAGCGTCAACGGAGTGGGTGCTGCCATCATAAATGAATGAGTTAGACGGTTTTCTTCTCCCGCCCCCTTGCTTTTTCCTCTGAGGAGGACCCCTCTCCCTCTTTACCTCTTTTTTATGTTTTGGAGTCCATAACCTCCACCACCCCCTCCCATTCTCATCTCCTGGGTCCGGGCCTCCCCCGGAGACATTGGCCCCTGCATAAGAGGAGGCTCAACGACTCCTAGACTTCCTACCGTGCTCTCCCCCCGACCTGGGGGGCTGGAATATCCATGAGAACACGGTATCGGTTGGCGGAGCACACCAGGGGGGTGCAGCTTTTGCCTTCCGGGGCAGGGCCAGATGTTTTTAGCCCTGAATTGATGTTACCTGCTGTCCACGGTTTTGTTTTAGGCTGTGACCTCCCTTCCTCTTGCACACTTTCATAGTGGGAGGACTGGGAGTCCTCAACCCTCTGCTCTCTCTCTATCCTCCTTATCTCCTCGTCCAGTACGGCCTCCCCAAGAGCATCAGTATCCTGGGGGGCATTCAGGTCGGAGCCAGAGAAGTCCCCTGTTTCCTGGGTCCTCCTCAGCTCTCGTTCCCTTCTGTGTTTTTCCACCCTTCTCTGACGAGAAAGGGGTCCCCTCCTGGCGTTCATCCTTTGCTCTTGGGCTCTATCGTCTCTGTCCACCCCCTTGCCCACAGAGACCTCCCTCCTTACATTTTCCGTGAGGTTGGAGCAAACATTGATGACTGAACGTGGACACTGACTGAAAGGGTGACCAAGGTCTCCACACAGGTTACGCCTAATCTGGCCACACGGTGCGGCCAGATGGCCTACCCCCACCCACAATGAGCGCACTTCTGCACAGTGCAGCTTGCGCTCAAGTGTGAGGGGTCGCCACACCGGTGACACAGCGTCGACTACCCCTGGTAGAAGACAAGGATTCGATCTCTTCCCAAGAAAGCAGATGATGGTATGTGGGACACCGTCTGCCCCAGACGCTTACGTTTTACCATAAACGTCCAGGCTCTCGACCAGATGCCAAACTCATTGCAGTTCTTCCATGGCATCTCTGCTACCTCACCATATCTTTCCAACCAGGTCATGATGTCCTCACAGGAAAGCGACTCGTTACGGGTAAGAACGGTCACTTTCCTGAGACCATTCTGGCGAGAGATTGCTTGCTCAGCAAACGCTCGCCAGCCGGGCTCGCTCTTCACCAGCTCATAGTTCCCCCAGAAGACCTCAAGGAACCCCGGCTGAACAAAGCTGATGTAAAACTCAGCCGTACCATGAGGATGTATCAAGGCGTAGATGTCACTCACCTTGAAGCCCATCTCCAGCAGCAGCTTCACCACCCTCTTACAAGGAGGGCACGCATCATTGCCAAACCACTGTAGACGGTCCCCCCACCACAACACCCGCATACAACCTGCCGGGCGCTCTGGTGGAAGGAGCAACCGGCCCGCCACTGGTTGACACTCCCCCCACAATATTACAACCCACATTAACATCCATATCATTAATATCCGTAACATTACCACCACCAACAATATTACAGACACTACTAACATTACCATTAATATTTACATTTCCACTTACATTCCTTCCCATACCTTTCATAGCGGCCAGGCTGGTTACGGAGTTCTTCCTCTTGTCTGTGGGCTTTATATAAGATATTTTTGTAGTTTTTGGGTTCTCCACATCATCAGGTGCCGCTACTTCTGGGGCGCCGCCGGATATCACAGGCGGCAATCCCTCAGCACCCTCCACTGCACCGACCTCCATATCTGCTGCGCCACCAATACAATGTTCAGTAGGAGGGGTGCCGCCAACCCCGTGCCTGCTAAACCCCTCCCACCGACTTGCGTCGATGCAGATGAGGGGGCCGCAAGCACCGCTAGAGCCACTCCCGACATCAAAACACCCCCCCTCCCGATGGGTGGTGGCCAGCAGAGACGGAGCCTCTCCTACCGCCGACACTATCTGGTGCGTCCGCTGGCCGAGTCACATGACCAGCGGACTTCCGGTTTTCCAGCGCCACATCCGGTTTCTGGTTACCCCCGTCCACCAGCCTCCGGCTTGCGCCACAGGCCTGCTTCTAAAGTTCCCCATCCGCCGGACATGGGGACGCGCCCCCTAGTGCCACGTTGCCATCGACACCACCTCCTTTACAGGAGACGGCGTCTGGCGCCTTCTTGGCCACATTGCTCAAAACCAGCACCATATTTTTCTGCCCACATATCCGCCACGACCCCACTGCAGAGGCCTGAGCTGGGGGATTTACGGAGTTTGCGTCCTGAGCCGAGCTCTCACTCGGTTTCGGAACGCAAGGAAGACAGGTAGGAATATTTGTAAGATACTCCACCTGTCTTCACCTTTTCCTTTTTCCGCCTTATCTTCCATAGTTTTTTATTTTGTGTTTTCTCCTCCTCCGGTGGCAACTGAGCTCCAAAAGTAAAGTTCTGGAAGGACACTGGGGACTCCTGCAGCTGTATTTGCGTGAGCAACCCCGGGGGGTGTCCACTGCCCGATTCAAAGTTTTTCACACCTTGGCTGCAGGAAAGTTCAGAAGTTCGGAAGGAGATAGCATACTCCCCTTCGACCCGCCTCCTCGAACATGACACGAAAGGACTGCAGGAACAAGGCTAGGTCCGCGGATACAGGTCCTTGTTGCTCCAAGATTGGGTTCGCCAATGCGAGGGCCTTGCCAGCGAGGAGGGATATAATAAATGCCACTTTGGCCTCCTCGGAGGGGAAGAGATGAGGCCGTAGCCTAAAATGCACCGTGCATTGATTGATAAATCCTCTACATGCTCTGGGGTCACCGATGTAGCGAGAAAGAAGGGGCAGAGGAACTGAGGATCCGGCACAAACAGGTGGAGCAACAGGCAGCGGCATCGCAACAGCATCAGGAGGAAGAACCAGAGGTGGAACAGCGAGTAGATCCAGGCGGACCAGGATAGAATTCACCGCCTCAAGGAGTTGATCCTGACGTGTGCGTAGGTCCTGCATCTCTGTCTGAATCTTCTGTACTGCGGTCTTGGGCTGGCCAGTGGGTTCCATGGCCTGAGCGTACTGTCACGGACACAGGGTATGTGGACCCACTAGGCCGCTCCGCCGTAGTGGGGAGGCAGCTGACCAGGTCACAGTCTATGCGAAAGTCAATGGCAGACAGTAATGCTTGGGTACCTGAAATAGTCCGGAAGGTGGCTGTGGCTTCAGCACGGATGGAGTTTGGTGCGGCAGGTGGCGCCAGACGTGGCGGGCAGTATCCGATGAAGCGGAGGACACTGGACGTGGCAGAGGACGCTTGACGTGGCAGACGACACTTGACGTGGCAGAAGGCACTTGACGTGGCAGAAGACACTTTACGGGGCAGAAGACACTTGACGTGGCAGAAGACACTTGACGTGGCAGACGACACTTGACGTGGCAGAAGACACTTGATTTGGCAGAAGGCGCTTGACGTGGCAGAAGACACTTGACGAGGCAGAAGACACTTGACGTGGCAGAAGACACTTGACGTGGCAGACGACACTTGACGTGGGAGAAGACACTTGACGTGGCAGAAGACACTTGACGTGGCAGACGACACTTGACGTGGCAGACGACACTTGACGTGGCAGAAAACACTTGATGTGGCAGACGACACTACTCCAACGCTGGTAGGCACAGGAACTAGAACAATACGCAATACAGGAACGGTAACAGGGCACGGGTAACAGCTGGAACGGGAGACACTAAGGGACCATTGCGAGACAGACTGGGGTAGACTAACAACGCTCAGGCAAGGATCAGAAGCCCTGGGGCCTTCTTATAGACCAGGAAATCAGGGCAGATGATGATGATGACAAAATCATTTGTGCGCGCGCTGGCCCTTAAAGGCCATGCGCGAGCGAGCGCGCGCACCCTACGGGACACAGCAGGATGGAGCGGAAGTGAGCGCTGGCGTCTCCTAGGAAGGAGACAGGGACCAGCGCTCACGGATCCATGGTTGCGGGCGTCGGTAGGTGAGTAAACCCTACGGCCCGCAGCCATGGACGTTACACACACTCTAATCCATTTCTGCGGCCTCCACTTCTGCGACCTCCACTATTGCTGTCTCCACTTCCGCAGCCTCCTACTCTGCAGCTTCCGCTGCCACTGTACTTTTAGCATCCTCTGCTTTTTTTTTTTCCTTCCCTTTTGCAGGGGGTTTCATTACTTTGCATGGGGGACGCCATCAGGGAAAATCTTTCATCATTCTCCAATATCTCCCCGAAGGCTCTCCAACTGACCACAATCTTCATCCTCCTCTCCCCCACCATCTTCATTTCTTCCAGCATTTCCTTTACCTGTAGACTATACCAGGACCTTTTGGCGCCTGATGTTTTCGTGGCTCGTCCCCTGGCGACCGCCAGATCTTCCTGCATCCGCCGCAGGGACTTACCGAGGTCCCGGTATTCTTCCAGCCGGGCAGCTAGGCGGGATCTGAAGGTTTCCACCGACTCTCCCGACCGCAGTAATCCCCACTCCTCTACCGTACTCCGTTCCTCTGGTCTGGTATCCTGCCTTGCTGGCCTTCTGGTCCCCTACCTGGGCAAACCTCCATCTCCTCTTCCACGTCTCTCCTCTCGATTCCTTCCAGAGCCCCAGCAGGAGGCAGCACAGATCTTTCTATGGGATGTCCTTCTCACCCCTGATGCTGGCTGCACCTTCACAGTGGGTTGGGAAGAGCCTCTACCCCCACCTGCATGCTCCAGGGGGTAGAGGTCTGAGGCTCCTGTTAGAAGAGTTTTATTTTAAAATAATTGCTACTTCATGTAATAGATATTAAATGTGCATGCAGGTTTCTCAGAAAATGCTTTAGTTAACAAAGGGTTAAATATGTTATATTCTTAAGTGTGTGAGTAGTTTGGACTTCTTAATAAAGATTGCAATCTCCAGAAGAAGTCCAACTGACCTAATCTCATTTTGAAGTGTAACATTTCATGTGACAGGAAAGCCACAAACGGTTTTCAGTTGGTCTGTACTGCAATATTCATTGATATGTGTACACCACATTCCAAATTATTAAAAAACTCAAAATGTGAAAATACCTTGTGGTCAAGATATATGAGGTATACAGAAATATAGAACATGGTAGTAGGTTTTGTTGTTCATATCGAATTTGTCTGTTTGTTAATCGTTAATCATGTGTCTTGTTTAAATGTGGTAAAAGTGAGAGTTGAGACAGTCTTTCACATTTCCGCATCGTGGTCACCGTGGGTGAGCGACATTACTGTCTTAGGACTGTGTTTAGGTAAGCGGCTCTAGGCCTCTAGAGTGCAGCGAGTACTACAGTCCAGGGAGAATAACGTTTTGGTAAGCGGCCTTATTTATAAGATGCAGCGAACACTGTTATTCAATATTCCCAAATGACTATTAAAATACTACAAGACTCTTTGAATGAGAACAAATTAGAGTCAGATCATAGAACGAAGACCAAATAATAGAACAAAGGGATAAATTAATATTAGTAAGTCAAATTATCACGTAGCAAAAAAAGTGGATTAACATCTATTGTCCCGAAGGCTTCTCGTTAAGTTTGGTTGGTTTTTTATTATTTACTATATTTGTGATGATTAAGATATTTAAAAATATTACAAAAGGAACAAAGGCCCACCAGATTGTTTTAGATCTCTTGTCCTGAGTGTATGTTTGGATTAATGTTGGCTATTTCTACTGAAGGTTGGAGAATAGTCAAAATAATTGATAAAGGATAAAAAGTTAATCAAATCTTTCCATATTAAAAGTGTTTCAATTAAATATACGTAAGACTCCTATTCTAGAAAAAAAACAGCTATTGGCATATTATTAACGGACCTAGAAGGAGGCAAACTGTATATATCCATAGAAGACGCCTCATTTAGGTGTCCATTAACTAGAGAGGAACATTTACTGAAATTGCTAAATTAGATTTCCTTTCAAAAGGATACTGCTTATAACATGGGTAACATATCAGGAACAGTTTCAGGATGTGGTTGTTTGTGTTAAAAAGCATTAAAATATTCCTTTAGAAGGGGATGTTAAGTATATGCACAAATTAGATGTGGTGAATGTAAAATGATGATGATGATTATGATGATGATAAGTGGTGTGGCAAATTTAGATTTAAAAGGAATTTGAGGGTAATTGAATGTTATAATTTAGTGAATCAGAAAAGAGAAGTGTGGTTTTGATTGTGTAAGACGACGGTTGGAAGAATCTCAAAAAAGGGAACCAGTTAGAAAGTTCTGACAATGTTAAAATGATCGGAAAAGCAGAACTATAGAAGAGTGTGTCAATAAATGTTGATATCTATAGTATTTGCATAAAATAATAGCATTCGATAACAGTGACTTTACTAGTAATGATAGAGTAATACAGATAGGTACATTGCAATGAGTAATGTGGATGATGACGAGAAGTATGATGTACACATGTATACAGTGTGTGTCCCCGTGTATAGAGGGTGTGTGTTGCAGTCTAGTCTGAGGAGGAAATGAAATTGTGTACTGTTTGATGTGAAATGTTTTTCTTAATCCAGATTAAGAACTGAATTAATTGAACTTCAAATTGTTATTATATGTAAAATTAGTGTGTAAAAAGTCCTAGAACATTGAACTAAAGTACAAGATTGTGTAAATAGACTGACTTTTTAAGAAATTAAAGTTAGCTGTATAAAATCAGGTTTTAAAGTTATAAATACAGTTTCCTTAATGTACGAACTTGCAAATGACAATGACTTGTTTAATATGAACATGATTGTCACAGTTTACTGTAACTTAACGCCCAAGGGTAAGCAGGTGTCATTGATGTACCTTTGACTAACTATTATGTTCAGTATTTTGTAGACGGATCCAGATACTGGAATGAGCAGACAGGACATTTCACCACCGGGTATGCAGTAGTCAAGGTAAAACAGGGCTGCAAAAGTCACTTCCCTCTAGCAGCTCTGCCCAAGAGGCAGAACTCATGGCACTCGCAGAATAATGTAAGTTGGACACAGATAAAAGGGTGAACATCTATACGGACTCAAGGTACACCTTTGGAGTCACACATTATGACACAATATGGCAAGCAAGAGGCTTTCTGACTGCAGCAGGCAAACCAATACAACACTGGTTTGCTCCTGAATCTCAGAACGCAGCTGCTCGACATGTGCAGGGTTGCCTGACATGCGCCAGACACAACCCCGGTAAAATGATAAAAACACCCAGTAAGCACACGCCTCGCCCTGATTACCCCTTCCAGCGACTGTAAGTGGACTATATAGAGCTACCCGGGGTAGGTGTATATGAATATATCCTTTTATGTACTGACATGTTTTCAAATTGGCCTCAGGCATGGCTAGTAACCAAAAACATAGCTAAAAACACTGCTAGGAAAATACTCAGTGAAGTACTATGCCGATATGGGGTCCTGAAGTAATTGAGAGTGACAGAGGAACCCACTTCTCAGGAGAAGTATTAGGGCATATACTTACTAGCCTCGGTAACACATAGGCATTCTATACACCATATTACCCAAGAAGGTAAATATCTGTATGAAGGAAGAAAGTCAGTAATACTCCAAGCTCCGAAACCTCTGACAAAAATACAAATTATGTCCTTTTTGGGTATGACTAACTTCTGCAGAAGTTGGATAGCCAATTAGGCTGCTATTATAGGACAATTGATGTCTTTGATTTATGAAGAGGCATTTTTTTTTTCAGATAAAACAGGTTCTTGTAGGCTCTTCAGTGCTTGGACTAACTGATTATTAAAAAAAAAAAGAACAACAAAGAAAAAAACTTTATTCAAACTGTAGATTGTAAAAATGGATATATGACTTAAGGGCTAACACAGGAGTGTGGGGGAAAGGATAGACCTCTAGCTTACTACTCATCAAAACTCGACCTAGTAGCTAGAGCCTTACCTCCCAGTGTTCAATCAGTTGTAGCCGCCACAGAAGCTATAAGAGCTTCCTCCACATTAGTGTTATTTATGATAGAAAGATGTACCACTTAAAATTTTTCGACCTTGATGTCTACTGCGGAGGATGGTGCACCACTTGATTGCCAATCCTCCATAGCAGAAAGAGTGTTACCAAGATCAGATCTTAAAGATATTCCACTACTAGATAGTGATCTCATACTGTTTGTATATGGATCTTGTAAGAACAAATACATCCTACCCAGCAACTTATTCAGATATGAAGCTATATTGAGCCATCGGACAAGCCATGTCTCAACAGGGGGGATGGTAGAAATCATATCTAAAGTGTTCACGCCATATGGCTTTACTAACTACTCTAAAAAAAAAATAGTTTAACTTGTTTAACATGAGCCAAACATAATCCACAGGGGAATGTAAAACCAAAAAGAGAACAGTTCCCAAATCCACAATATCCATTCTAACACATTTGTATGAATTTCATTGAAGTTGTTTTTACTTCCTAAGATTTTAGGTATGTGTATAAGTGTGTTCATTTGAATCTCAGTGTAGGTAAGAAAAAAATTGATTTGAGACACTTGTCAGATAGAACGTATAGTATCTGTGAATATTTCTGTGAGTAGAAGATGTTACAGATAATCAGCTCAGATCAAGATATAAATCCTGCTGAAAAGTGTAACAACAAGTGGGGCATAAAATGTACCCAGTAACTACACATCTTCTAGGTGCCCTGTCCAGAGGGTCAGATAAGTTTTTCTTATATAAAGGTGTTTGTTTGTTTGTTTGTTTGTTTGTTTGTTTGTGTAAAGGATCTGCCAGGCACAGCTTCAGGGTTAACTTCCTTAGGTAATCAGTCTTCACCTGAGTCTATCTCTCTGAGACTGACTCCAGCTTCCACCACTCAGGCTGGCAGGCTTAGGAGTGGGAGATCCTATCGCAGCCTGGCCAGACTCAGCTAGCTCCCGCCCTCTGTCTATTTATACCTGCCTTTCCTTTTTCTCCTTGCTTGTGATTCTTTCCGTGTGGTTTCCCAGCCCAGCTACAGCTCCTAACAATTTGATCCTGCTCCATTCTGACCCTGGCTTTCTGACTACTCTTCTGCTCTGCGTTTGGTACCTCGTGCTCTCCTGGTTTGACTTGGCTCGTTCACCACTCTGTTGCTCACGGTGTTGTCGTGGGCAACTGCCCCTTTCCCTTTGCTTTATATTCCCTTGTATGTTTTGTCTCGTGCACTTACTGAGCGTAGGCACCGCTGCCCAGTTGTACCCCGTCACCTAGAGTGGGTCGTTGCAAGTAGGCAGGGACAGAGTGGCGCGTAGATTAGGGCTCACTTGTCCGTTTCCCTACCCCTATCAATACAGTTTGTTTGTTTGTTTGTTTGTTTGTTTGTTTGTTTGTTTCGATGTACAGGATTTGTCAATTAACTGATGGGACCCAAAAACCTGAGGGGTGATAGCATGAGATTGGTGATAGTATTATTTTCTTAGTTGAGACCCTATTGTCTGAGGTTTATAATTATAATGTATGTAATATGCCATGGTATTGTGAATAACAACTTGAGGTATTTTATGTGGAGGTATGAGATGAAGGTCACTGGTTGTTGTCACTCATAAGTAAGAAGCACATGGCAGCAATGAGAGCCCGGAGGTTATGTTACCTGGGTATCTTTAGGTTTAAGAAAGGTGCTGCCCACGACCTGTTATATCTGCAGGTGTAAAAGTCCCATTAGGACAGTAAGTGACAGTGCGACAATTATGACCAATATGTACCGTGGTAGGAGAAGTTTAGATTATTGCCAATATTAGTAGCTTTAGCAGTAAAGAATGCTCATAATATAGAGAAAGTGGCCGACAGATTATGTGTTTGATGTTTTGAATTCTGCCCAAGGGGGCATTTGCCAAGTAGTTGGCCAAACTTGTTGCCACTTTATAGACCTTTTTGGCATTATGCAGAACAAGTATGACCGTAGAGCAAGCTAAAAAAAAATAAAGTCCGTAAGGGGGATAAGACCTCTTTTAAGCACTTGGCTTGGGTACAAAATGTCCTCAAATAAACTAAAGGTGGGAAAACTTAAAGTGATTAAAATAATGTTTAAATGAATTTATTTTGTGCAGCAGCCATCTTGTCTGAAGACCCTGTCTTGTTCTTATGTAGTGAATAAGAAAGATTTTGTTCTTTTAAGACAAGTATATTAATGCTGATTTTGCATGTTATTAAAATTAGTTCTTTTTGACCTTAGTTCTTATGCGAAACTCAAAGGGAAGAAATATTGTTTAGTGATTATTGATGTATTCACCAAATGGGTAGACCATTTGTAATACCACAGTTAAATCCATTCTCTAGGATGGATGAAAACTTTGATTTTTACACTTGCTGAATATATGGCAAAAATGCTAACCAACAGGGAAGTTTCTATCTCTAATTGTATTCCAGGTGACCCTGTACCTGAACCTGAACCTGTAAAGCCAGGAAATTGGATATTATTTTCCTTGAAAAAGATCATATCAGGTTCTGCTTACCACTCCTACGGCCATAAAGATAGCCGAACGTACTTCTTGGATACACTTATCACACTGTAAGGTAGTTAGGGAATTGCCACTCTCTTCCTAGGCTACAAAAGACTGATTACAAAGGGTGGTCATTTGTTAGAAGTGACTGGTCTCAAACTTCAGCGAAGAAAACATCCAGAGCCTGGGAGGAGACAGGGCAAAATGTTATTAGTTATTCTAGATATCCTATGGGGGTCCAAGGTGTGTTAACCAAAGGTATGGGATCCCTGGGAAACAGGGTCAGAGTATGATTCCCTAAAGACTTAGCATGGAAAGTTAAATATTTAAATTTCACTGAAGGTAAGACTGCAACATATGAAATAGATTTCTGCGCTGTGTTATAGATCAATGCAAGGATAGAAACATAGCTTACAATCTCGCATATTCAGATAAATACATTTGTACTATCTATGTAAATACCGTAATTTAAAGGATAAGGGACTATATGCTATAGGAAATAATGTTTCAGGTACTAACACTATAGGGATTTTTTTTTATTTAAGTTAGTAAAAGGATGCAACTGAAAGTTTTTTAGTTCCAAAGATAGACCTACCCTCTATAGTTTATCTGGCCAACTTCACTTATGAAGATAAATTGACATTAGAAACAGGTTACAGTGATAAACATGAATGGTTAGCCTGGATGAGATACAATGCAATCCAAAATAATAGAACTAACTGTATTGCTTGTGCAAAAGCCAGGCCACATCTGGCTACTATACCTTTCAGGCTATCAGATAAGGAGAATCCACAAGGTCTGCAATGCGTGTTAACTTTATATAATGCATCATATAATCCAGGTGATAAATTATGTAAGACATTCTCTTCATTGTACCCACCTGTGGGGAGAGATGAAATCCCTCCCTTAGTAGTGGCTTACCCAGGCAACTACACCTGCTTTCTGAGGAATGGGCAAGGTAAGAAAGTAAGGAACCTCACTGAAGAGTTTTGTGACCGATAATGGTAATTACTCCTCTAATTAGTTTACCAACCGGGCAAGGACTGATCTTAGGTGGCTATGTGGAGAAAGGAAGGCCAAGTGGCAGGGAGGCTGTACTCTGGTTCAGCTTCTGATGCCATTCCACTTGTTTTTAGCACCTGAGTTTCAGAGAATGAGAAAACGCCCTGGAAACTATCTGAATTGCTATAAGCGGTAGATCCCTGGAAGTTCCTTTGACGATAGAATATACATAGATGAAGTAGGAGTAACCTGTGGGGTGCCAAATGAGTTTAAGGCCCAAAATCAGATTGCATCAGTCTGTATTTTTCTGGTGGTCTACGATAAATAAGAATGTCGACTGGATTAATTATATTTATTACAATCAACAGAGAGTTGTTAATTCTACCAGAGATGCAATAAAGGGCATTGCAGATCACTTGGGACCTACATCTTTAATGACGGCAAAATAGAATGGCCGTGGATATGTTACTAGCAGAAAAAGGGGGTGTCTGCAAAATGTTTGTTTCTTCTGTTGTACTTTTATTGAATCCCAATAATACAGCTCCTGATGGCAGTATTACCAAGGCATTGGAAGGACTCAATTCCCTGTCCGAAGAGCTTGCGGAAAACGCCAGAATAAATTACATCTTCACCTCATGGATTGCGGGGTAACATCTGTACTCATGACCATTGCCGTTGTTGCCAGTATATTGACTGTTTGTGGATGTTGTGCGATACTCTGCATAAGAGGATTGATCCAAAGGTTAATTGAGAACTCAGAGACAAAGACAATGTGCCAAAAGATTCAAAATAAGAGAACCTGTCCTGTGTTTTTTTTTTCTGATGTTCCGCCGCAAAAGTCGCAACAATTGACTGTTGCAGGTGCAGATCCTCATTGAATTAAAAATACTGGAGATTCTGCAAAATACAATTGACCTGCTTCAAAAACTTAATTAATTAAGTGCAGACTCTCCGCATATCATGTATGCAGCATGTGGAAGAGATTTCTTGAAATCTGATCCACTTCTCTGCTACTGTATTAGGGGGGATTCACACGAGCGTGTATTGGGTCCGTGCGGGCCGCGTGGTTTTCACGCGCCACGCACAGACCAGTACAAGTCTATGGGGCAGTACAGACAGTCCGTGCTTTTTGCGCAGCGTTTGTCAGCTGCGCAAAAAGCGCGACATTCTCAATATCTCCGCATATTTTGCGCATCACGCACCCATTGAAGTCAATGGGTGCGTGAAAACCACGCAGGTCGCACGGAAGCACTTCCGTGCGAACCGACTGAAACAGCGCACCAGCTGTCAAAAGGATGAATGTAAACAGAAAAGCACCACATGCTTTTCTGTTTCCAAACATCCAAACGGAGTGTCTTTGAGATGAGCGTACCCGGACAACCAAACCGAACTTCACCGGGTTCGGCCGAACTCGTTTTGGCCGAACCCGGCAAAAAAATTTCCGGTACGCGATGTCAGGAGATAGTCACTGTCCAGGGTGCTGAAAGAGTTAAACTGTTTCAGCACCATGGACAGTGACTTCCGATCCCAATATACATGAACCTGTAAAAAAAAAACGAAGTTCTGACTTACCGATAACTCCCGGCTTCTTCCTCCAGTCTGACCTCCCGGGATGACAATTCAGTCCAAGTGACAGCTCCAGCCAATCACAGGCCAAGCACAGGCTGCAGCGGTCACATGGACTGCCGTGTCATTCAGGGAGGTGGGGCCTGATGTCAAGAGAGGCGCGTCACCAAGGACGTGTCACCAAGGCAACGGCCGGGAGGGAAGTTCTCTGTAAGTACGAACTTTTTCTTTTTTTTTAACAGGTTTCTCGATGTTGTGTTCGGCATTCACTGTCGAGGGTGCTGAAAGAGTTACTGCTGATCAGTTAGCACTTTCAGCACCTTGGACAGTGACGGGCGACGACTAGCCTCATCTCTATGATGGCGGCTGCGCGAAAATCACGCAGCCGCGCATCATACATGGATGACACACGCAGCTGTCAAGTGGTTTTTGCGTGCGCAAAACACCACGTTTTTTGCGCGCGCAAAAACACAACGTTCGTCTGAATCTGCCCTTATGCTGCGGATTTTCTGCATCAAAATATGTTGCAGAAATCCGCAGTATTTACGCCGTGTGTGGACTAACCCTAACAGCGTTTTCACAGTAAAACCACTGCAAAAACCGCAGGTGCATATTTTAATAACGTTTTGAAAAATTACGCAATTTTAGATGAACTATCGAGAAAAGCAAAACCTACACCCCTCTGGCCAGCCTGGGGAGCTAAGGACTGGTATTAACAGATTTGCATCCAAGTCTCCTGTCTAATTTTCCTGGTAAGTACACTATAGAGTGTCAGTAATAAACTGATGTAATTGTTTTATCTCGATTTTCTGTATTTAAAGGGGTTGTCCACTACCAGACGATTGATCACCTACAGTATCCACCGGATAGGTCATCAGTTTATGATCATGGGGGTCCGACTCCCGGACCCCGCACGGTTAAGCCGCTACGTACATGCCGGAAGAAGTTGGCTCCGGCCACGTGATAGCAGCCGAGCTGCAGTACTGCAGCTCTGCTCCTGTTCAAGTGAATAGGAGCAGAGCTGCAGTTCTGAAGCATGGCCGCTATGCAATATATGGAGCTAACTGCTTTCTACTCTGTACATCGCATAATCTGCCATAACATCTGGTGCCCGCATGCAGCCGGAACAGTGGAACAGTGCGGTTTTCGGGAACCGGACCTGCACCGAATATATCAGTTAGTGCACAACCACGTTAATGTCTGAGATGGAAATACCCCTCAAAACTGCTGACAGAGCTAAATGGGGGAGTGTAACAATACCTATTGTCTCAGTCACGCATTTTGCATTACCTAGAAATCAACATTAAATTCCCCCGTCGCCGCAGTTCAAGTATCACTGAGGTGGCCTTTTGATGTGCAAGTGTTCCTTGGCTCTCCTCTCTGCACACTGCCAGACCGTCCCACTGCTATGAGTGATAGATAATCGGTCTCCTTATTAGACGCTAGAGCCGCCATTCAGAGCTAAGAGTGGCACTTGCGACTGGTCATGCAACTTGTATGACAGAGACAACTGGTATTGTTATAATGCCCTTCCCCCTTCCCTATATATTTTGAGGCCCTTTAAAGAGGCTCTGTCACCACATTATAAGTGCCCTATCTCCTATATAAGGAGATGGGCGCTATAATGTAGGTGACAGTAATGCTTTTTATTTAAAAAAAACGATCTATTTTCACAACGTTAGGAGCGATTTTGGTTTATGCTAATGAGCTTTCTTAATGCCCAAGTGGGCGTACTTTTACTTTCGACCAAGTGGGCGTTGTACAGAGGAGTGCATGACGCTGACCAATCTGCATCATGCACTCCTCTCCATTCATTTACACTGCACTAGCGATATAGTTATATCACTATGTGCAGCCTCATACACAAACCCTAACATTACTATAGTGTCCTGATAATGAATACACATGACCATCCAGCCTGGACGTCATGTGTACTCAGTATCCTGACACTTCTGAATCTTTTTTGTGAGATTCCGGCAAGTGAAACAAAATCTCGTTTAGCTCCGTAATCTCGCGAGATTTCGTTTCACTTGTAGTAAAGATAGTAATGTTAGGGTTTGTGTATGTAGCTGCACATAGTGATATAACTATATCACTAGTGCAGTGTAAATGAATGGAGAGGAGTGCATGATGCCGATTGGTCAGCGTCATACACTCCTCTGTACAACACCCACTTGGTCGAAAGTAAAAATACGCCCACTTGGGCATTAAGAAAGCTCATTAGCATAAACCAAAATCGCTCCTAACGTTGTGAAAATAGATCGTTTTTTTAAATAAAAAGCATTACTGTCACCTACATTACAGTGCCCATCTCCTTATGTAGGAGACAGGGCACTTATAATGTGGTGACAGAGTCTCTTTAAGTCTTCTGATTGTACAGCCCATTGGCATGTTGTGTATTGAATAACATAAAGAACATATTTACTATCCCAACGGAAACCACAATGCAGATGTGAACAGAGATTTACTTGAATGTGCATAGTGATAGACTTGGAATTGTATTGAATCAGATGTGAAGTCATTGTACGCGAGCCGGGTTGGCTTCCTATATTTTGTTATCAAAGAAGTCGGGGCTAGGGTTTAAAATTGAACCCACAGATCTAC
The DNA here is from genome assembly GCF_050947455.1 of Rhinoderma darwinii. NCBI lineage: Eukaryota > Metazoa > Chordata > Amphibia > Anura > Rhinodermatidae > Rhinoderma > Rhinoderma darwinii. The sequence continues at coordinate 373,417,518 of NC_134688.1, forward strand.
ATTTTCCAGAAACAAGGCAACGTCTATTGTCCAGAATATTGGCAGCATGTCCCCCTGTAGGTATGTTGTTTTTTTATATGACCTGTTGCCATTCATTTCTGTGTATACTTTGTTGTAAGTATTTCTACGTTTATTCTAGTTTTTATTTTGTGGATCATCTGAACTGAGAAATAGTAATAAATCCCAAGTTTGTCAGATACAGTTGTGAAAAAAAAATAACGACTCATCTTAGGTAACCCCTACTAATCCTCCTCTGAGCAGACACGAACGCCAAGCCATACCTTAAATACTGATTGTATGAAAAATAATCAGACCATCGTATCAGTTGAATATGATTTATTGTATTTTGTTACAATTAGTAATAATTCTGCTTCGTGAAGTTATTAAACATTGCAGTTATTCTTTTGGTATTAGTTTATTAAGAAGATATTTTCCAGCCACTCCTGCTAAACTGCCTAACAGACCTCTCTTTTCTTCACTTTCCTCTACATCTCTCTCTTCATCATCCCCCTCTTCATCATCATCTTCCTCTTCATGTTCATCCTCTTCACTTTCTCTTTTTCTGTAATAGGAGGCAATGTAAATTTAATGAAACATTATTGTGCTAATCATTCCCACATAATCAATATTATATTAGAATTTATTTTATTTCTTTACTTCTGGTGATGCTTTGAAATGCAGTGATTAATGATCTCTGAGGTTATGTTCACACACGGCGTAAACACTGCAGATTATCCACAGCGGATTTTATTGTGGGAAAACCCACATCGTATTACAGTAGCAGCAGAGTGGATAAGATTCAAACAAATCTTATCCGCACGCTGCCGAAAAAACCTGCCGAGAAATAATTCATAAATTGACCTGCGGTGCATTTCTTTAATCCGTAGCATGTCAATTTATGCTGCGGAATCGCTGCTATATTGTTGCAGGTTTTCCCCATGGAATTCAATGAGAGGTAAAATCAGAAACAATTATCAAAAATCGCAAATCAGAATTAAAAAAATCCCTTTTTTTGTTTAAAAGTAATTAAAAGGTTAATACTTTCCCCCTGGGGCATTGTCATAGCGACACATTCCTTTGTTCTTCATTGCGGCCGGCCTCCTGGGAAGATGTTCGATCCCATGTGACTGCTGCAGCCAATTACAGGTTTCAGTTTTGGCTATATTTTTTCCAGCATGGTTTCCACAGCAGAGATTCCGCCCTAAAATCTTCACCACAATATGGTGCGGTTTTTAGGCTGGAATTCTTGCAGGTTCTAGAACGTATCATGAAGGTCCTGATTTGGTTCCAACAGAGATAATCAGTTACAGTTACTGGGGTAGAGTTAGTAAAGTAGTGAAAAGGAAAGAGTTAATAGGGTTATTCAAGAAATAAAAATAGGTCTGCTTTATTTTTTGGGCATAAATGGCACCACTATAGTTCAATTGTGTTGTTTGTTATTGCAGCTCATCCCATTCCAGTAACCACAGACACAGCCCAATGACAGTTGCGTTTTTTTATTTTTATTTTTTTGAAAAATGGCTGCGTAAAAAAACGCCCTCGAAAAAGAAGTGCATGTCACTTCTTCAACCGTTTTTGGAGCCGTTTTTTATTGACTCCATAGAAAAACAGCTCCAAAAACGGCCGTAAAAAAACGCAGTGAAAAACGCGAGTTGCTTAAAAAATGGCTGAAAATCAGGAGCAGTTTTCCCTTGAAAACAGCTCCGTATTTTCAGACGGTTTTTATTCAGCGTGTGAACATAAGCTAATACATCTTTCTTTTGTGTCCACTCCTGTGTTTGGTTAAAAAAAAAGCTGAGCCAAAAACTGCATCAAAACGGTGTCTGTGGTCCTGGCCTGATGAGCCTGAAAGTCAAACTAGATTTGCACTATAATTTACGCCAAATTATGGCGTAAATTATAGTCAATTTGTTGGGCTGCGGAAGGCCGCGTCCCCTTCTTCTTAAGCCCGTTCACTTTAGTAAAGCGTCGCAAATGGCTCAAAAATCACAACTTTTTTTGCTGTGAGCGGCACAATGCCTTAAAAGTCGCAGTTTTTTGCACAAATTATGACTTTTGAGATTACAACTTTTCCATGCCAGAGAACTGGTATAGAACAAATTATTTATATATTTATAATTTAATCATTTTTTAAAAGGACATTAAACTTTAAAAACATTAAACAAAATATTAAATACATTTATAAAAATGTCCCCTATTTATAAACCTGGAAGACTTTCAGAAGCTGCAGAAAGAAGAGGTTTTGCAGAAAACTTGCAGACTAGGAGGGAGCCCTTTCCTCCCAGCCTCCTCCATCTTCCGCTGGGGATCGATTGGTATCAGCATGACATCACTGCTGAAATCAAAAGTTTGGGGAAATAGGGTGGCAGTGCTTATCCCCATTGGTATTATGGGTGTATTCACATGGTGCAATTTTCCGCGGTTTCTTTGCCAGCTGCAGAACAGTGATAAATCACTGTAAAACTAGGTTTTGATACATGGTTGTCGGACACACATCAAAAAAAAATGGCACGCCCGCGCTGTGTGAATACACCCTTTGGATATCTTTCCATGATTAGTTTTTTGTAAGTCTTTGTGAGTAATCGTAGCAAATATGCGGCGATTCTACAAAAAAAAAAAAAAAAGCACGGTTTAGCCGCAAAACCTGCCACAAAAAAACTACTTTTCCCCAGCTTTACCCAGGTTTCCCAGGACCCTTGATGGCAAATTTGCCCAACCCCGAATGGCAAGTTAGTCTAGCTTTATGGAGGGATTTATCAGTGCATAACTAGGCAAATTTGGAATTCAGCACTCTGCAATTCTGGGTAAGAACTTTTGCTGAAATGGAGGCCACACTTGGCACATACACGTGTACATGTGTATCAGACGCCTTAACCTAAAGAGCACAGGAGTAAGATGCTTCTTATTTATCACAACATATCTGGCTTTCCGTACATATGCCCCCTTAGGGTATGTGCACACGAGAACTGGCTTTTACATCTGAAAAGACAGACTGTTTTCAGGAGGAAACAGCTGCGTCGTTTCAGACGTAAAAGCTTCTCTTCGCATTTTGCGAGGCGTCTTTGACGCGCGTAATCTTAAGCTGTTCTTCATTGACTTCAATGAAAAACAGCTCAAATTACGTTTCAAAGAAGTGTCCTGCACTTCTTTGACGAGGCAGTCATTTTACGCGTCGTCGTTTGACAGCTGTCAAACGACGACGTGTAAATTACTGGTCGTCGGCACAGTACGTCGGCAAACCCATTCAAATGAATGGGCAGATGTTTGCCGACGTATTGTAGCCGTATTTTCAGGCGTAAATCGAGGTATAATACGCCTTGTTTACGCCTGAAAATAGGTTGTGTGAACCCAGCCTTACGCTAAACCAGGTCCACTTTTTAGTAAAGTGGGCTGAGTGGCGCAAATGCCTCAAAAGTCACAATTTTTTGTGCATATTGCGACATTTAATGCATTTGTGACTTTTCTACACCAGTAAACTGACAATGAAGTAATAATAAATGCCACCCATAATGTATATACCAGTGTTTCTCAATATTTTTAATCCAACCCCCTGAAATGCATAAAACTACCCCTAAGGCTACCATCATACACAATACCCCACTGATACTATTTAATATATATACATACCTATAGTATTGGGACCATTACGAGTATATTCTACATGCAGTTTATATTCTACAAACCCAGTTTGGACTCCAGTATATCTCTACATTAGATTTTACTTTCTAAACCTCTTGAAAGGCAATTCGGTCCAATTATGCAGCAATACAGGAAAGGGAGAATTATCACTGCATAACTAGGCAGATTTGGAATTCAGCAGTCCAGGATAGTTGGGTAACGTTCTCTGTTGAGCTGTAATGAAGACCCCAATGGCTGTGAAAACACTGCTGTCCTGATGCTGCATGTGTGTATATAGTATCGTATACGTATGCTGCTTCTGTTCTTTTATGAGCAATCAGAAAGCCTCTGTGCACATCATGCTTTTTTTCCTACGTTTGACGTGTAGAACGGGAAAAGTTCTCAATGTATACGTTAAATGTAGGTTGCAAGGGAATCCTTAACAGTGGAATCTATCACCATAAAGTTTAATGCTATACGTTGATTATATATATGAACTCTCATGAACCTTTTAAGGACGTATACATGAAGCGGATACCACTATAATTTATAAGTAACGGATTCCACTATAAGGGCTTATTCAGAGGTTGCGGATGAGGTGCTCTTAAAACTGCATCGAAAAAACGCATCTGAAAACGACATCGGTTGTAAACGCAATTTGACAAGTTTTTCTTTAAGAAACACAAACACATAGAGAGACGCATCAAATCTCATCAGTCTTCGGATTTGTATTTTAATCCGGTTTAATCACACCTCACTCACAAAGTCTGAATGCACCCTTGGGCATCCAATAAATGAATATGTTGCTCATAAACTATAAGGGTATGTTCACACGCAGAGTCAAAAACGTTGCAAAATACGGAGCTGTTTTCAAGAGAAAACAGCTCCTGATTTTCAGACGTTTTTTGAGCAACTCGCGTTTTTCACGGTATTTTCGCTGCGTTTTTTACGGCCGTTTTTGGAAGTCTCTTCAATAGAGTCTATGGAAAAACGGCTCAAAAAACGTCCCAAGAAGTGTCCTGCACTTATTTTGACGAGCCGTCATTTTACGCACCGTCTTTTGACAGCGATGCATAAAATTACACTGTTTGAACAGAGCATCGTAAAACCCATTCCAAGCAATGGGCAGATGTTTGCAGGCGTAATTCGAGGCGTAAAATGCCTGAATTACGTCTGAAAAGAGGTTGTGTGAACATACCCCAATAGTATCCGTGTAACGTATAGATCCTAAAAAACTATTGATATCTATGGATGAAAAAGCGTAGTCTACCACACTACTCCATTCTTAAAAAAGGTATACTGACGTATACCAGTCTGTCTGAGGCCAAAATAACACTTTTGGCCTTCATCATGCCAATGGAGCCCTATAGACACGTTTAGCGTGTACGTTAGTAGCTTTTCCGACATACACACTAAACATAGAGCCGAGTATTCCATTTGCCACAAAACCGCCTAGTACTGTACTACTGTAAGTCATTAGCCGGCTGGTAAGGGTGTGTTCACACAAAAACTCAAAAACGTCTGAAAATCCTGATGTTTTTTAAGCCACTCGCGTTTTTCGCTGAGTTTTTTTATGGCCATTTTTGGAGCTGTTTTCAATAGAGTCTATGAAAACAGCTCCAAAAACGTCCCACAAAAAGACCTGCACTTCTTTTTCGCGGCTGTTTTTTTTTTTTTTTTTTTTAAACGGCCGCGTAAAAAAACGCACATCGGAACAGAACGCCGTTTTTTCATTGAAATCAATGGGCAGATGTTTGGAGGCGTTCTGCTTCCGATTTTTCAGCCATTTTTTGGGTCTTTGCGGCCCGAAAAACGTCCGAAAATAGGCCTTGTGAACATACCGTAACACTGTGAACTACTGCTGTTACTATTTGTACTACTGCTGGTATCATTATGCATGTAATACTGCTGGTACTATTGGTACTACTGCTTGTACCACTCTGCGTGTACTACTGCTGGGACTATTGGTACTACTGCTGGTGCCACTATGCATGTCATACTGCTAGTACTGTTTGTACTACTGCTTGTACCACTCTGCGTGTACTACTGCTGGGACTATTGGTACTGCTGGTTGTGGCACTATGTGTGTAGCAATGCTGGTGCCATTATGTGTGTACTACTGCTGGAACTATTAATACTACTGCTGGTGCCACTATGTGTGTACTACTGCTGGTGCCACTATGTGTGTATTAATGTATTAATGTACTATTGGTACTACTGCTGCTGGTACTATTGGTACTACTGCAGGTACAATTGGTACTACCGTTGGTGCCACTATGTCTGTACTATCAGCAGCAGTAGTAATAGCACCAGCAGTAGTACAGACATAGTGGCACCAACAGTAGTACCAATAGTACCAGCAGTAGTACCAATAGTACCAGCAGCAGTAGTACCAATAGTACCAGCAATAGTATACACATAGTGGCACCAGCAGTAAGACCAATAGCGCCAGCATTAATACACACATAGTGGCACCAGCAGTAGTATTAATAGTTCCAGCAGTAGTACACACATAGTTGCTCCAACAGTAGTACCAATACTATGTGTGTATTTCCTCTGGTACTATTCGTACTACTGTTGGTGCCACCAGGGCCGGCGTCAGCACCCGGCAAACCCAGATTCTGCTTCTAGAGGGAGTCCCTGTCTAGGAGGCAGTGTAAATACTGCTATAGAACCGTAGCAGGTGCCACAGGGACCGCGGCATGAGGGGGCCCGAGCCGCCCACCTTCACAACCCCCCATGCCCAGTGGCCTAGCAGCAGCCAGCGACGCCATATTTAAGGCACTACCAGGAAGGCGGCTGTGTGGCACTACCAGGAAAGGGGGCTGTGTGGCACTACCAGGAAGGGTGGCTGTGTGGCACTACAAGGAAGGGGGCTGTGTGGCACTACCAATAAAATTGGCTGTGTGGCAATACCTGGGAGGGGGCTGTGTGGCACTACCTGGGAGGAGGGGGCTGTGTGGCACTACCTGGGAGGAGGGGGCTGTGTGGCAATACCAGGAAGCGGGGCTTTTTGGTACTACCAGGAAAGGGGCTGTTTGGCACTGCCCTGGAGGAGGGGGCTGTGTGGCACTACCAAGGAGGAGGGGGCTGTATGGTACTACCTGGGAGGGGGCTGTGTGGCAATACCTGGGAGGAGGGTTGTGTGGCACTACCAAGAAGGGGGCTGTGTGGCACTACCTGGGAGGGGGGCTGTGTGACACTATCTACAAAGGACTTTAAATATATGGGGGTACAAACTGGGGGCCCTAACTTCTATATGGGTCATAAACAGGGCCTAACAACTATATGGGGGCACAAAGTGAGGTTTTCTGCCATTTTCCTGCCGCAGTGAGTTTCCCTGCAAAGGGGCCTACTAAGTCTGTGTCGCCCAAGGGCCCACATAAACCTGGAGCTGGCCCTGGGTGCCACTGTGTGTGTACAGCTTTTTCTGGTACTATTGGTACTACAGCTGGTACTGTTGGGGTATGTTCACACGACCCAGTTTCAGACGTAATTCGGGCGTTTTACGCCCCGAATTACTTCTGAAAAAACGGCTCCATTACGCCGACAAACATCTGCCCAATGCTTTCAATGGGTCTTACGATGTACTGTGCCGCTGACCTGTCATTTTACGCGTCTCCTTCAAAAGACGGCGCGTAAAAAAGACGGCTCGTCAAAAGAAGTGCAGGACACTTCTTGGGACGTAATTGAAAAACAGCTGCAATTACGTCCGTAATGGACGCCGCGAAAAACGCGAGTACGACCAATTACATCTGAAATTCAGGAGCTGTTGAAAACAGCTCCGTAATTTCAGACGTATTTTGCGCTGTCGTGTGCACATACCCTAACTGTATCTATTTACTACTACTAATAAGGCCCTTTTCACATCATGGTAATGTTCTCTGTTCAACGTATGTGCCTGAAAAGCTCAATTTAACAGAGGCCATGACTGATACAATGTATTTGGGGGATCCTCTTGCTGTCACTGTTAGGGTATGTGCACACACACTAATTACGTCCGTATTTGACGGACGTATTTCGGCCGCAAGTACCGGACCGAACACAGTGCTGGGAGCCGGGCTCCTAGCATCATACTTATGTACGATGCTAGGAGTCCCTGCCTCGCTGCAGGACAACTGTCCCGTACTATAATCATGTTTTCAGTACGGGACAGTAGTTCCACGGGGAGGCAGGGACTCCTAGAGTCGTACATAAGTATGATGCTAGGAGCCCGGCTCCCTGCACTGTGTTCGGTCCGGGACTTGCGGCCGAAATACGTCCGTCAATTACGGACGTAATTAGTGTGTGTGCACATACCCTTAGGCTGGGTTCACACTGAGTTTTTTGCAGGCGGAAAAATCTGCCTCAAAATTCCGTTTGGAATTTTGAGGCAGATTTTCCTCTGCCTGCACGCCAATTTTTGCTGCGTTTCTCACCCGCGACATTGAGCGCCGTGGGCATAACACCACGAAATACGCTTTCTCTGCCTCCCATTGATGGGGAGGTCAGAGGCGTAAACGCCGAAGATAGGGCATGTCCCTTCTTTCTCCTGCGAGCCGGTTTTTCCGCTCGCGAGACAAATACGCCTCCGCCTCCCATTGAAATCAATGGGAGGCATTTTCGGCCATTTTTTGTGCGTTTGGCGCCAAAAAAAATTTCCGAAAAACTCAGTGTGAACTCCCCCTTAGGGATTGTCTACATGTAAAGGAATTGCTGCATATTTTCTGTCTGCAATTGCGGATGTAAAATACGCAGCAGAATACAGTAGCAGCAAAGTTATTTATCAAATTTCATCCACATGCTGCGTAAAAATTTCCAAGCAGAAATTCACCTGTGGTGCGTATTTTTCGTACTGCAGCATGTCAATTCCTGCTGCGGAAAGTGCTGAATTGCTGCATTTTTCAGAAGAGATGTCACCATCTCCCAACGTGAAGGAAAAAAACAATGCAGAAAAATCTGCAACATATTCTGCAGTAAAAAACGCAGGAAAAGGTGCATTTTTTTCGCAGCAGAATTTCTGACAGTTTCTGCGGAATTTCTGCAGAAATTTTCTGCAGCAATTTCGTTACGTATGAACAAGCCTTCATGGTGGTCAGGAGGCAGTAGCATGTTATATTTGCGTATTCATATGCAGTTTACATAAGGACAGAAAATCAAGGTAAACCACTGAAAAATCATGTTGGCATTTTTGACATTGGTGATTTGCAACCGTTTACCTATTCAGACCTACAAATGATCATATTTGGTAGGTTCACTCCTTAGGCAGATTAAGATTGTTAGTTCATTGTTAATACATATTTTATGAGTACTTACTCTTTTTCACAGATGGAAAGGGAGACTAATCCAAGGAACAGTACAAGGAAAAGAGATTTCTTCAAGAAAACCATTTTGGTCTGTAAAAAAACATTTATATTGATAAGTAAAAAAAAAATGTTGTCTTTTGTTTTATAGAGCAAAACGGTGTTAAAGAGTATCTGCGCTTACATCAAACTTTTGACATGTCATAAGGACATATCAAAAGTTTGGATCAGTGGGGTCCGGGTGCTGAGACCTCCACCGTTGCTGAAACGAAAGTGTAGAAGCGCTTAGCTGAGCGCTTTGCACCTTCGACTGTGATCGGCGCTCCCTGTCAGGCTCCCTGTCAGGCTGAAGATGGCTTACATAGAACGTCTATGTAAGCCATCTTCTGCCTGACAATGAGTGCTGATCACAACCGAAGCTGCAAAGCGCTCAGCTAAGCGCTTCTACTCCTTCATTTCAGCAGTCAGTCACATGGCCGATTATCACTGTTGTGTGAATAAGCCCTTGCACTTAATGAAATGTTTGTATTTTAGTATAAAAAGCACTTTTGTACTTCTGTAAGTTTCTTTTATAAAAATGTTGTACCGTTTCACTTCTGCAGCTTCACTGCAGCACGCCGTATCCGTCAGTTCAGCCGGCGTGACAGCTCAGTCTGCAGTGGCACCTGTGTGCTCCTGAGCCGTTATCTTAGCCTCTGTTCACATCTGTATCGAAGGCTCTGTGACAGAAATCCGACAGACTCTATTAAAGTTAATGGATTCTGTCGGACGCCGTTGGTTTCTGTGATGTGACGCTATGGTTTTTCATTATTCTGCTCCCATGACAGAGCAGAGCAACAAAAAGACTTGATGCAAATGTGAACAGAGCCTTAGGCTGATAAGATTGCTCAGGTGACACAGGAGCCGCTGCAGACCGAGCCATCAGGCCAGCTCACTGACAGATTCGGCTGACAACGGCATTCTGCAGCTTCTATGTAAAGTGATACATAAAAGCTGCAGAGGTTAACGGTACAATATTTTTAATAAAAGTAAGCTACAAAAAGTGATTTTAATGCTTAAATACAAACATTTCATTAAAACCACCATAGATGTCCATAGCCTTTTATTGCTACCACACCCTTAACCAATTGGGAATAAAGGACTTGTTTCCCCCATCTTTATGCTATACATAATATACATAAAATTTGCTGAAAATAAATTTACATTTAAGATTTTCTTACTTGGTAAATGAAAGGGAATAAGATGACAATACATACCGTGTGATTCAGAAAACGCTGAGATCAGGACAGGTAAGCTCAGACTAGTTGGCTTCTTGGGATGAACACGCTGCTTAATATACCAGCAACTTGGGGGTTGGATTCATAAGTCAACAATAATGATTAAACTGTAGACGAGATCATTTTGTTTGTTTTTCTCATGCACATAGAGGTATCGTGGGTCACATTTTATGAAGAACCATTCATGATTTAAAATTAGATACATATTTTTGTATATTCAGTACAAAATATATATTCACATACAAATATTGTTTCTATTTTATTACATTTGTCATGAGTTCATTTATCCCAAGTTACTAGTAACGTAAAAATTATACAGTTCAACCAATTTCAGATAGATTTAGGAATTTACACTATCAGGATTATATATTTTCTGGACAAGTTGTTTTTATACATCTAAGTTTTGGTGCTAAATGAAAATGTATTTGGAGGGGAAAGGAAGGGAACAGTCTAGTTTGGAGGACAAGTAAGGAAAGGGTTTACAGGCGAGAGGTAATATAAGACAGGCTGACTTGATTGCTTACTAGGGGGGTTCACAGGATAGTCCAGTGAGCAGCTCACAAGGGTCTCTAGAAATGTGCTTCACCCAACGTTCCAAGGATGACATCAACAACAAGAAAACTTGGGTACCGATTGCATCTTGGTCCAACATGTTCAACACATGTCAAGCAAAGGTTGGAGTAGACATAGGGCACACATATACCTGGAGACGGCTCTCCATCCAGCATTTAGATAACTGATAGTGTTGCTGAGAAGATGGTCAGTGCAGCATTTGATAGAAACGCGGAGCCCTTTGGAGCAGGGGTGCACCTTTTCTGTTCTAAGGGTCACATTGTTAGATTGTACTATAAAGGGCTGCAATGAAACTTAAAGGTGTGTTCCCATCTGAGACATTTATGGCATATGGACAGTATAGCTCAATAAATTCTACAAAAGTATGCCTCTTTCCACTGTTTCATCAGGGAATAGTAGACTGGAAATACATGTGAGCCGCTTGCTTCTATTTCAACCAATAGCATTAAAATTTATTGACATTAGACAATATATTTCTAATTTGTCTGCCCATAATGAGCCAATCTATAAAGAGAAAAAGTAGAGGTGCACGGCGCCACATAGAGCAGGTAAACCAGGGAGGGGGCGGTCTGAAAGGTAGAGACAAAAGTATGCTCACCTATACAGCTTGTGCTAAGTCATTCACAAATCTGATGCAGGCAGGGGTTAAATATTCCAGAGAGTATACTGCTGCAACGGTCCGATCTAGTAACAGGTTTTGTTACCACAAATTGTAGAATTCTGTTTTCAAAGAAAAATTGGGCCACCACCGGCGCTGCTATACATACATTCACTGGCGTAGCTATAGGGGTCGCAGCGGTCGCAATTGCGACCGGGCCCCGAAGCCAGGGGGGCCCACGGCCCCCCGCACCACATCAATAAAAAGTTACTAAAGTAACTCGGGCCGCTGGCCCCTGTTACTATAGTAACATACTTTACTTACCTTCCTGCTTCCGGATCGCAGCGGAGGTCCTGACGTCAAGCGCTGTGCGCAGCGCATGACGTCACAGCGCTATGCGCCGCGCACAGCATCGAGACGACAGAACTCCCGCCGCGGCCGAAGAGGAAGGTAAGATAGCCCTGACTGGCGGGGTCCGACTCCCGGGACCCGCCAATCAGCTGTTTTTGAAGGGGCCGCAACACTCGTACGAGAGCTGCTCCCCTTCATTCCTGTCACTTCATTCCGGCACACTGTGAATCCGTGTCGGCGATTCACAGTGTGAGCGAGTAGTGAAATGAAGGGGAAGCAGCTCTCGTACGAGTGCTGCGGCCCCTTCAAAACAGCTGATTTGCGGGTCCCGAGAGACACATCAGCTATTGATGGCCTATCCTGAGGATAGGCCATCAATGTTTAGGGACTGTACAACCCCTAAGCCTATGATGTAGCAGGCTTAGGGGGCCCATGAGACAGGATCACAGATTGTGTGATCCTGTCTGCTGGGCCCTGTATCTAAGCCAATCACATGGTAGGCTTAGATACATGGCCCATGCGTGATCCTGTCTGCTGGGCCCTGTATCTAAGCCAATCACATGGTAGGCTTAGATACATGGCCCATGTGTGATTCTGTCTGATGGGCCCTGTATATAAGCCTACCACACTGTAGGTTTAGATACAGGGTCCAGCACACAGTAATCTTATACTGTATAAGATTACTGTCTGCTGGACCCTGTATCTAAGCCTAACACATGTGTTACTAATCATTTTTTGTGTGTTTTCTTACAGGTTCGGTCGTTGGTCTACGGCGGATTCCAGGATTACTTTGATAACAGCTTTTTTTTTTATTATCAATAAAATGGTTAATGAGGGTTGTGTGGGTTTTTTTTTTATTTCAATAAAATATTTTTTCTATGTCTTTGTGTTTTTTTTTAACTATATTTCTACCGCCTTAGTAATGGCCGCCGGCTGATTGACAGCATACATTGCTAAGGCGGGGCTTAGTGTTAGCCGGTGTAGAGGCTAACACTAACCCCCTTTATTACCCCGGTACCCACCGCCACCAGGGGTGCTGGGAAGAGCCGGGTACGATCCAGTACCTGACCATCTGTAGTGATAGTCAGCCACTGGGGTGGCCGCAGGCTGGTATTATCAGGAGGGGAAAGGCCAAAAACAGTGGCCCTTCCTACCCTGGTGATGCTAGGCTGCTGCTGCTTTATTGTATCTGGCTGGTTATGAAAAAGGGGGGGGACCCCACGTCATTTAAAAAAAAAAAATAATAATAATTGGAAAGAACGATGTGGGGTCCCCCCCAATTTTAATAACCAGCCAGATACAACACAGCAGCAGCAGGCAGCATTACAAAGGTGGGAAGGGCCACTGTTTTTGGCCTTCCCCAGCCTAATACTACCAGCCTGCGGCCACCCCGGTCCCTGCCCGTCACTACAGATGGTCGGGTACTTGTTCGTACCCGGCTCTTCCCAGTACTCCTGGTGGCGGTGGGTACCGGGGTAATAATGGGGGTTAGTGTTGGCCTCTGCACCGGCTAACATTAAGCCCCGCCTTAGTAATGGAGGTTGTCAATCAGCCGGCGGCCATTACTAAGGCGGTGATAATAAAGTTGAAAAAAGTACAAGCACATAGAAAAAATATTTTATTGAAATAAAAAAACACAACCCTCATTAACCATTTTATTGAGAATAAAAAAAACGCCGTCATTGAAGTCCTCGAATCCGAAGTCCAACAACCGAACCTGTAAAAAAACACAAACACAAAAAAATAATCAGTAACACATAAAGAAGCAAAATTATTATTCTTACCTATCCTGGGTCCAGTGCTGGAGACGCAATGTCAGCGAGCTGGGCCCTGTATCTAATCTAATCATGTGTGATACTGTCTGCTGGGCCCTATATCTAATCCTATCATGTGTGATACTGTCTGCTGGGCCCTATATCTAATCCGATCATGTGTGATACTGTCTGCTGAGCCACTGTATCTAATCCTATCATGTGTGATACTTCCTTCTGAGCCACTGTATCTAATCCTATCGTGTGGTACTGTCTGCTGAGCCACTGTATCTAATCCTATCATGTGTGGTACTGTCTGCTGAGCCACTGTATCTAATCCTATCCATAGTTTATAGGGTCGTAGTGCTATAGTTATGCTATGCTGTCTCATATACACACATCTTTTTGGGCGGACACATATGTATTGGGGCTATTTCCCTGACATTTTAAGCCCTGAGGGTATGTTCACACGGCAGCGTCTGTTACGGCTGAAATTACGGTGCTGTATTCAGAAGAAAACAGCACCGTAATTTCAGCCGTAATGGCATGTGCAGGCGTCTTTCGCTGCGTCCATTACGGACGTAATTAGAGCTGTTTTTCTAAGGAGTCCATGGAAAACGGCTCCATTTACGTCTGAAGAAGTGACAGGCACTTCTTTGACGCGGGCGTCTTTTTTACGCGCCACCTTTTGACAGCGGCGCGTAAAAAAAAAATGACCGTCGGCACAGAACATCGTAAAACCCATTCAAATGAATGGGCAGATGTTTGCCAACGCTTTTGAGCCGCATTTTCGGACGTAATTCAATGCTAAAACGCCCGAATTACGTCCGTAAATAAGGTGTGTGAACCCAGCCTTAGTGACGCCCCGGCTGCTAGTGCTGCATTGTTGGGTCACATAAGAGACCCAGCGATGCAGCTGAAAGCTGCGGACCGTCGGCCATGAGAAGTTTGCGGGGGAGGGGGGCCCCAGTAAGAATTTTTGCATCGGGGCCCATGAGCCTTTAGCTACGCCCCTGCATACATTTACAAGCTGATATTGAATATCTAGTGTGTGTTTATTGTTGCTAAAAAGATACTAAATATTAGTCTGCACCTGTGCATTTAGGAGATACGCAAAAGTGCATATATATATATATATATATATATACCATGAACACAACAAAAATTTGAACAGCACATTCCAACTAAATGATACAAAATGTATGCAGGTGCAAGAACACCCATGACTGCAGATATACAGCAAACATAGAATGGTGACAGCACCCTGCGACACTAATGCCACCTAAACCACTAAATATAAATAAATATGCACTAAAGCTAAATCTACTTACAAATAGGGAGGTTCTTAGTGCACATTTTGATCAAAAAGTGTTAGCCCACCTGCCACGACAAGGCGACCTCTGTAAGGTGGGAACCTACGCTGCACATACACCCAGAACTGGGACTAAGCCTACATATATACCTGGGGATGGTAGGATCCAGCATTGAACTGATTAAAATCACCCAGGGCAGAATGGGAGGAGTGCAAGAACAACAAGTGGAGGCAGTCACTAACCCCACATATATGGACACCATGAACACAACAAAAATTTGAACAGCACATTCCAACTAAATGATACAAAATGTATGCAGGTGCAAGAACACCCATGACTGCAGATATACAGCAAACATAGAATGGTGACAGCACCCTGCGACACTAATGCCACCTAAACCACTAAATATAAATAAATATGCACTAAAGCTAAATCTACTTACAAATAGGGAGGTTCTTAGTGCACATTTTGATCAAAAAGTGTTAGCCCACCTGCCACGACAAGGCGACCTCTGTAAGGTGGGAACCTACGCTGCACATACACCCAGAACTGGGACTAAGCCTACATATATACCTGGGGATGGTAGGATCCAGCATTGAACTGATTAAAATCACCCAGGGCAGAATGGGAGGAGTGCAAGAACAACAAGTGGAGGCAGTCACTAACCCCACATATATGGACACCATGAACACAACAAAAATTTGAACAGCACATTCCAACTAAATGATACAAAATGTATGCAGGTGCAAGAACACCCATGACTGCAGATATACAGCAAACATAGAATGGTGACAGCACCCTGCGACACTAATGCCACCTAAACCACTAAATATAAATAAATATGCACTAAAGCTAAATCTACTTACAAATAGGGAGGTTCTTAGTGCACATTTTGATCAAAAAGTGTTAGCCCACCTGCCACGACAAGGCGACCTCTGTAAGGTGGGAACCTACGCTGCACATACACCCAGAACTGGGACTAAGCCTACATATATACCTGGGGATGGTAGGATCCAGCATTGAACTGATTAAAATCACCCAGGGCAGAATGGGAGGAGTGCAAGAACAACAAGTGGAGGCAGTCACTAACCCCACATATATGGACACCATGAACACAACAAAAATTTGAACAGCACATTCCAACTAAATGATACAAAATGTATGCAGGTGCAAGAACACCCATGACTGCAGATATACAGCAAACATAGAATGGTGACAGCACCCTGCGACACTAATGCCACCTAAACCACTAAATATAAATAAATATGCACTAAAGCTAAATCTACTTACAAATAGGGAGGTTCTTAGTGCACATTTTGATCAAAAAGTGTTAGCCCACCTGCCACGACAAGGCGACCTCTGTAAGGTGGGAACCTACGCTGCACATACACCCAGAACTGGGACTAAGCCTACATATATACCTGGGGATGGTAGGATCCAGCATTGAACTGATTAAAATCACCCAGGGCAGAATGGGAGGAGTGCAAGAACAACAAGTGGAGGCAGTCACTAACCCCACATATATGGACACCATGAACACAACAAAAATTTGAACAGCACATTCCAACTAAATGATACAAAATGTATGCAGGTGCAAGAACACCCATGACTGCAGATATACAGCAAACATAGAATGGTGACAGCACCCTGCGACACTAATGCCACCTAAACCACTAAATATAAATAAATATGCACTAAAGCTAAATCTACTTACAAATAGGGAGGTTCTTAGTGCACATTTTGATCAAAAAGTGTTAGCCCACCTGCCACGACAAGGCGACCTCTGTAAGGTGGGAACCTACGCTGCACATACACCCAGAACTGGGACTAAGCCTACATATATACCTGGGGATGGTAGGATCCAGCATTGAACTGATTAAAATCACCCAGGGCAGAATGGGAGGAGTGCAAGAACAACAAGTGGAGGCAGTCACTAACCCCACATATATGGACACCATGAACACAACAAAAATTTGAACAGCACATTCCAACTAAATGATACAAAATGTATGCAGGTGCAAGAACACCCATGACTGCAGATATACAGCAAACATAGAATGGTGACAGCACCCTGCGACACTAATGCCACCTAAACCACTAAATATAAAAATACACACATATAAAAACAAAACATATGTACGAAAAATACACATCTTAAATACCCAAACAAATACTGTTTGTAATTTAACCCCTTCCCGCCGCAGCCATTATTCAGGTTTTCAATTAAATGTTTTCCTCCCCACCTTCCAAAAGCCATAACGTTTTTATTTTTCTGTCGATATATAGGGTTTGATTTTTGTGGGACGAGTTATCGTTTTTCATAGCGGGATTTATTGTGCCATATAACGTACTAGGAAATGGGAAAAAAATTATTTCTGGGGTAGGAAATGAAAAAAACAGCGATTCCTCCATTGTTTTTTGCGCTTCGTTTTTTAGGAATTCACTGTGCAATTAAAACAACATGTTAACTTTATTCTGCGGGTCAATACGATTACGGCAATACCAAATATATATAGTTTTTTCTATATTTTACTACTTTTACAAGTAAAAAACTAATTGTAACATTGTTTATTTATTTTGTGTCGCCAAATTCTGAGAGCCATAACTTTTTTAATTTTTCCGTCAATTAAGTGGTATGAGGGCTTATGTTTTGCAGGATAAGCTGTAGTTTTTAATATACCATTTTGGGGTACATGCGAAGTTTTAATAACTTTTTATTCCATCTTTTGTGGGAGATGAGGTGACCAAAAAATAGCGATTATGGCGTTTACATTTATTGTTTTTTACGGCATTCACCGTACAAGTTAAGTAATGATATATTGTAACAGTTTAGACTCTTACGGATGCGGCGATACCAATTATATTGATTTATTTCTTTTTTACAGTGCTCTAGGGGGGAAATGGGAAAAGTTTTTTTTTTAAACTTTTAATATATTTTTTTTTTACATAAAAAACAACTTTATTTTACAAATTTTTACTTTTTTTATTAGTCCCCAAGGGGACTTCAACCAGTGATCGTTGCATCGCTTGCACTATATACTGCAATACTAATGTATTGCAGTATATCATCTTTCTGACAGGCTTCTATTAATCCCTGCCAGAGGAAGGGCTTAATAGCAGCACAAAGATGGCAGACCTGGGGTCCTTCATTAAGCCCCCAAGCTGCCATAGCAACCATCGCCCCCCCCATGATTGCATTGTGGGGGGCGCGATGAGCTACTAGAGGGGGTCGCCCCCCTCTTTCTAATGTTTTAAATTCCACTGTCGCTATTGACCGCGGCATTTAACGGGTTAAACGAGCATTACTGTGAAGTATTGGCTGTAGCATCGAGCCGACACCGGCATCCATATTATTGAATGTGAGGCACAGATGTGTCCATAATTGACACATCATATCCACATATTGATTTATATATATATACTCTCTCCATAGTACTCTTGCAGTTTAATATATACTATTGATTATTTATTTATCTAATTTAATAAGGTTATTTTTAGGTATCACCGTTCCAAGAAATAAATGTTTCTTTTTATGTTCAATATTATGCAATATGAGCAGTGTTTCTTTTTAAATCGGCCCCTAATGAGGTACAAATAACATCTGCTGGTTAAAAACTAATCAGATGTAATCATCTGTATTTCCTGGTCAACCCCATTAATTTGTGAAGATACAGAGATCATGCAGCATTAAAAGGGTTATGAAACGCTCCAATTTACTTACCTGCATATAGTATTCTGTTCTGTCTAATCGGGTGCGCGCCTCTGACGTGTGCGACCGGGACTGGGTGAGGCCACGCCCGTCTCTCCTAGAGTGCGGTGCGCATGTCCGGATCGTCTGGTACGCGACCATATGCGCAGCAGCACAGGAGGACAGAAGTGGGGCATGCCACACTTCCGGTTTCGCCGTCGGATGCGCGCCAAGTGCGCCTGGACGGGACAGAATACTGATAGATTACACCTGGGTAGATAGGGTATATAGGGTGCCCTCTGGTCAGACACACTACACCCCCTTGAGGAAGCGGACATCTGCGAAACGCGCGTCGGGGCGCACACAGTGACCACCAGGACCCAGCCTAAGGACTCTTTATGGGTAAGACCATCCTAGTAATCCTTTACACAGGGTCTTGTTCAGACCCACTACTTTCACTCCTTGATGGCTGTTTTTGGGACCATTTATGCCCTTTAAACAGCATCAAAATATGTAAACAGACCTAACTAGTTTATTGCTATACTAGTGTTAGTCCTACCCTAAACCTATACTTCAAAGGTTTATTATACTTACCTTGGCTTTCCTGACTTGTCTCTATGTCATTCTGTGATTGAGTTCTCCTACTGTTATACCGTTTTTTAAATGTTTGTTCATTGTGTATATTTAAATAAAGTTTTGTATTGACATTTTTCGAATATATATTGGCTACAGACTCTGTTCTTCTCATGTTTATATATGTATCATAGAGTTGCCTCATTAATAGATGTGGGAGGATGTTCCCAGGAACAATACCTAGCCCAATAATATTGTTTGCTTTTGGAGACCATTAGTTATAATCAATTTTCTGTGTGTTTTTCACAGCGACTGGCATCCAGCCTAATATGGATTTTCGAGCACGTGATCAGTCATGGCTCGCGCAACTAGACATGATTTTTAAGGAGGACTCTAACTTGTTTTTAGATGCTGGTAGTGTTAATATCAGAGAACGCAGTGCTAAACTTAAATCACTCCTCAATAAAAGAACGAGGCTGTGGTGGAATAAGGATTTCTTGGAAAAGTATATATCTAGAGGGCTGATACCGAGGGGCCTAAGGGTCCAGGTCTTTCCCTCCTTTGAAATAGAGAACGACACGTTCAAAAAGAAATGGGAGGAGCTGGCAGATACTTGCTCTAGAGGGTTTATGAATCTTCTGATTCAATCAAACTGCAATACTCTACTAGAAATGGAAAAAGCTATAGATGGGATGCAACTGGATCTTAAAAAAGAGTTTTCTACTGAGACTCTGGCCAAATGGCAGGAAGATTTGGATAATGATTACGCAAAATGGGAAAAAGAGATATGCACAGTAAAAGCAGGTAAATTTCAGAGAGATGTGCAAGATTATAAATCAAACAGAGTTTACAAATGGCGGTCTAATTATGAGAGATCAAGACCTATATCACGCTCAAGATCTTCCTCAATGTCTTCACACACCTCTGGTGATGAGTCGGTTAGAACAAGGGATGCGATGACTGCTGGTGGTACCGGCAGTAATCCGGGTACCTACATGCCAAGAAGACAATACGATAGGAACGCCAAGCGCAAAAAAAACAACGATTCCACAACAGGAGAAGAGATCCGTTAAAAACTTGGAGGTAATTAACCTATCTTCGCATTCCCTCTCTGATGCCCAACGGGAGGTTCTGAGCAAAGGGTTAACGTTTTCCCCTACTGCCCCCTTTGATTTCTTCACAGTTTTAAAAGATTTGCATTTGTTCGCTAGAAAACTTGTTCTCCAAAAACTGCACAATAGGGGTTATGGTGCACTCACAATTGATAGTGAGATGGAAAGGGAGGCTCTATCAGCACTGGAAGAATTACTGTGCGAACAGAACACTGTGAGAAGTAAGTTTCCCATGTCGGCCCTACCTAAATCGACCAAGTTTCCCCCCTTGTCATTGTGCCCTCAGGTAGAAATATTTACCAAATTGGTAGTAGATGATCTTAAACAGATACCCAAGTTTGGTTACAGGGACAATCTTACAGTCCCTCAGAGACAAGCCATTAGAGAACTACAATCCTATGAGGACGTAGTTATCAAAGCCGCTGACAAGGGGGGTAACATTTTGGTATGGCCGACAGACAAATATGAAAAAGAGGCATTCAGGCAATTAAGAGATAAGCAGACTTATGCCAAACTCATGTTTAACCCTATATCTAGATTCTCTTTGGAATTAAAGGAGATCCTGAATAGGGCCCTTGACAAGGGAATTATCACTAAGAAGATCTGTGAGGGATTACTGACCGAGGACCCCAAAATACCTACAATCTATTTTTTACCCAAAATTCATAAAAACCTGATGGAACCCCCAGGATGTCCTATTGTGTCAGGTATGGGAGGCTTATGTGAAGCCACATGTAAATTTATAGACCATTACTTAAAGCCGTTGGTAACAGAACTGCCATCACATGTAAAGGACACAACAGATGTCCTGGGAAGAATTGATGGGATTCAGATTGAACCTGACATGTACCTTGTAACGGCAGATGTCGAGAGTCTATATACATGCATTAGACATGGGGATGGTCTGGAGGCGGTCCGCTTCTTCCTTGGGACTAGCAACTGGGATGATGAATTATGTGAACTCATTGTGGAGCTACTCCAGTATGTTCTGAGCCATAACATCTTTGTATTCAAGGACAACTTTTATCTACAGATTCAAGGCACTGCCATGGGCGCGGCGTGTGCGCCATCCTATGCAAACCTGTTTCTCGGTTTCTGGGAGAGGCAGGTTTTTCATGGGGATGGCGCTCGCGCCGCGGACCATGTGCAGTGCTGGCTCCGTTACATTGACAACATACTGTTTGTGTGGCCGGGTTCGGAGTGTGAGTTGAGGAACTTCATGCAGCAACTCAATATTAACCAGATGAATGTTAAACTGACTTACTCATTTGATCGATCCAAGATTGAGTTCTTGGACCTCTCAATATTCACGGATGCAAGTGGCTTCCTACAGACGGATGTCTACCGCAAGTCAACATCCGTTAATTCATTGTTGCATGCATCCTCCTCTCACACTCCTTCCACTATTAAAGCCATCCCAGTTGGTCAATTCCTCAGGATGAGGCGGATCTGCTCTACTGACCATCTGTTCGAATATCAGTCTCAAGATCTGAGATATAGATTTGAAGACAGGGGGTACAGCAACAGGTCCATTAAAGCAGGGTACCGGAGAGCCAAAAAGACCCCTCGTGCCAATTTGTTGAGGAATAAGATACCTATAGTGGGAAAAACAGCCGTTAGGTTCATCTCCACTTATAACAGCAGATGGGATGAAGTGAGGACCATTTTAGGGCGACATTGGCCAATTTTAAGGTCTGAACCCACTCTGGCCCTATGTCTGAGTGACAAACCGACAATGACGGCTAGGCGGAGTAGGAATCTTCGAAATATCCTGGTCCAAAGTCACTATATCCCCAAACAAATTAACTTTTTCGGAACCCAGGGACAAAGAAAGGGCTGCTATCCATGTGGCAATTGTGTTGCATGTCCCAACATCAGCAGAACCAATAAGTTTGAATCAGTGGACGGTACTAAGTCCTTTGAGATCAGAGACTATATATCATGCAGTACCACACACATAGTGTATTACGCTGTGTGCGGGTGCCCCAAGGCCTGACATCGAGGGAATTACGCATACGCACAAGAGAACATGTGCGAGATATTATCGCAGCGGGAGTTATCGATGACCCAATTGAACTTAAAACCCTTCCTAGACATTTTAAAATGTATCATGGGTGTAATCCAAGGTCCCTTAAAATCCGGGGGATCGAACGTATCCGTTGTGGCATCAGGGGGGGTAATGTGAAGAAGGTCCTGGCACAGAAAGAATGTAGGTGGTTTGTGCAACTAGGATCTATGGCACCGGCTGGACTTAACGAACAGCTGAGTTTTGCACCTTTCTTATGAGGAAGCCGTAACCGCCACACTACCAGCAGATCATTGTTTTATGACTTTTAAACTGTGAATTGTTTGTGTGTTTAGTTTTTAATGCATATACTCTCTTAGTAGGTGTGAGATATATTGGCCAGTATCCAGCAAAGGCATCCCTGTACCTTGACTAAAGCCCTGTATAATTGGACGACCCATCATGTTGCGAATCTCGAAGAGGATAACGTATATCCAGGACTTGATTTGTGTAACCTGTTTATGATCCTGTTTTCATTTTTGCATAAGCACTCTTTTGCTGCCTGTTTGTTTACAGATAACCCTATATGACTGTCTATTATGGAACAGTCTCTTATACGAAAGTAATCTACATGTAACCTGCTTACATTTTTTGTTTTTATGTTTGCATCAGCACTTTAGTTGCCTGTATTATTCACAGACAACCTTACATGACTGTTGCTCATGGCAACAGTCTCTAACATATTTATTTTATGCACTATTTATATTTATAACACTTATTATTTTTTTCTATATTTTTTTCTGTTTATGGTGTTTACTTGGTATATGTTTTCTGAAGACTAATGTATCTCTGATGGTGAGGGTTCATATTATTGAATGTGAGGCACAGATGTGTCCATAATTGACACATCATATCCACATATTGATTTATATATATATACTCTCTCCATAGTACTCTTGCAGTTTAATATATACTATTGATTATTTATTTATCTAATTTAATAAGGTTATTTTTAGGTATCACTGTTCCAAGAAATAAATGTTTCTTTTTATGTTCAATATTATGCAATATGAGCAGTGTTTCTTTTGAAATCGGCCCCTAATGAGGTACAAATAACATCTGCTGGTTAAAAACTAATCAGATGTAATCATCTGTATTTCCTGGTCAACCCCATTAATTTGTGAAGATACAGAGATCATGCAGCATTAAAAGGGTTATGAAACGCTCCAATTTACTTACCTGCATATAGTATTCTGTTCTGTCTAATCGGGTGCGCGCCTCTGACGTGTGCGACCGGGACTGGGTGGGGCCACGCCCGTCTCTCCTAGAGTGCAGTGCGCATGTCCGGATCGTCTGGTACGCGACCAGAGACCGGATATGCGCTGCAGCACTGGAGGACGGAAGTGGGGCATGCCACACTTCCGGTTTTGCCGTCGGATGCGCGCCAAGTGCGCCTGGACGGGACAGAATACTGATAGATTACACCTGGGTAGATAGGGTATATAGGGTGCCCTCTGGTCTGACACACTACACCCCCTTGAAGAAGCGGACATCTGCGAAACGCGCGTCGGGGCGCACACAGTGACCACCAGGACCCAGCCTAAGGACTCTTTATGGGTAAGACCATCCTAGTAATCCTTTACACAGGGTCTTGTTCAGACCCACTACTTTCACTCCTTGATGGCTGTTTTTGGGACCATTTATGCCCTTTAAACAGCATCAAAATATGTAAACAGACCTAACTAGTTTTTTGCTATACTAGTGTTAGTCCTACCCTAAACCTATACTTCAAAGGTTTATTATACTTACCTTGGCTTTCCTGACTTGTCTCTATGTCATTCTGTGATTGAGTTCTACTACTGTTATACCGTTTTTTAAATGTTTGTTCATTGTGTATATTTAAATAAAGTTTTGTATTGACATTTTTCGAATATATATTGGCTACAGACTCTGTTCTTCTCATGTTTATATATTGTATGGAGCGGGTTCACTCCGTGAGCCCATTCAATGCTTCCCCTACCCGGCTATGACTTATGGATACGTCAAATGTCGGAAAAGGGTTAAAGATATTATTCTAGAATACTGTGGCATAAGTAATGGGTTATTTAAAGAGGGCATCTTAAAATTATAAATGCAGCTATGATAAAAAAAATCAAAGGTTACATAATAAAAAGAAAACGGTCTATAGGCATGCACATTCTGTTGGTAAGCAGATTATAGTGATTGTACACAATTAAGATAACATTAAAAAACATCCTATAGTCCTATAAGGGCTTGTCCACAGACAACCGAATTGCTGCAGAAAATTTCTGCAGCAATTCCGTTAAATGTCAAAGGCTTTCCGCTGTGGCAAATACGCACCATTTCCTGCTGTTTCTACGGAAGAATGGTGCATAAATTGCTGAGTTTTTCCCAATGTTAGGAGATGGAGGCATCTCCTCTGAAAAAGGCAGCAATTCTGGACACTTCCCGCAGCAGGAATTGACATGCTGCGGTCCGAAAAATACGCACCGCAGGTCAATTTCGGCTTGGAAATTTTACACAGAGTGTGGATGAGATTTGTTAAATGGGTTATTTAAAGAGGGCATCTTAAAATTATAAATGCAGCTATGATAAAAAAAATCAAAGGTTACATAATATAAAGAAAACAGTCTATAGACATGCACATTCTGTTGGTAAGCAGATTATAGTGATTGTACACAATTAAGATAACATTAAAAAACATCCTATAGTCCTATAAGGGCTTGTCCACAGACAACCGAATTGATGCAGAAAATTTCTGCAGCAATTCCATTAAATGTCAAAGGCTTTCCGCTGTGGCAAATACGCACCATTTCCTGCTATTATTACGGAAGAATGGTGCGTAAATTGCTGAGTTTTTCCCAATGTTAGGAGATGGAGGCAACACGCAGCAATTCTGGATACTTTCAGGAATTGACATGCTGCGGTCCGAAAAATACGCACCGCAGGCCAATTTCGGCTTGGAAATTTTACACAGAGTGTGGATGAGATTTGTTAAATCTCGTCCACTATGCTGCTACTGTGTTCTGAAAGAACGCGGCAATTTTGCAGCGTGTGGACAAGACCTTAAAGAGGCTCTGTCACCACATTATACGTGGCCTATATTGTACATGATGTGATCGACGCTGTAATGTAGATTACAGCAGTATTTTTTATTTAGAAAAATTATCATTTTTGACGGAGTTATGACCTATATTAGCTTTATGCTAATAAGTTTCTCAATGGACAACTGGACGTGTTTTACTATATGGCCAAGTGTGCGTTGTGGAGAGAAGTGTATGACGCTGACCAATCAGCGTCATACACTTCTCTACATTCAATTATACAGCACATAGCGATATAGCTATATCGCCATGTGCTGCCACATAAACACACTATAACATTACTGCAGTGTCATGACAATGAATATACATTACCTCCAGCCAGGACGTCATGTGTATTCAGAATACTGACCACTTCTCTGCACTTTTCTGTGATTTACAGCACAGCACAGCGAGATCTCGCTGTAAATTACAGTTTACAGCGTAATCTCGCGAGACTACGCCTGCTGTGCTGTAAATCACAGAGAAGTGGTCAGGATTCTGAATACACATAACGTCCTGGCTGGAGGTAATGTATATTCATTGTCATGACACTGCAGTAATGTTATAGTGTGTTTATGTGGCAGCACATGGCGATGTAGCTATATCGCTATGTGCTGTATAAATGAATGGAGAGAAGTGTATGACGCTGATTGGTCAGCGTCATACACTTCTCTCCACAACACCCACTTGGCCATATAGTAAAACACGCCCAGTTGTCCATTGAGAAACTCCTTAGCATAAAGCTAAAATAGGTCATAACTCCGTCAAAAATGATCGTTTTTCTAAATAAAAAATACTGCTGTAATCTACATTACAGCGCCGATCACATCATGAACACTATAGGCTACTTATAATGTGGTGACAGAGCCTCTTTAAATGTGTCAATATTTTACTCCACACAACTCATTAGGGATTTACGTGGTCTAAACATTAACACCTTCCCTCTTTAGCCACTTTTGACCTTCCTGACAGAGCCTCATTTATCAAATCTGACAGGTTTCAATTTATATGGTAATAACGTCGGAATGCTTTCACCTATCCAAGCGATTATGAGTTCATTTTTTCGTGACACTTTGGACTTTATGTTACTGGCAAAATTTGCTCGATACGTTCAGTATTTAATTGTGAAAAACACCAAATTTTAGCAGAATTTTTTTTTTATTTTTCTCAATTTAAATGTATCTGCTTGTAAGACAGGCAGATATACCACACAAAATTGTTGCTAATTAACATGTGGCCCTAGCGTGCTACTGGACTGAAGCACCGGCCTCAGAAGCAAAGGAGCACCTAGTGGATTTTGGGGCCTTAATTTTATTAGAATATATTTTAGACACCATGCCAGGTTTGAAGGGCTCTTGCGGTGCCAAAACAGTGAAAATCCCCCAAAAGTGACCCCATTTGGGAAACTACACACCTCATGGAAATTATCTAGGGGTATAGTGAGCATTTTGACCGCACAGGTTTTTTTACAGAAATTAATGGAAGTAGGCTGTGAAAAATTAAAATCTACATTGCCACAAGGCCTAAAGGAGAAAAAGCCCTGCAAAATTTGTAAAGCAATTTCTCCCGAGTAAGACATTACCCCACATTAGGTCATAAACGGCTGTTTGGACACACGGCAGGGCTTAGAAAGGATGGAGCGCCATTTGGCTTTTGGAATTCAAATTTAGCAGGAATGGTTTGCAGAGGCCATGTCACATTTACAAAGCCCCTGAGGGGACAAAACAGTGAAAACCCCCCACAAGTGACCCAATTTTGGAAACTACACCCATTGAGGAAATTATCTAGGGGTATAGTGAGCGTTTTGACCCCACAGGTTTTTAGCAAAAATTATTGGAAATAGGCCCTGAAAATAAAAATCTACATTTTTTTCAAAGAAAATGTAGGTTAAGCTAATTGTTTTCTAATTTCCACAAGGACTGAAGGAGAGAAAGCACATACAATTTGTGAAGCAATTTCTCCCGAGTAAAACAAGCCCCTGAGGGGACAAAACAATGAAAACGCCCAAAAAGAGACTCCATTTAGGAAACTACACCCCTTGAGGAATTCATCTAGGGGTGTAGTGAGCATTTTGACCCCACAGGTGATTCATAGAATTTATTAGAATTGGGCAGTGAAAATATAAACAATCCTTTTTCTTCAATAAGACGTAGCTTTAGCTCACAATTTCTCATTTTCTCAACAAATAAAGGAAAAAAAGAACCCAACATTTGTAAGCAATTTCTCGCGAGTACGGAAATACTCCATATTTGGTCATAAACTGCTGTTTAGGCACACGGCAGTGCTCAGAAGGGAAGGAGCTCCATTTGGAGTACAGATTTTGCTGGATTGGTTTCTGGGCGCCTGTGGGATCAAAACAGTGGAAACCACGCAGAAGTGACCACATTTTGGAGACTACACCCCTCAATGCATTCACCTAGGGGTGTAGTGAGCATGTTAACCCTGCAGGTCTTTTGTAGAAATTAGTGTGCACTCGATGTTGCAGAGTGAAAATGGGATTTTTTTCCATAGATATGCCAATTTGTGGTGCCAAGCTTGTGCCACCACAACAAAAAGCTCTCTAATTATTATGCGTTGTTTCCCCATTTTAGAAACACCCTACATGTGACTCTAATCTTTTGCCTGGACATTCGACCAGGCTCAGGAGTGAAAGAGTACCATGTAAAATTGAGGCCTAACTACCCGATTGACAAAGTATTGGTACACAATTGCAGGGCTCTGATGTGAAATAAAAAGAAAGTGACCACATTTTGGAAACTACACCCCACAAGGCATTTATTAAGGGGTGTAGAGAGCATTTTCACCCCACAGGTCTTTTCAATAAATGAATGCGCTGCGGAGGTGCAAATTAAAAATTCATATTTTTGCCTAGATATGCCATTTTAGTGGCAAATATGTTGTGCCCAGCTTATGCTACTGGAGACACACACCCCAAAAATTGTTAAAAGGGTTCTCCCGGGTATGGCGATGCCATATATGTGGAAGGAAACTGCTGTTTGAGCACGCTGTAGGGTACAGAGGGGAGGGAGCGCAATTTGGCTTTTGGAGAGCGGATTTTGCTTGGTAGTAGATTTGTATGAGTATTGCTGGTGTTTCCGTTTATAATGTGGGGGTACATGTAAGCTGGGCAGAGTACATCAGGGGCATAGTCAGGTAGTATAATAATGGGGTAAAAAAACGCTAAAATGATCCATAGATGTGTGTTACGCTGTGAAGAATCCTTTCTGCACAGGCCAGTGTCGCACTGATATATGGCGTCCTTTCTTATCCCCCTTTTAGTCCACACTCCGCACCTTTTCAGTTTGGGGAATTTTGCTGGGAAAGTGTTGTCCTGGTATAATATGGGCACCGTCGCTTTCAGCGGATATGTTTGGGCCCTCCCCTTCCTGGTTCCCTAATTTTAGGGCCTTGATAAATTGCCTCTTGAAACAGAAGAAATGCTCCCCTCGGGCTGCACAACTGCATATTTTTTTATTTCCTGACTTATTGGAACCTTAACTCATTTTATTTTTTCATAGACGTAGTGGTATGAGGGCTTTTTTTTTGTGGGATGAGCTGTAGTTATTATTGATACCATTTTGGGGTACATGCGACTTTTTGATCACCTTTTATTCTATTTTTTGTGAGGCCAGGTAACCAAAAAACCGCAATTCTGGCATCGTTTTTTAAGTTTTTTTTTATACAGCATTCACCATGTGTTATAAATTACATGTTAACTTTACTCTGTAGGTCAGTACGATTCCGGTGATACCTAATTTATAGCACTTTTTTACATAGTTTTGCACAGTAAAATTACTTTTGTAAAAAGAATGTATTTTTTCTGTCGCCAAGTTGTGAGAACCATAACTTTTTAACTTTAATGTTGACGAATCTATAGGAGGGCTTGTTTTTTGCGAGACAAGCTATAGTTTTTATAGGTACCATTTTTGGATACGTGCGACTTTTTGATCACTTTTTATTCCAATATTTGTAGGGCAAAGTGACCAAAAAACAGAAACTCTGGTATCGTTTTTTTACAGGGTTTTTTTTTTTTACGCTGTTCGCGTGTAATAAATAATATAATATTTTTATACCTCAGGTTGTTACGGTCGCGGCGATACCAAATACGTATGGTTTATTTATTTTTTTCAATAATAAAGGACTTGATAAGGGAACAGGGTGATTGTGTTTTATTTTATTACTTGAAACTTTTATTATGTTTACAAACTTTTATTTATTACACTTTTTTTACACTTTTTTTACACTTTTTTTACACTTTTTTTCAAGTCCCACTAGGGGACTTGAAGGTCCAACTGTCTGATGTTTTCTTCTAATACATTCCACTACCTTGTAGTGCAATGTATTAGATCTGTCAGTTATTCACTGACAGCAAGCCGGTTAGGCTTCTCCTCCCGGCGTGGCCTAATCGGCTTCCGTAATGGCAGAGCAGGAGGCCATTGTGTCTCCTGTTGCCATAGCAGCAGTCGCCAGTCCTGATTGCCTGTCAGGGCTGGCGACCTGCTAGCAACCGCTAAGATGCAGCAATCTCTTTCGATCGCTGCATCGAAGGGGTTAATGGCAGGGATTGAAGCTAGCTCCGGTACCTGCCAATACAGGTGGATGTCAGCTGTAACATACAGCTGACTTCCACCGCTGATGACGCCGGATCAGCTCCTGAGCCGGCACCATCTTGCCGGAGGCTACGGAAGCCGATCAGGCTCCGCCGCCGGGCGGCTCCTGACCGGCTTTTGTGCTAGGCTGACCGGGAGGCCAGTATTAGGCCTCCGGTTGCCGATGAACTGCAAACACCTTAAATGCAGCGATCGCGTTTGAGCATTGCATTTAAGGGGTTAATGTCGGGGATCGAAGCTAATTTCGGTCCCCACCATTAGAGCCAGATGTCAGATGTAAGATACAGCTGAGATCCGGTGATGATGGCACTGGCTCAGCTTCTGAGCCGGTGCCAAGCATTTGGCGTATGGACACGGCAAAATGCGGAAAGCACTAGCTTTCCATGGCGTACCCATACGTCAAATGTCTGGAAGGGGTTAATCATATTACATCACCTGTTAAGTTTTTAACTGCTTATGTGTCCGCTTTCTATACGAACATCCCCCATGATAAAGGCTTGCAAGCAATAGAATCTTTTTCATTCTCTGACACTTACATGGGGCCATGGGGTCACTTTTTGTACCCGCCTATGCAAACTTATATATAGAGATTTTTGAGGACATGCACATTTTGGGGGATCATCCTTCTAAAAACAATATTATAATGTACCGATGTTACAGTGAAGGAAATAAGTATTTGATCCTTTTAAGGATCTGCCAGGCACAGCGTCTGTATCCACTCCCATAGGTAATCAGCCTGCACCTGCTTCTATGTCTGTGAGACTGACTCCATCTTCCACCACTCAGGATGGCAGGCTTAGGAGTGGGAGAGCCTATCACAGCTTTGCCAGACGGAGCTAGCTCCCGTCTTCTGTCTATTTATACCTGCCTTTCCTGTTCCTCCTTGCTTGTGATTCTTGTTTTGTTTCCTTGCCCTGCTGCAGCTTCTTTAACCATTTGACCCTGCTTCATATCGACCCTGGCTTACTGACTACTCTCCTGCTCTGCGTTTTGTACCTCGTACACTCCTGGTTTGACTTGGCTTGTTCACTACTCTCCTGCTCTGCGTTTGGTACCTCGTACACTCCTGGTTTGACTCGGCTCGTTCACCACTCTTGTTGCTCGCGGTGTTGTCGTGGGCAACTGCCCCTTTTCCCTTGCTTCTGTGTACCCTTGTCTGTTTGTCTGTCAGGCACTTATTGAGCGTAGGGACCGTCGCCCAGTTGTACCCCGTCGCCTAGGGCGGGTCGTTGCAATTAGGCAGGGACTGAGTGGCGGGTAGATTAGGGCTCACTTGTCTGTTTCCTTACCTCGTCATTACAGATCCCTTGCTGATTTTGTAAGTTTGCCCACTGTCAAAGACATGAACAGTCTAGAATTTTTAGGCTAGGTTAATTTTACCAGTGAGAAATAGATTATATTAAAAAAAAAAGAAGAAAATCACATAGTCAAAATTATATATATTTATTTGCATTTAGACTGTTCATGACTTTGACAGTGGGCAAACTTACAAAATCAGCAAGGGATCAAATACTTATTTCCTTCACTGTATATAGATTGCCTCTTTTTTATATGGAATAGTGAGGAAACTGAAGCTCTTGCAGTTATAGAGTCGCTCAATTTTAATACATTCAGGCTAACTTTTATCTACACCTTCTTTGATAAATCTATTGATTTTTTTGGACCTTATTAGTAGCACCCTCCATGGTTACAAAATATACGTTTTGGTCAGCTCAGAAGGGTTCGAAATTATTTCTATGACCAAAAAGACTTTTCTTTCAATACAGGTAGTAAACCTGTTGCGTCTATTTTACACAAATACTGGCACATTCTTAAAGATTCTGTGGCAGACCCCGAGACGAAGGCAAGTGCGCCGAAATGCACATTGGGGGGACGTTCATCAATTGCTGCAGCACTTTATGGGTCAGTATGCTTATTTTTTCCTCAGTATTTTCCCCTTATACGGACTATTGCTGTACATGTATGTATGTACCAATTTGCACATGTGTTGTCTTAATTCGGTCTCTTTTTATATGTTACACTCCATTTTCTGACTCATGCATACATTGTTGATTACTCCAAGTGCAGGAGTTTATTTGATGTTCGTCTTTCTTTTAGTGTATCCGTGGACCTTTTTATATGTTCTATTTTAGTATTTTCAATCAAATATATACATTTTATATTTGATATATTTAAATTGTGTTTTGCATCCTTTTGTTCGTTTTTTGGTCTGCATATTCAGTTTGGATGCAGGCAAACATTACTGAAATAATTCCCTCTGTTCAACCCTCCTAACAAAACTATTTCTCTGATATATAAATTATTTCTATTTGTGTGTGATCTCTACTATATCTTTTTGGTTATATTTGAAATTATTAACACAGAATGATATTACTGAATCTTCTTTAGACTAAAATATTGACACCTTGTTTGCTCAAACTTTCCGACAAATATAACCTTACCTTTTATAAGACTATAGGATGTTTTTTAATTTTATCTTAATTATTTACCATCGCTATAATCTGCATACCAACAGAATGTGCATGTCTATAGACCGTTTTCTTTTTATTATGTAACCTTTGATTTTTTTTTACCATCGCTGCATTCATCATTTTCTGTTTCAGATGCCCTCTTTAAATAATCCATTACTTATATACAAATTGTATTCCAGAATAGTATCTTTAAATTACAAACACTAAAACACTATCTGTTTGGGTATTTAAGATGTATATTTTTCATACATATATGCTTTGTTTGCTTTTTTATTTATATATATATGCACTTTTGTGTATCTCCTTATTGCACATGTGCGTATACTACTATTTAATTTCTATGTATCTATATGTATATTTTCAAACTGTATATATTCTGTTACCATTGCGGTGTGCTAACATACTGTCGCAACACCATCATTAGTTTTCTATCCGGTTCCAATCCACTAACCTAATACTACTATCTTATTCAGTTGTATTAGTAATGATAAATGTCCCGATACATTAATAATTGCTGATCCAATTTAGTATTTAATCCGAACCCGATGTTAACCCCTTTACGACTGCCATACGGCTATATACATTCAAACTGCCGATGCCCTGTGCAGTTGCCACGTATATAAACGTTGACAGCCTTGAAGGGGTTTATTGAGTGCGGTGGTGATTCAGTGTGAACAGTGCTGCACTCTCATGACTGCTGGGGCTTTAAGATCCAAGGAATACACCCGCCACTGTAGATAGCGCAAAACCCCCTGCAGATAATGCCACCTAAACTCCCACTAGTAGCGGAATCCCTGGTGTCAGATCGATCTGTGTCGGGGATTACGCTTCTTGATGTCACTGTCCATCGTGAGGGGCTCTCTCTAGGAGCGGAATACCTGGCCGACACTCTGACCAGGGATTCCGCTACAGGAGAACCCCTTGGTGTGACTATCCATATATGGACAGTGACGTCAGCGGCTCTCTCTAGGAGCGGATTCCACTGTGTCCGATCGCTCTGTGGTGGGGATTCCGCTACTGGAGAAGCTCTTGGCATTGTTATCCATATATGAACAGTGACGTGAGTGGCTACTCCTGGAATGGAATCCCCGGCCACAGCGCTGCCGAAGCTGAGGCAGGGGATTCCGCTTTTACAGTTAGCCCCAACGTCACTGTTCATATATGGACTGAAACATCAGAGGCTCCCTCTAGGGGCGGATTCCCCGGCCAGATGGATTCCACTCCTACAGAGGGCTACAGTGGTTCTATTTACAGGAAGGTGGTGCCAATAATGGGGGAGGGGTGTGAATACATACAGAGGGAGTGTCACTCTCTACAGCGGAAGTAGCACTATCTGCAGGGGGTGGCACTATATACAGAGGGGTTGTTGCTATCTACAGTGGGGGTAGCGCTATCTACAGTGGGGTTGGTGCTGTCTACAGGGGATAGTGCAATATGCAGGGGGCGGAGCCATCGGCAGGGGGGTGGTGCTGTTTACCGGGAGAGCTATATACAGGGGATGTGGCACTATTTACATGGGCATTGTAGAATTATATCGGCATTACCTACAGGAGACACTGTCGTGCTATCTACATGGGCACTGTGTGTGGCATTTTGTGGGCACTATGTGGGCACTATCTACAGTGGGCTATGTGGCACTATCTACAGTGGTATTGCGTCACTATCTACATGGGCACTGTGGTGTTTTCAGGTGACTGCTACAAAAAGAACCCTAACGAATAAAATTCATCCATTTTTTTAACGTCCATGAAAAACAGATGGCAAATGTTGGTGAAAAACGGTCAGGAAATGTATTCAAATTTTGAGACACATTGATGCAAAACAGCCATGAAAAACTGACAGTTGATACGTTGCTACCTGCCCTTTTTTTCATGTCATGTGAATAAAGCCTTGCAGCCCTCTTATCAGCTCACAGCAATTCAGGGTGACAGTGTGTGTATATATATATAAAAATATATATATATATATATATATATATATATATACATGCACACACACACACACACACACACACACACATACTTCAGAGAAAAACATATATATACAATTTCCAAAAAATGCTTTTTTTCCACATTTTTAGTGATTTGTCTGCCATAATAAATATTTAAAACATGGAATTATACTAATCTAGATGATGAAAGCCTCCTAAGTCTTGTAAATAAAACAATGGAAAAATAGTTGTGATATTCAAAGCGGTAGCAAAGATGTTATCGTTTAAAGATGTGCATATCAGAAATTGAAAATTTGACCTGGACACAGGGGCTTCCCCAGAGACAGAGTCCTGGAGCAGAGCCGCTAGCACTCTGCCTTGGACTACTTCTCTCCTCCTAACATCACTGTCCATATATGGACAATCATGTCGGGCTTCCCCAGAGTCTGAGTACTATGGCAGAGCCGCTTGTAGCGCTCTCCTGGGACTCTTCTCCCTCGCATATCACTGTCCATATATGGACATTGATGCCTTGTCGATGCAGCGGTAGCACCCGACGGCCAAGTGGGACCCCCAAGGGTAGAGTGCTAGTAAAGGCCTCCCCAGAGACGGAGTCCCGGAGCAGAGCCGCTAGCGCTCTGCCTGGGACTCCTTCTCTTCTGTTGACATCACTGTTCATCTATGAACAGGGATTACTGGGAGCAGGAAACACTGGGGACCATTTGCAAGACAAACTTAGGATATGACAATAACGCTAGGGACTGAACCCCTCTTATAGTCCAGGGACTTATGGGCTGATAGTTCATTAAAGTCCGATGCGCTCGCTTCCCCTTTAAGAGCGGGCACACGTACCCTACGGGATCCGGCTGAGGTGAGTGGAAGCGAGCGCTGGCATCTCCTGAGGAGGAGACTGGGGTCAGCGCTCGCTGACCCGTGGCTGCAGCTGTCAGGGGGAGAGTGGAACTGACGGCCCGCAGCCACGGACATGACAGTATCCCCCCTCTTATGCCCCCTCTTCTTGGGACCAGAGCGAGAGAGAAACTTCTTCAGAAGAGGAGGAGCATTGGGATTCTCCTTTGGCTCCCAGGACCTCTCTTCAGGACCAAACCCCCCTCCAATCCACCAAATAAAAAGTCTTTCCTTTCACTTTCTTGGTGTCCAAGATCTCCTTAACCTCAAAGGTGACTGAAGGACCGCTGGAGGCAACCGCAGGGCTAGGAGTCTTGGTAAAGCAATTCAGGACCACCCGATTCAGGAGAGAGACATGAAAGGAATTGGGGATCCTGAGGGCAGGAGGCAGCCAAAGCCTGTAGGCGATAGGGTTGATCCGTTGCAGGATCTCAAAGGGTCCGAGGAACCTGGGAGCAAACTTACATGACAGCACCCTCAGTCGAATGTTCCTGGAGGACAGCCAGACCTTTGTGCCAGGAGGAAACTGAGGAGGTTCTCTTCTCGTTTCCACCTTCTGTTTCATATGGTCAACTGCCAGCAGGATGGAGGACTGAGTCTGCTGGCAGATCTGTAGATAGTCCCCAAAGGCCGTGTCAGCAGCTGGTACCTCGGACGTATCAGGAACCGGGAGAGGTATTCGTGGGTGTTGGCCAAGGACTCGCTGGTATGATTGTTGTAAGAGAACTCAGCCCACGGAAGCAACTGCAAGCATTCATCATGCTGCTTAGAGACTAAATGGCGTAGGTAGTTCTCCATGATCTGATTGATTCTCTCGACCTGACCATTGGACTGAGGATGGTAGGCCGAGGAAAAGTCCAACTTCACACCTAGGACTCTGCAATGGGGTCTCCACAACCTTGAGGTGATCTGAAAACCCCATCAGAAACAATATGCTGCGGCAAGCCGTGCAGGCGGAAGATATGTTGGATAAACAGCTTGGCCAATTGAGGAGCAGACGGAAGACCGGTCAGAGGAACGAAGTGGGCCATTTTCGAAAATCAATCCACCACCACCCAGACAGTACTGCATTCGGCAGAGAGAGTCAGGTCAGTAATAAAGTCCATAGCTATATGCTGCCAGAGAGCATCGGGCACAGGCAATGGCTGGAGCATTCTGGCAGATCTGGAGTGAACGTCCTTGTTAGCTGCACACAAAGAGCAGGAGGAAACAAAGTCCATTATGTCCTTGGGCAGCGTGGGCCACCAGAAATGACGGGAAATCAGATCCCTGTTCTTACGGGTCCCCGCGTGACCTGCCAGTCTAGAGGAGTGTCCCCAGTTGAGGACTCTCCCTCGGTCAGCCATGCGCACAAAAGTCCTCTATAGAGAAATATCCACATACCATTGACTTGCCCCTGGAACCTTTCTGGAACAGGAGTGAATCAGCATCGACAGAGGAGGCGTCCACCTCCAATGAGTACTGTAGGGAAACATCTGGATGATGGAGGATAGAGGCTGACGTGAAGGCACTCTTCAGGCTATTGAATGTGGACTCTGCCTCAGGATTCCACACCTTGGCGTTCATGCCCTTCTTGGTGAGGTTAGAGATAGGAGATGTCACTTAAGAGAAGTTTGGGATGAACTGTCTGTAAAAATTGGCGAATCCCAGAAAGCGCTGTATGGCCCTCAAGCCTTGAGGACGTGGCCATTCCAGGACGGGCTTTACCTTTTCAGGATCCATCTTGAGACCTCTATTCGAGATAATTTAGCCCAGGAAGGGTAGAGCATCGCTCTCAAACATGCACTTCTTCATTCTTGGCGTACAGATGATTCTCCCTTAACTGCAGCAAGACTTGACGGACATGTCTCTGATGAGTCATAGGATCTGGAGAAACAAATCAAGATGTCATCAAGATAGACTACTACACAAACATAGAGGAGGTCTCGGAAGATGTCAATAACGAACTTCTGGAAGACCGCGGTGGCATTTCACAGGCTGAAGGGCATTACTAGATATTCATAGTCTCCGTCACAGGTGTTAAATGCCGTCTTCCATTCGTCACCTTGGCGAATCCGGATAAGGTTGTAAGCCCCACGCAGGTCTGGTTTGAAAAAAATCTTGGCACCACGTATACGGTTAAATAATTCTGAGATCAATGGCAATGGATACTTATTTTTCTCTGTGATCTGGTTGTGATCTGGTATCTATTCGATACAGGGACGTAGAGAACCATCTTCCTTCTTGACGAAGAAGAACCCGGCTAATGCCAGGGAGGAAGACTTCCGTATGAAGCCCCGCTCCAAGTTCTCTCTAACATTGGCGGACATGGACAGAGTCTCTGGCAAAGAGAGATGATATACCATACCCCGATGAAACCAGGAATCAGCTCGATAGGACAATCATACGCCTGGTGTGTGGGCAGTGTATCCACCTCCTTCTTGCTCAAGACGTCCGCAAATAAAGCAAAATTACCAGGCAATCCTGCAAGTGACTGAGGCAGAGGAGGCTGAGCCGAGCGAATCTGTCCCAGGCAACGATTGTGACACTCTGGGCCCCACTGGAGAACCCCTCCAGAGTTCCAGTCCAGGACTGGGGCATGTAGTCGGAGCCAAGGCAGACCCAGCAGGATGGGGTTAACGGCCTTGGATTTATAGCAACTCAGAGTGGAGAGCTCCTACTTGGAGCCTCAGTGTCTTGGTCACATCAATAACTGGATCTGGCAGAGGAAGTCCATTTACCGATGCCACCATCAACGGCCTCTCCAGAGGGGTAGTGGGCAATTGAAGAAGATCCACCAGGTCTCTACAAATAAAATTAGCAGCAAATTCAGAGTCCAGATATTCAAAGACCTGATGCGTTCTCTCACCGGACACTATGGTCACGGTTAAGGACAATTTGGACGGAAGTCCTTTTTTACCCAAGGTTGTCTGTCCTACAATTCCTACAAAGCTTTTGGGGACACAGGCGCACAAGATGGCCTCCGAGGCTGCAATATAGACAGAGTCCCGAAGTGCATCTGCGTAGTCTCTCCTGAGAAGACAGCTTACACCGGTCCACGCTTACAGACTCCATATGAGGATCGGCATCAGAGGATAATAGAGGTTGCTGCAAGAATGGGGCCGGACTAGGGAGGCCTCCCTCCCGACGAGCTTCTTGGAACCTTTCACGGATCCTCATATCAATCCGGGCGGACAGAAGGACGATATCAACTATAGTAGACGGCAGATCTAGGGCGGCAAGCTCGTATTTAATTCCAGGGGACAGTCCATGCCAAAATTAAGCCACCAGGGCATCATTGTTCCACAACAGTTCTCCCGCCAGGGTGCGGAAGTGGATGGCGTACTCGCTCACGGAGGTGTCTCCTTGTGTAGGTTTATCAAGGAGGCTGCTGCAAACGAGACTCATCCAGACCTCTCAAACACCAAGCGAAAAGTCCGGAGGAAGCTCTGGAAGTCACGGGTCTCTGATCCTTGTCTCTCCCAGATAGGGTTCGCCCAAGCAAGGCCTTGCCAGTGAGGAGAGAGATGATGAAGGCGACCTTTGCGCCTTGGCGTTATGGCAGCTGGCCAACATGTAGCATAGTAGCAAGGCAGGCTTGGCTGGGACTAGGCAGCATGTAGTCGTCAGTCGTGGTATACAGCACAGCACGGCTACAGCTCAGCATGGCACTAGATCAGGATACAGGAACAGGGAACACTGGGAGCAGGAAACACTAGGGACCATTTGCAAGACAAACTTAGGATACGACAACAACGCTCAGCCATAGAAGCAAGGGGCTGAACGTCTCTTATAGTCCAGGCACTCATGGGTTGATAGTTCATTAAAGTCCAGTGCGCACGCAGCCCCTTTAAGAGTGGGCACGAGCGTGCGTGCGCATCCTACGGGATCCGGCTGAGGTGTGTGGCTGGCGTCTCCTGAGGAGGAGACTGGGGCCAGCGCTCGACGACCCGTGGCTGTCAGGGAGAGAGTAGAACTGACGAACCACAGCCACGGACATGACAGCTACCCTGTAACTCTATAAAGGCTCAGGAATTGACTACAGGTTAGTCACATATAGGTAGCAGTAGGGAGATAGTGTTCCTTCTTCTGGAAAAGAACAGTTTTGCTAACATGTGCATTAAATAGATCAAGCATCACACTATTAGTATATACTTCAAACTGGCAAAAGGTTAGCGAATGTAAGATTTATTGAGATTAATGAGATTAATGAATTGTAAAGTTGATTTGAATCATCCCAATAATAGTTGTTTTATAATTTTTTTATTTTTTTTTAGTAAATCGGTACCGGTTTGAGAAAGTTGTTCAGAATGCCCTTATGCTTCTGTGAATTTAACCTTTGCCAATCACTTTGTTTTATTTGGAAACACTTCATTTTTAGTGTAAGAAAGTCAACTGCCTGCTTTATACAAATAAACTCTTGTTAGCAGGTAGAAAATGTGTTTGTATATGAATTACTAGTATTATAATGTAACATAAATATTTAATGCTTTGCCGACGCGCAGAATTCAGATTTTTTTTTAAATTATACTATCAGGAATAGTGAATGTAAAAAAGTAGGCTCTAGATAATGGGAACCACATTTGTTCTCTTTGGGGAATTTTAACATTTCAATAAATAATACATTTTGTAGTATAAACTCAGGGGCTTTGGTGAAATCTTGTAAAATCTAGGGTACCTTTGATCGTCAAGTTGTGATATTCAGTTTGGTGCGTAAACTTTTGTTGAAATTTGTCTTTTGGCATGGAATGAGCCGCTTACTTCTATTGGAGAAGAAGGAAAGCGTAAAATAATAAAGAGAGCGTGGAAGATCAAAATTCATAGTCAGGTCAATATATCACCTAGTTAAGATCTTTGCCAGCCTCAAATAGGGAGGTATTGATTGACATGTGCATTTCTACTCTACTACATACCTGCATAGTGAACCTTAACCTCAGGTCAGCTTCCAACCCAACATAAATGCTAGTGTGGAAGACGGTGTAGAAATGCTGGAGTAGATCACAAAGATTTCCCTTTTCTTTCTATATTCTTATGTGTGTCAGTATTGTCCCATCTTTAACATAAATGTATTGACTATAGATGGAGCAAACTGAAAGATTTCCCAATTACCTGAATTAGATTGAAATATTATACAGGTCCATAAAATCACCTATGTAGTAATCCTGTCAGTCCTCCACCGCTTCATACTTTGGAAAGAAATCTTGATTATCCAGTAGCGGGATGTCTGGTAGCAATTTACATGTGAGTCTAAACCTCTTTTTGAGTCCTACAAAACCAATGATAGGGCCAGACACATGACTGGTTGTCATTGTGAGTTTATTTGGGCCAGTGGGGAACCAAATGAAGGATTCAAAGGTTTAGATACACATGTATTTTTTTTTCTCTGTCTTGACCCATCAAACTGGTCATGTTCTAGTGTGAAATCCAGCATCTCACAGGTTCCTCACACCTAAATAAAAGGCATGCAAGCCATTGCTCGCTTAATATTCTTCTCTCCCTTGACCATATTTTGTCTTATCAAAACTGTAAAAAATTTATAAAGAATCCTTCTCTATGTGTCCCAGGAAATCATCTATATTCTGGGACACAGAGTGTCTGGCTGTAAGGCAACTGGCTACAGAAGGAACCTCCCTCTACTGATGTGTCGTGACAGGTAGGAGACCAGAACACTGTGCCCTACCTGTAGCCTTTCCCTTCAAAACTCAGTGGTTAATGCTGCAGGCCTCCTCTTCCTCATTCACAAACCGTAAGTTGTATTTTGTGTATTTTTTTAATGGCACCATTTTGGGTACATATAATTTTCATAAACTCTTTCTGGAGGGAAAGGAAGAAGAGCAATAATGCCATTGATTTTGCATTTTAAATTTAACACCGTTTATAGTGCAACATGACTAATGTGTTACTTTTATTGTATGGGTCAGTAAGGTTATTGCGATACCAAATATGTATAGTTTTACCACTTTTGCTAAATAATGGCACAACTCTAGGAAAAAAATATTTTTGATATCACCGACTTCCAAGAGCCTTAACATTTTTATTTTTCCACCGATGTAGCCGTTTGAGGGCTTGTCTTATGAGTAACGAGTGCTATTTTTTTATGAAACCATTTTCATAAAAATTTTCATAATGACTTGCCCTGTCAATCAGCGCCTTTCAACGATGCAAGCGGCGCGATGACGTCATTGCGCCTCTTGCGTTATTCAACCCCAGCAAAACTCCTCAGAAGAGAGCAGGTCTGCGTTGCCACCGGACGACGTGGCAACGTGATTAAGGTGGGTATGTAAAATTTGTTATTTTAAAACCAATACAAATGTGAGTAACATTATCTACAGGAGGGGCTCTATCCACAGGGTTCGGCTCGGTCTACAGGAGGGGGGGACTATATACAGGGGTGGGATATATGTGGAGCACTATAGGGGAAGCTATATGTGAGGCACTGTATACAGGGGTGGGCTATATGTGGAGCACTATAGGGGAAGCTATATGTGAGGCACTATATACGGAATGGGCTATTTGTGGAGCACTATGGGGGAGCTATATGAGAGGCACTATATACAGGGGTGGGCTATATACAGGAGTGGGTTATATGTGGAGCACTATAGGGAGAGCTATATGAGAGGAACTATATACAGGGGTGGGCTATATGTGGAGCACTATTTATAGGTGGAGATATATGCAGGGCACTATCTACAGGGGTGGGTTATATGTGGGACACTATATACAGGGGTGGGCAATATCTACATGGGGGCTATATACAGGGGTGGGCCATTTATGGAGATGGAGAAGAAAAAAGAAAAACAACAATTTGAATCTAAGGGCCGAAGAGAGAGCGTGTGCGAAACCCGCACGCTCCGACGTTGCTGCCGACAATACTCCCACCGCCATGGAACAGAAGAAGAAAAATGTATCTTCTTCTCCCCTTCTGCTCCGTGGCGGTGGCGGAGCAGAGGGTGTGCGTGCACACGCTTTGCTCTCCATCTCTTGTCAGACCGTGAAGGAAACACTGGGTAATCTCGCGAGAGAGATCACACAGCACAAGCAGTTGTGATACTGTCTGTAGCTGATTGGACAGTCAAACAGCGATAGTAGCACGTTCCCTTGCCATTTACACTCCCCAATGACAGTTCAGGGGTTTATTTACTTATCGGGCCCCAAATATAACGGCACCACTATCTAAATATCGGAAGAAGTTAGAAAAATTACTTCAAGTGAGATAGGAGGGTTTGTGAAGCAGTGCCCATTACATGCTGCACTCAACTGCACACGTATGGACAGGCGAAGGGTTCTCTTTAATCTGTCTGTTGTTTGTGTCTCTACTTGTCTCTGTGTTTGTATGTGTATAAGCTCCAATATGTGTGTATATGTGTCTGTGCGTGTGTGTGTGTGTGTGTGTGTGTGTCTGAGTGCCTATATATGTATCTGTATGTGTATATATTGCTCTGCGTGTGCGTCTATTACATTATCTGTACTCAGAGTTATTACTCTGTGTTACCTGTAGTGTTACATAAGACTGCAGTTAAAGAGGCTCTGTCACCAGATTCTCAAACCCCTATCTCCTATTGCATGTGATCAGCGCGGCAATGTAGATAACAGTAACGTTTGTTTTTTTTTAAAACGTTCATTTTTGGCCAAGTTATGAGCCATTTTATATATATGCAAATGAGGTTTAAAATGGACAACTGTGCGTTTTTTTTTTCGTTATGTCCAACTGGGCGTGTATTGTGTTTTTAACAGGGCGTGTTTATGTGTATGACGCTGACCAATCCGTGACCAGTCAGCGTCATACACTCCTCAACATCTGCACGCTCCTCTCCTGAAATATTCTGTGCTGCTGTGAACTCTGCTCTTACCATTACGTAGCTCTCAGTCTGTTACCTCTCCTCCACTCCTGTTCTCAATAACACCTTCACATGATTGGCAAGTCACCACCCCGCACAAGATCCTACTGCACGGATGACAGCCGTCAGCTGTATAGCTAACAGCACGGTTGTGTTGGAAGCGCGCCCTGCTATGTCTCACTTAGCAGCTGGGTGTGTTCCCCTCATCTAGCTGCTACGTTCTATCCTGACCGCCGGTGAATTCTCCGTGCAGCCTTCGCAGTGCTGCTACCCAGTTTACGCGGCTCCTGAAATACTCTGTGCTGCCTTAAACTCTGTGGACAGGTCAGGATCCTGTTTTTTTTTAAATGCTGCTGGGGAACCCGCTCGATCCACTATATAAGGCTGCGCCTCCATCCTCTTCTGCCCCAGTCACTTATTCCCAAGCACTGTAAACTTTCAGATTGGTTGCGCTCTGAATATTCGGAGAACGTGATTGGTTTATGTGCAGGGTAATGAACATACAGACAAGCAGTAGAAGACTGAATTCAATGAAATGCTCAGCCCTTAGTCAGTTTTATCTTCACAGCATAGACAATTGCCTTCAGATGACCCCAAAGATAAAAGTCTAAGGGGGTCAGATCGGGAGACCTAGGGGGCCATTCAACTGGCCCATGACGACCAATCCACTTTCCAAGAAACTGTTCATCTAGGAATGCTTGGACCTGACACCCATAATGTGGTGGTTCACCATCTTGCTGGAAAAACTCAGGGAACGTGCAAGCTTCAGTGCATAAAGAGGGAAACACATCATCATGTAGCAATTTCAGATATCCCGTGGCCTTGAGGTTTCCATTGATTGTCTATGCTGTGAAGATACGTGATGTGCAGCAACTGAAACTACGGATACTGGAAGCCTGTGCTAGCATTTCTTCTGCGGTGTTGCTATCAGTGTGTGAAGAGTGGGAGAAGAGGGTTGCATTGACAATCCAACACAATGGGCAGCACTTTGAACACATTTTATAAGTGGTCAGAAACTTGTAAATAACTCATGAAAGAATAAAGTAACGTTAAAACCAAGCACACCATTGTTTTTCTTGTGCATTTCTCGATACGTTTGATGTGTCACATGACCCTCTTCCCATTGAAAAAACTAAAGTTGGATACAAAATGGCCTACTTCAAAATGGCCGCCATGGTCAACACCCACCTTGAAAAGTTTCCCCCCTCCCATATACTAATGTGCCACAAACAGGAAGTTAATATCACCAACCATTCCCATTTTATTTAGGCGTATCCATATAAATGGCCCACCCTGTACGTGTATATATATATATATATATATATATACATATATATATATATATATATATATATATATATATATATATATATATATATATATATATATATATATAAAATGCCTACCTGCCTATTCTAATATTCTAGTAAAACGCTGAGACGGGCACACTTCCCAGCATTGTGGAACTGATGCAGCTAGTAATCTCTGCCAATGCAATGATTGACTCCAATGCAAACAAAGCCTCCTATTGAAGAGGTTAAATGGCCTTATCTACCCTGAAGAGTTTGGGCCACAAGGAAACACGTTGGGAGAAGGCATAACACTGGTTGCCTGGATATATACATATAAAGGAATAACTAGGTTTCCCAGTCCCCAGCCACAGGAACAGGAACAGCATGAACTCTGTTACACCACAAAACGGGTAGGGGGACTGATCACCCCAAATACAACAATACCTACTCTTCTGAAAAACCTTTTCCTTATATAT
The DNA here is from genome assembly GCF_050947455.1 of Rhinoderma darwinii. NCBI lineage: Eukaryota > Metazoa > Chordata > Amphibia > Anura > Rhinodermatidae > Rhinoderma > Rhinoderma darwinii. Next base: position 373,462,268 of record NC_134688.1, read on the forward strand.
TACAATGACTTGGACCTTTATATGTATTCTGTGAAAAACATGGTTACAACCTGCGCAAATTGCCATTTAATAACCGCACAGAATGTCAATTTCCCCCTGCAATAGCGAGCATAGTTTTTTTTATTTTAAAAGAGTGTCTTTATATGCATTTGTTTGCACATTTTGAAAAAAATTACGAGTAAAAGTTATATTTGATCAAACTCTATTTCTACTCCAGTGATTTGTTTACAATTCTAAATAGAGTATCAATATTTAAAGAAAACCATTGGTGGAAGGTTAAAAAATACCACTAACGTCAAATTAATATTCTAGTAAAGACAGAAAGCTACATAGATCAAAAGATAGATCGATGGATAGATTGTATAGATAGATAGAAATCTATCCATACAAATAATGTAGTGTAGGTGTAACACTGTATTTTTATTTGTTTTTTGGAACATTATTCTGGCAGCAATTCTGTCTATGTCTCTTCTTCTCCTCACAGTGAAACAATGTGTGAGGGGAAGAAAAGAGACAGGAGATTCGTTACCAGAACATTTCAAAATAAAAACAAATGTGATCGCTGTAAATGGTTTTCACAGCAATTACATGATCAGGAGCCAACAGATTGGTCTCTGATAATCTGCTCAGTGCCCAGAGCTGTTAGCAACAGCATGGGCAAAGGGCTGTGTGCACATTCTCTGAAGTGCTGTTGTCAGGGGCAGATTATAATGAGGGCAATCTGGGCATGTGCCCAGGGCCCGAGTCAGAAAGGGTGCCCAGTTCGCCCGATTCTCCCAAACCGGTTGTTAAAATTACAGCCGGTTCAGAGAATCGGGGTGAAGCAGGACCTCTCACCCAATTGTATCCGCGTACTTAGGACGCGGATACAATTGATTTGTGTGCTGACGAGACGGGAACCGATAGTTTCCACCTCGCCACTCGGCGTATTAACAATGACACGGTCGGCACGATGATGTTATAACGCCGACTGCACTGTTACCCCCGGATGATGCTGCCTGGTTACTGACCAGTGTTATATCACTGGAGGACGGGGCTGAAACGGCGACAGGTAATAATGGGCTATTTTTTTTTTGTGGGTAGCATTGGGGGCGCTATCTACACAGGTCAATATCTATAGGGGGCATTGTGACATGCATTATCTACAGAGGGCATTGTGACTGGCGCTATCTACATGTGGCATTGTGACTGGTGCTATTTACAGAGCACCAGTCACAATGCCTTCTGTAGATAGCACCAGTCACATTGCCCTGTCTACAGAGGTGCGGGAATGTTTGGAAAACATTTATAGGTGCAGTTTATAGGTGCGGAAATGTTGGAAAAGTGAGGAGCCGAAGACATCTGAGCTGCAAAATCTGCAGAAATGGGCTGTGGTCTGGAGAAGGCATCATAGAGGTCTGGACCGGATGAAGAAGAAAATAAAAAAAGAATGAAAAAGAATTTGAAGTGCCACCTGTGAGTCACTCAATGTAAATGTTTATTCTTACTATGACTGATCAGTACTGTAGTCACTGCATGATCTGCAGCAAAATGAAAATGATGAGTGTATCATTTTTTTTTGTGAAACAACATCTCCCAGCAGATCTTAAACATTGTTCTGGCTATACTGGGAGCTGCCGTTTTATGTCGTACAAGCTTATATGGCATGGGTTAAATTAAATTTGCAAATGATCTCTGTATGGAGCTGTACTTCTGCTCGTGCTGTATATATTTTTCATTTGATCAGAAATTGTACCATCAAGTAAGAGGCACAGCAATGGGGACAAGGGTAGCTCCTAGTTATGCGAACATCTTCATGGGAATGTTTGAGGAAGAATATATCTGGCAACATCCATGGGCAAACAGTAATATTTTATTATTTAGAAGATTCATTGATGATCTGTTCCTAGTCTGGGAAGGTGATTTTATTACAGCGACAGAGTTCTGTCAGACATTAAATAATAATACCTGGGGGATGAATTTCACTTTCAACATACAACCAATTGAAATCGATTTTTTGGATTTAACAATAGTCAAGACCACGAGTAAAATTATTACCCGTACACACTTCAAAAAAGTTGATAGCAATAGCTATTTGGACTACAAGAGTAGTCACTATCATAAGTGGCTAAAAAACATCCCATATAGTCAGTATAAAAGAATTAGGAAAAACTGTACACTGAATAAAGATTTTAATGATCAAAGCCGTATTTTATTAAGGAGATTTAAAGAGAAAAATTATCCAAAAAAACTCCTCTCTGATGCATACAAAAAAACAGTGATTTTAAGCCAAAAGGATTGCCTACCCACTAAGGACATACCATCAAATGGTATCGAATTGAGTGATACAATAGACACAAAAAAAGAGAAGGATGAACAACCAACAAAAAAATTTTTCTCCTTCAATTTCATTACTAAATATAATGCTGCACATAAAAATATCAAAAACATCATGAATAAACATTGGCACATTTTACAGATTGATCCTTTTTTTAAAAATAGTTTACCTACGAAACCTATGATAACTTTTAAGAGAGCTAGAACTATGAAAAATATTTTAGCACCGAGTAGGATTAATTTTCATGGAAGACAACAGACGCAACAACAAAATACTATGTGCCCTAATTCACACACAAAGGGTAGTTCTAAATGCAAAAAAAAGAACTGTTTATGCTGTTCTAGTATACGTACCACAGACATTTTTAGATCAAACCAAACAAAAAATGAGTTTCAAATTGAAATACAGTTAAATTGCCAGTCTAACTATGTTATATACCTGATTGACTGTATTTGTGGTCTCCAATATGTGGGAAGAACCATCCAATTTCTACACTGTCGACTAAATAAACATCGTTCCAACTGCAAGAAAAAATTCCTTTTGCACAGTATCTCTAAACACTGTACTCTGTTTCATAATAATGATTTTAGATGTTTTAATATTACACCGATTGAACATATAAATGAAAGCCGAGCGGATAGATACGATTTACTGTGCAAGAGGGAAATCTATTGGATATATAAATTAAAGACCCTAAAACCTGAAGGTTTAAATGAAATCACAGAGATCATAATTTAATGAATATATAAAAAGGTATATATATATATATGTACACACATAGAACTTGTATAAAAATGACTTTGGCTGAACATTTACGAAATTATATAGCAAAATTGAAAAATAGAATGAAATGGTAGTGCATTTTTAACTTTTTTCCTCATTTTTAATCAATATATTTTAAAAATATTTTATAACATATTTTCCTTTTAAATAATTCGTTTTTAATCCACTATTAAATTATATTTTTAGACAATGTAATTATATATGTGCAGAATTTTGTATATATTTTGTGTATATATATATGTTCAATTACGTTAATATAGTATGTCTTTACCAACCAGACAACTTCTAACTATTATAAATAATTGTCTTTCATTGGACATATATATACATATATGTTTCATATATATATATTTTTTATCTTTGTTTTATCAGTTGTGATTATATGTATGTTATGTAATTTGGGTTGGTCTTTTATCTCTGAACCGACCCGGTAGTTCTTGCCTCTAACTGACCTTTCACTAGGTTATTTAACTGGCACCCCACCCATCTATTTATATACTACCTGAGGAAGAAACCGGTTCGGTTTCGAAACTGTTCACTGTTAAACAGTTGTGTTTTATATTTACCATTGTACCAATAAAATCCCTATAATACCGACCACATTGGTATCTTTGAGGATTTTGGTTTTACGTGTATGGGTAACCATATTGATCAGTAGCGCATGGAAAACGCCCGTTTTTTGCATTTTTGCCTTTATCCCTGATCAGTACTGTAGTCACTGCATGATCTGCAGCAAAATGAAAATGATGAGTGTATCATTTTTTTTTGTGAAACAACATCTCCCAGCAGATCTTAAACATTGTTCTGGCTATACTGGGAGCTGCCGTTTTATGTCGTACAAGCTTATATGGCATGGGTTAAATTAAATTTGCAAATGATCTCTGTATGGAGCTGTACTTCTGCTCGTGCTGTATATATGTACTGAGCTTGCTTCTGGTGTTGTATATATGTACTGATCTTGGTTCTGGTGTTGTATTTATACACAGCTTTGTTCTGGTGTTGTATATATGTACTGAGATTGGTCCTGGTACTGTATATATGTAGTGAGCTTAGTTCTGGTGCTGTATATCCGTACTGACCTTGGTTCTGGTGTTGTATTTACATACTGAGCTTGGTTCTGGGGTTGTATATATACAAACAAACATACATGCAAACATACATACATACATATATACAAACATACATATATACAAGCATGCACATATATACATGCAAATATACGTACATGCAAACATACACACATATATACATACATACATGCAAACTATCATACATACATACATACATACATACACACACATGAAAACATACATACACACAAACATGCAAAGATACATACATACATACAAGCATGCAAACATAAATACATGCAAACATAATTACATACATGCACATATATATAAACATACATGCAAACATACATGCAAAAATAAAAACATGCAAACATACATACATGCAAATATATATACTTACATACATACATGCCAACATACATACATGCCAACATACATACATGCAAACATACATACATGCAAACATGCATGCACATATAAGCATACATACATGACAACATACATACATACATACATGACAACATACATACGTGACAACATACATACATACATACATACATACATACATACATACATACAAACATACATACATGCAAACATACATACATACATACATGCAAATATATACATGAAAATATATACATGCAAATATACATACAAGCATGCACATGTCAACATACATGCAAACATACATGCACATACATACATACATACATACATACATACATACATGACAACATACATACATACATACATACATTCATGCAAACATACATACATACATACATACATACATGCACATATACACATACATACATGACAACATGCATACATGACAACATACATACATGACAACATACATACATACATACATACATACTCACATACATACATGCAAACATACATACATACATACATACATACATGCAAATATATAGATGCAAATATATACATGCAAATGTACATACAAACATTCACATATATACATACATGCCAACATACATGCAAACATACATGCACACATACACATATATAAATGACAACATACATACATACATACATGACAACATACATACATGCCAACATACATACATACATACTTACATACATGCAAACATACATGTACACATACACATACATACATACATACATGACAACATACATACATGACAACATTCATACATACATACATACATACATACATACATGCAAGCATACATACATAAATAAACTCACCTAAGACGTTCCCACGAAGATTTTAATGGTCCCGTCACTTTTCTTCTCATCCCTGGAGGCCGGCCTTCTGACGTCATCCTGACGTGCGTGACCACCACTACAGCCTGTGATTGGCTGCAGCGGCAACATGGATGAAACGTCATCGCTGGAGGCCGGACAGGAGGAAAGTAAGTATGAACGTATTATTATTATTTTTTAATTACATTAAAATTTTATTTTCCACGCGCCGAGCATGTACTGTCAAGGTTGCTGAAAGAGTTAGTGCAGCCCATTAACTCTATCAGCACCCTGGACAGTACCATGCTCGGCGCACGGAAATGACAGGTTCGGTCCGAACTAGTTCGGTCCGAATCAAACCTTTTTAGTGAAATTCGGCGAACTAGCCGAACTAAACTTTTGATAAGTTTGCTCATCTCTACTGCTGAGTAATATGTCTCTTCTATCTGGTCAGATGAAGTATCTTAACCCCGTAAGTGTGCTGCCGTAAGACGATCAGGAAATATGTATACATGCCTTGTGTGTATGTATGTATACATGCCTCCTGTGTGTGTGTGTGTGTGTGTATATATATATGTATACATGCCTCGTGTGTGTGTGTGTGTGTGTGTGTGTGTGTGTGTATATATATATATATATATATATATATGTACATGCCTTGTGTGTGTGTCTTTATATATGTATACATGCCTCGTGTGTTTGTGTGTGTGTATACTTGCCTCCTGTGTGTATGTATGTGTGTATGTATGTATGGATATATAAATATATATATATATATATATATATGAATTAATGCCGTGTGTGTGTGTGTGTGTGTATACATGCCTCCTGTTTGTGTATATATATGTAAACATGCCGTGTGTGTATCTATATATATGTGTACATGCCTTGTGTGTGTGTGTATATATTTAAACATGCCGTGTGTATGTGTGTGTATATATATATATATATATATATATATATATATATACACACATGTGAATATATGCCTCGTGTGTGTATGTGTATGTATACATGCCTCCTGTGCATGTTTGTGTATATATATGCATGCATGCCTCGTGTGTGGTGTGTGTGTGTGTGTGTGTGTGTGTGTGTGTATGTATACATACCTTCTGTGAATGTGTGTGTGTATACTTGCCTCCTGTGTGTGTGTATACATACGTATACATGCCTCCTGTGTGTGTATATAGATATATGTATCATGCCGTGTGTGTGTGTGTGTGTGTGTGTCTTTATATATGTATACATGCCTCGCTTGTGTGTGTGTGTGTATGTGTGTATACATGCCTCGTGTGTGTGTGTGTGTGTGTGTGTGTGTGTGTGTGTGTGTGTGTGTGTGTATACACAGAGTCAGTGTGCCCCATGTCTACTCCACCCTTTGCTTGACATGTGTTAAAGATGTTGGACTAAAATGTAATCGGAACCGAAGGGTTTTTGGTGCTGATGTCATCCTTGGACAGTTGGGTGCAGCACTTTTCTAGAGCCCTTTGTGAGCTGCTCATTGGACTACCCTGTGAATCCATCTTCTCAACAATACTATCAGTTATCTAAATGGTGGATGCAGAGCCGTCTCCAGGTATATGTGTGCTCCCTGTCTACTCCACCCTGTGCTTGAATATGTGGACCAAAATGCAATAGACACCCCAGTTTTCTTGTTGTTGACAGTGGCGTAGCTATAGGGGTCGCAGCGGTCGCAATTGCGACCGGGCCCCTAAGCCTGGGGGGCCCACGGGCCCCCGTTGCCATACAGCATGCTTCCTAAATAAATATTCTGTGCCGTGAAGCCGGCACTTCCTGGATACGGTCACATGGTACACTTAGTGTACCATGTGACCGTGTTGTCACGTGACACGTCTTCCAGACAGTGCAGTGGAAGAGTCGGTGTGGAGGACTCCAGGTAAGCTGCAGAGTCTGTAATGTAATGTGTTGTGTTGTGTTGCAATGTAATGTATTGTGTTGTGTTGTGATGCGTTGTAATGTATTGTGTTGTATTGTGCTGTTTGCGGCCCCCCTCCTCTCTCTACCACAAGCTGCACAATACAACACAATACTTTAAACACTGTGGTAGGGATGCACAATGCATCGAAACTTCGATACTGTTTCGATACTCTGCATCCCCAAATGGTTCGATACCGTTATTTCATAAATGTATGAGAGCGGGGCTGCGGCTGTGTAATACAGTCACTGCCCCGCTCCTGAGTCCTGACATGTGCGCGCTGTCAGGATGATGCGATGCGGCCAGCGCTGCTCTAATGATCTGCGGCACTGAAGACAGAACATGCCGGGCGCACTACAAAACACCCCCATGTTCTGTCTTCAGTGCCTGAACCGCCGCTTATTAGTGCAGCGCCCGCCGCATCACCTCATGCTGACCGCGCGCGCACTTCCTGTCAGGAGCGGGGCAATGACTATTACACAGCCGCAGCCCTGCTGGCGGAGATCAGAGAAACCTCTCATCTCCGCCGTTATTCCCGTGAATGATGCAATCAAAGCTGACTGCAGGATTCAGGGGAAAATGAGAAGGGGGGGTGCCCCTGGATCGCATCACAGAAATCCCTGTGACGCGATTGAGTGACATACCATATATGGGCAGACAGCCCAGAGTCCATAGAAGGACCCCAGGGCTGTCTTACCATATTTCCTGTTGTCAGGGTACACCTAGGTATGTCCTAACAACTGCCTATGTACTATCCGTACACATGCCAATGTACATATAGATATATGCCTGTGTACTATTAGTATATAGATATATGCCAGTACATTCAAGTTTAAAAATAAAGTAAAAACAAAGTAATGTTAAATTAAAAAAATACACATACACCTTTTTTGCAATAAACATTAAAATAAGTCTCAATACATAAAATATACACATAATCGGTATTGGCGCGGCCATAATAACCTGCACAACAATTTTTTTGCATCATTTATGATGTGTACTCTGTAAAAAAATAAAATAAAAACTGCTTTCCATCATTTAGTGTGGGGCACGAGGTGCGATGATGAATTTAACCTCCATGTGCCTCACATTAATGGTAATTAACGCCATCATGTACCTTACATATGAACCCATTATGACTGAGATACATGATGGGGTTAATCACTATTAATGTGAGGCACATGTTGCGAGTACTGACGGTGATTGGTCAGTATCATATACTTCTATTTACAACGCCCAGTTGGTAAAAAAGTAAAAACACGCCCAGTTGTCTATTAAGAAACTAATTAGCATAAATCTAAAATTGTGCATAACTTGCTCAAAATGTATAGTTTTTCAAAATAAAAAACACTGTTATCTACATTACAGCACCAATCACATTATGTAGGAGATAGGGCACTAATAATCTGGTGACAGAGCCTCTTCAAGGACAGAACAACTTTTTTATATTTCTCTCTTTGCATCCCGACATTACTTTTTTATTTTTTGTACAACGTAGCTGTATGAGACTTTGTATTTTGCGGGACAGGTTGTACTTTGTGGAGGTACCATTTTTTAGTACAAATACATTATCATTTCATTTATATAAATTTTGGCGCAAAAGGCTGAAAAGAAAGGAGTTCTGCTGCAATTTTAATATTAGTTTTTTTACACCATACACCAATCATCATCAATAATGTTATACATTTGTTGAACATGTTGGTATGCTCGTGGCGATATCAAATTTGTCTATATTATTTCATGTTTTGGGACTCATACTTTAAAAAGTTTATTTAGTGTCAAAAATGTGCATTTGTGTGTATATTTTTCTATTTTTTTATTTAACATTAATTTTTTTTGTAAATTAACCCCGTCAGGACACAGCAGATTTTTAAAATCTGACATGTGTTATTTTGTGTGGTAATAACGTTGGAATGCTTTTACCTATCCAAGCAATTCTGAGATTGTTTTCTCATGACATGTTGTACTTTATGTTAGTGAAAAAATTTGGTCGGTAAGTTCGGTATTTATTTCTGAAAAATACCAAAATTTAGAAAAAAATTGCAGTAATGTGCATTTTTCTAAATTTAAATGTATCTGCTTGTAAAACAGATAGTAATACCACACAAAATAGTTACTAGTTAACATCCCCCATATATCTACTTTATGTTTGCATCGTTTTTTGAACATCCTTTTATTTTTTTAGGACGTTACAAGGCTTAGAACTTTAGCAGCAATTTCTCATATTTTAAAGACAATTTCAAAAGGCCATTTTTCAAAAGGCCATTTTTTCAGGGACCAGTTCAGTTCTGAAGTGGCTTTGAGGGCCTTATATATTACAATATCTCCAGAAGTCATTTTGAAAACTGCACCCCTTAAGGTATTCAAATCAGCATTCACAAAGTGTTTTAACCCTTTAGGCGTTTCACAGGAATTAAAGCAAAGTAGAGGTGAAATTTACAAATGTAATTTTTTTTTGCCGAAATTCATTTCTAATACATTTTGTTTTGTAACACAGAAGGTTTTATCAGAGAAATGCAACTCAATATTTTATTGCCCAGATTCTGCAGTTTTTAGAAATATCCCACATGTGGCCCTAGTGTCCTAATGGACTGAAACACAGGCCTCAGAAACAAAGGAGCACCCAGTGGATTTTGGGCCTCCTTTTTTTAGAATATATTTTAGGCACCTTGTCAGGTTTGAAGAGGTCTTATGTTGCCAAAACAGTGGAAACACCCCAAAAGTTACCCCATTTTGGAAACTACACCCCTCAAGGAATTTATCTAAGGATATAGTTAGCATTTTTACAACACTGGTTTTTCGCAAAATTTATTGGAATTAGCCTGTAAAAATGAAAATCTACTTTTTTTCTGAAAAAACATAGAAATTTTTAATATTTACAAGGAATAATAAGGAAAATGCAGCCCAAAATTTGTAAAGCAATGTCGCCTGACTACGGTAATACCACATATGTGATAGTAAACTGCTGATTGGACCCACAGCAGGGCTCAGAAGGGAAGGAGCGCCATTTGGATTTTGGACCACGGATTTTGCTGGAATGGTTTTCGGTGCCATTTCGCATTTGCAATGCCCTAGAGGGACCAAAACAGTGGAAACACCCCAAAAGTTACCCCATTTTGGAAACTACACCTCTCAAGGAATTTATCTAGGGGTTTAGTTAACATTTTGACCCCACAGGTTTTTTGCAGATTTTAATGGAATTAGGAAGAGAAAATGAAAATCTACTTTTTTTCTGAAAAAGCATAGAAATTTAAAATTTTTACAAGGAATAAAGGAAAAAAAGAACCACAACATTTGTAAAGCATTTTCTCCTGATTACGGCAATACCCCATATGTGTTAATAAACTGCTGATTAGATCCATGGCAGCGCTCAGAAGTGAAGCAGCGCCATTTTGATTTTGGAGCACAGATTTTGCTGGATTGGTTTTCAGTGCCATGTCGTGTTTGCAAGGGACCAAAACAGTGGAAACCCCCCAAGTTACCCCATTTTTGAAACACCCCTCAAGGAATTTTTCTAGGGGTATAGTGAGCATTTAGACGCCACGGATCTTTTGTAGAATTTATTAGAATTAGGCCACAAAAATGAATATCACCATTTTTTTTCACTAAAATGTTGAATTTTATCATTTTCACAAAGGATAAAGGAGAAAACAACAACCAATTTTTGTAAAGCAATTTCTCCCGATTACGGAAATACCCCCACATGTGGTCAAAAGTTGTTTTTTTCATTAGAAATGAATTAACCCTTTCAGGACTGATTCATTTTTTGCTTTCTTATTTTCGTTTTTCACTCCCCACCTTCCAAGAGCCATAACTTTTTTCTTTTTCCGTCAGTAGAGTGATGTGAGGACTTATTTCTTGCGGGATGAGCTGTAGTTTCTAGACATATGGGGGATGTTAACAAGTAACTATATTGTGTGGTATTACTATCTGTTTTACAAGCAGATACGTTTAAATTTAGAAAAATGCTAATTTTTGCAATTGTTTTTCAGAAATAAATACCGAAATTATCGACCAGATTTTTTCCCTAACATAAAGTACAAAATGTCATGAGAAAACAGTCTCCGAATCGCTTGGATAGGTAAAAGCATTCCAACGTTATTACCACATAAACTAACACATGTCAGATTGGAAAAAATCGGCTGTGTCCTGAAGGCCAAAACAGTCCTGAAGATGTTAAAGGGAATGTGTCACTAGAAAAAAATGTATTTTCTTTTTAGTTAAACAATTAGTGTATATGTGATTAAACATTGTTCTAATTTTTTTAATTTTTTTCACGAGTCAGGAAATATTATAAATTAGATTCTAATTTATAATATTTCCCAGCGCTGGTCACTAGATGGAGCAATTCCCAAAATTTTAGCATTGCATGTGGTAAAGCAACCACATTGCTTTATGCTGCAAAATTTTAGAAAAATCACTCGCTCTAGTGAGCTATCAGAATCTCCCCTCCTTTATCCTGGCTAGTGCCGGGAGAAACGAGGGGATTGAACGGTCAAACCTCCTACACTGTGTGTCGCCATTTTTTGAGCTAACACACAGTGTAGTAGGTTAACATACAGTAGTAAACACACACTAAAACACGAACATACATAGAAATAACTTACCTGCTCCTGCCGCCGCCGCTCCCTCCGGTCCGTCCGCTCCGTCTGCTACCTCCGCTCCAAGTGCACAAGTCCGGAAGCCGCGACCGGAAGTAGTAATCTTACTGTCCGGCCGCGACTTCCGGTCCACAAGAAAATGGCGCCGGACGTCGCACAGTTCAACTTGGACTGTGCCGTATGTGCCGTATTCCATGTCTGTATGTGTCGTAAATCGACACATACAGAAATGGAAAAAAAAATGGCAGCCCCCATAGGGAAGAAAAAGTGAAAAAATAAAAAAAAGTTAAACACAAACACACAAATATCTTGGAAAAAGTCACCCTTTCAAAGAAATCCTGACTTATGACACCAAGAGAGAGGAGTGTCCAGTAGGTGGAAGACTAGGTCAGCAGGTCGGGGAGTGTACTCCCCTGTCTTTGCCGTTCCAAAAAAGGAAGACAAGTGGCGGTTAGTGATAGATTTGACATTCCTGAACCAGTTCTTTGTAAAGAAAAAGTTCAAAATGGAATCTATACAATTAGTCATAAATATTATCCAAGAAGGAGATTTTCTAGCCACTATCGATCTGCAAGATGCATATCTTCATCAAATCCCACATCTTCAGTTCACCTGTCTTCCCTTTGGAATAACATCAGCGCCCCAAGTGTTTACAAAGGTAGCGGTGGTACTATCTTCAGTACTACGCATGAAAGGGATTTTCGTATGTCCGTACCTGGACGATTGGCTGGTGAGAGCCCCGTCAGAAGACATGCTCATAAAACACCTAAAAGTCACTCTAGACATGCTCAGATCTCATGGTTTCATCATATCCTCCAGAAGTCTCATCTAACACCATGCACCAAGTTAAAATACTTAGGCTTCATGGTAGACACACAGAAAATGTCACTGACTCTTTCCAGTGAACCGGGTATGTTCTAGCCGTCAGCGAGTTCAGCGACTAACTTCATTGAGTCACTGCTCCGTCAGGCCACGAAAGTGTTAGGCCTTCTAACATTGGCTATCGAGGCAGTACCCTGGGCAAAGGCGCACATCCGAATGTTACAATCCAACATACTAAAAAGGTGGGACAAGAGAATAGTGTGTTACAATCTTATCTGTAAGTGGCCTTAAGGAAGCAAAAACCCTTCTCACATTAACACAATGAAAGTTCTGGGCAACTTAAAGAGGCTCTGTCACCAGATTGTGCAACCCCTATCTGCTATTGCAGCAGATAGGCGCTGCAATGTAGATTACAGTAACGTTTTTATTTTTAAAAAACGAGCATTTTTGGCCAAGTTATGACCATTTTCGTATTTATGCAAATGAGGCTTGCAAAAGTACAACTGGGCGTGTTGAAAAGTAAAAGTACAACTGGGCGTGTATTATGTGCGTACATCGGGGCGTGTTTACAACTTTTACTAGCTGGGCTTTCTGATGAGAAGTATGATCCACTTCTCTTCAGAACGCCCAGCTTCTGGCAGTGCAGCACTGTGACGTCACTCACAGGTCCTGCATCGTGTCGGCACCAGAGGCTACAGATGATTCTGCAGCAGCATCGGCGTTTGCAGGTAAGTCGATGTAGCTACTTACCTGCAAATGCTGATGCTGCTGCAGAATCAAGTGTAGCCTCTGGTGCCGACACGATGCAGGACCTGTGAGTGACGTCACAGTGCTGCACTGCCAGAAGCTGGGCGTTGTGAAGAGAAGTGGATGACACTTCTATACACAACGCCCAGCTAGTAAAAGTAGTAAACACGCCCCGATGTACGCACATAATACACGCCCAGTTGTACTTTTACTTTTCTACACGCCCAGTTGTACTTTTGCAAGCCTCATTTGCATAAATACGAAAATGGTCATAACTTGGCCAAAAATGCTCGTTTTTTAAAAATAAAAACGTTACTGTAATCTACATTGCAGCGCCTATCTGCTGCAATAGCAGATAGGGGCTGCAAAATCTGGTGACAGAGCCTCTTTAATCTCCAGGGTCGAGCAGCTGCACCAGCGCCGTAGCCCCGGATTCGTGGTCCTTTCTTGAAACGCCGGGATTCCGCGAGAGTTCGTTCTCGCGCATGTGCAGACCGCACCGAAGTCCGGGAGAGTGCACAGCGCATGCAGCGGAATCCAGCATACACCTTACCTCAGCAGCAGCCATCTTGGGACACCCGTCTGGAGGTATATGGGATCTACGTCTAGAAGCCGAGGGACACGTAAAACCTGTATGCCGCTCCAGACTGGAAGCGTGGCTTCTCATTACCTCCAAGTAAAATTTTTAGAAGCCAGGCCAAGGGACCAAGGAAACCCCCAGTTAACAGCCCCCCATGTCCTCATGGGTCACATCTTAGGGACAGAGGAACCCCCTCTGCATAAAGTATTTTGTTATACATATCTTCTGCCTTCAACTATCCATGTTCATAGAAGAGAAAAAATATGCTTTCTTAAGGGATTTGGGCTCTATTTAAGGTTACCTGGGACCTCCTAATTGTTTAATTGATTACTGCTGAGTAATATGTCTCTTCTATCTGGTCAGATGAAGTATCTTAACCCCGTAAGTGTGCTGCCGTAGAACGATCAGGAAATATGTTTACATGCCTTGTGTGTATGTATGCATACATGCCTCGTGTGTGTGTGTGTGTGTGTGTGTGTGTGTGTATATATATAAAGATATATATATAGATATATGTACATGCCTTGTGTATGTGTCTTTGTCTATGTATACATGCCTTGTGTGTGTGTGTGTGTGTGTATATGTATACATGCCTCGTGTGTTTGTGTATATGTATACATGCCTCGTGTGTGTGTGTGTATATATGTAAACATGCCGTGTGTGTATCTATATATATGCATACATGCGTCGTGTGTGTGTATATATGTAAACATGCCGTGTGTGTGTGCGTGTGTGTGTGTGTGTATATATATTTATATATGCCTCGTATGTGTATGTATACATGCCTCCTGTGCATGTTTGTGTATATATATGTATGCATGCCTCGTGTGTGTGTGTGTGTGTGTGTGTGTGTGTGTATGTGTGTATGCATACATACCTTCTGTGAATGTGTGTGTGTGTGTGTGTATATATGTATACATGCCTCCTGTGTGTGTGCATACATACATATACATGCCTCCTGTGTGTGTATATAGATATATATGTATCATGCCTTGTGTGTGTGTCTTTATATATGTATACATGCCTCGCTTGTGTGTGTGTGTGTGTGTGTGTGTGTGTGTGTGTGTGTGTATATGTATACATGCCTCGTGTGTGTGTATATATACACTACCGTTCAAAAGTTTAGGGTCACTTCGAAATTTCCTTATTTTTTAAAGAAAAGCAGTTTTTTTCAATGAAGATAAAATTAAATTAATTACAAATACACTCTATACATTGTTAATGTGCTAAATGACTATTCTAGCTGCAAATGTCTGGTTTTTAATGCAATATCTACATAGGTGTATAGAGGCCCATTTCCAGCAACCATCACTCCAGTGTTCTAATGGTACATTGTGTTTGCTAACTGTGTTAGAAGGCTATTGAATGATTAGAAAACACTTGAAAACCCTTGTTAGCACCGCTGTAAACAGTTTTTCTGTTTAGAGGAGCTATAAAACTGACCTTCCTTTGAGCTAGTTGAGAATCTGGAGCATTACATTTGTGGGTTCGATTAAACTCTCAAAATGGCTAGAAAAAGAGAGCTTTCATATGAAACTCGACAGTCTATTCTTGTTCTTAGAAATGAAGGCTATTCCATGCGAGAAATTGCCAAGAAACTGAAGATTTCCTACAACGGTGTGTACTGCTCCCTTCAGAGGACAGCACAAACAGCCTCTAACCAGAGTAGAAAGAGAAGTGGGAGGCCACGCTGCACAACTGAGCAACAAGACAAGTACATTAGAGTCTCTAGTTTGAGAAATAGACGCCTCACAGGTCCTCAACTGGCAGCTTCATTAAATAGTACCCGCAAAACGCCAGTGTCAACGTCTACAGTGAAGAGGCGACTCCGGGATGCTGGCCTTCAGGGCAGAGTGGCAAAGAAAAAGCCATATCTGAGACTGGCTAATAAAAGGAAAAGATTAATATGGGCAAAAGCACACAGACATTGGACAGAGGAAGATTGGAAAAAAGTGTTATGGACAGACGAATCGAAGTTTGAGGTGTTTGGATCACACAGAAGAACATTTGTGAGACGCAGAACAACTGAAAAGATGCTGGAAGAGTGCATGACGCCATCTGTCAAGCATGGTGGAGGTAATGTGATGGTCTGGGGTTGCTTTGGTGCTGGTAAAGTGGGAGATTTGTACAAGGTAAAAGGGATTTTGAATAAGGAAGGCTATCACTCCATTTTGCAACGCCATGCCATACCCTGTGGACAGCGCTTGAATGGAGCTAATTTCGTCCTACAACAGGACAATGACCCAAAGCACACCTCCAAATTATGCAAGAACTATTTAGGGAAGAAGCAGGCAGCTGGTATTCTATCTGTAATGGAGTGGCCAGCGCAGTCACCAGATCTCAACCCCATGGAGCTGTTGTGGGAGCAGCTTGACCGTATGGTACGCAAGAAGTGCCCATCAAGCCAATCCAACTTGTGGGAGGGCCTTCTGGAAGCATGGGGTGAAATTTCTCCCGATTACCTCAGCAAATTAACAGCTAGAATGCCAAAAGTCTGCAATGCTGTAATTGCTGCAAATGGAGCATTCTTTGACGAAAGCAAAGTTTGAAGGAGAAAATTATTATTTGAAATAAAAATCATTATTTCTAACCTTGTCAATGTCTTGACTATATTTTCTAGTCATTTTGCAACTCATTTGATAAATATAAGTGTGAGTTTTCATGGAAAACACAAAATTGTCTGGGTGACCCCCAAACTTTTGAACGGTAGTGTACATGCCTCCTGTGTGTATGTTTTTATATATATATATAAATATGTATACATGCCTCGTGTGTGTGTGTGTGTGTGTGTATTTGTATGCAAGTCTCGCGCCCGCGCGTGCATGTGTGTGTGTGTGTATATATGCCTCGTGTGTGTATATATATGTATACATGCCTGCTGTGTGTATATATATATATATATATATATATATATACATGCCTCGGGGTTGTGTTTGTGTATATGTATACATGCCTTGTGTGTGTGTGTGTGTGTATATACATGCGTAGTATGTGTGTGTATATATATGTATACGTGCCTTGTGTGTGTGTGTTTGCCTGCATGTCTAAATATATCTTTATGTACAGTATATTTGTGGTTAATTCTTTATTTGTGGAGGGCTGCAATAGAGAGTCCCGCACAGGGCACCATCCAACCTAAGTCTGGCCCTGGCTGTATGGTTTTATTTACAAGAGGGGGGCTGTATGGCGCTATCCGCAGGAGGGGTGGCTGTATGGCGCTATCTACATGTTGGGGGGCTGGATGGTGTGGTCTACAGGAGGGGGGCTGTATGGCGCTATCTACAGGGGGCTGTATGGCGCTTTCTACAGGTGGGGACTGTATGGTGCTAACTACAGGGGGGCTGTATGGCACTATCTACAAGGGGGGGCTGTGTAGCAGAAACTACAGGGGGCACCATCTACAAGGGGGGCTGTGTGTGGCACCCAGGAATAGGGGGGCAAGGTAAAAGTTTGCTATGGGACCCAGTCTTTCCCAGTTACGTCCCTGGTACCCACTGCATAAAAACAGCATTCCGGAAATAACTATTTTATTCTCAAATCCATTTATATAAGTGCATCACAATTGTTACATTACAGTTATCTTAAATTATGCAAATTCATCTGTCAAGGACACAATTATTTTAATTAGGGCATCTATTAGATGTCCTAAATAGACTAAAGGCCCTTTCACACCGGCCAATTTTCAAGCAAACGAGCGTACACAGAACTCTTGTTCCCGATAATTGCCCTGTATAAACAGGGCAACGATCAGTCAATGAATGAGCAAACGCTCGTTCATCAGGTGATTGCATCGCTTTAAATGCCAAAACTATTATCGTTGTCGGCAGCAGATCAAAACAGGTCGACATGCTGCCTACATAATAACAACATATGGGTATGAGCACTGGCGTAGCTATAGGGGTCGCAGCGGTCGCAATTTTTGACAGGGCCCCGAAGCCAGGGTGGCCCACGGCCCCCCGCACCACATCAATAAAAAGTTACTATAGTAACTTGGGCCGCGGGCCCCTGTTACTATAGTAACATACTTTACTTACCTTCCTGGTTCCGGATCGCAGCGGAGGTCCTGACGTCAAGCGCGGTGCGCAGCGCATGACATCACAGCGTTATGCGCCGCGCACAGCATCGAGACGACAGAACTCCCGCCGCGGCCGAAGAGGAAGGTAAGGTTAGCCCTGACTAGCGGGGTCCGACTTCCGGGACCCGCCAATCAGCTGTTTTGAAGGGGCCGCAGCACTCGTACGAGAGCTGCTCCCGTTCACTCCTGTCACTTCATTCCGGTCACACTGTGAATCCGTGTCGGCGATTCACAGTGTGGGCGAGTAGTGAAATGAAGGGGAAGCAGCTCTCGTATGAGTGCTGCGGCCCCTTCAAAACAGCTGATTTGTGGGTCCCGAGAGACACATCAGCTATTGATGGCCTATCC
Organism: Rhinoderma darwinii; assembly: GCF_050947455.1. Lineage (NCBI taxonomy): Eukaryota > Metazoa > Chordata > Amphibia > Anura > Rhinodermatidae > Rhinoderma > Rhinoderma darwinii. The sequence goes on from NC_134688.1 coordinate 373,480,783, forward strand.
TGAGGATAGGCCATCAATGTTTAAGGAATGTACAACCACTAAGCCTACGATGTAGCAGGCTTAGGGGGCCCATGAGACAGGATCACAGATTGTGTGATCCTGTCTGCTGGCCCTGTATCTAAGCCAATCACATGGTAGGCTTAGATACATGGCCCATGCGTGATCCTGTCTGCTGGGCCCTGTATCTAAGCCAATAACATGATAGGCTTAGATACATGGTCCATGCGTGATCCTGTCTGCTGGGACCTGTATCTAAGCCAATCACATGGTAGGCTTAGATACATGGCCTATGCGTGATCCTGTCTGCTGGGCCCTGTATCTAAGCCAATCACATGGTAGGCTTAGATACATGGCCCATGCGTGATCCTGTCTGATGGGCCCTGTATATAAGCCTACCACACTGTAGGTTTAGATACAGGGCCCCAGCACACAGTAATCTTATACTGTATAAGATTACTGTCTGCTGGACCCTGTATCTAAGCCTAGCTTGTGGTAGGCTTAGATACAGGGTCCCACAGACAGTATCACACATGGGCCCTTTATCTAAGCCTAACACATGTGTTACTAATCATTTTTTTTGTGTGTTTTCTTACAGGTTCGGTCGTTGGACTACGTCGAATTCCAGGACTACTTCGATGACAGCTTTTTTTTAAATTATCAATAAAGTGGTTAATGAGGGCTGTGTGGGTTTTTTTATTTCAATAAAATATTTTTTCTATGTCTTTGTGTTTTTTTTTAAACTATATTACTACCGCCTTAGTAATGGCCGCCAGCTGATTGACAGCATCCATTGCTAAGGCGGGGCTTAGTGTTAGCCGATGCAGAGGCCAACACTAACCCCCATTATTACCCCGGTACCCACCGCCACCAGAGGTGCTGGGAAGAGCCGGGTACGATCCAGTACCTGACCATCTGTAGTGATGGTCGGCCACTGGGGTGGCCGCAGGCTGGTATTATCAGGAGGGGAAAGGCCAAAAACAGTGGCCCATCCTACCCTGGTGATGCTAGGCTGCTGCTTTATTGTATCTGGCTGGTTATGAAAAATGGGGGGGACCACACGTCATTTAAAAAAATAATAATAATTGGAAAGAACGATGTGGGGTCCCCCCCAATTTTCATAACCAGCCAGATACAACACAGCAGCAGCAGGCAGCATTACAAGGGTGGGAAGGGCCACTGTTTTTGGCCTTCCCCAGCCTAATACTACCAGCCTGCGGCCACCCCGGTGCCTGCCCGTCACTACAGATGGTCGGGTACTGGTTCGTACCCGGCTCTTCCCAGTACTCCTGGTGGCGGTGGGTACCGGGGTAATAATGGGGGTTAGGGTTGGCCTCTGCACCGGTTAACATTAAGTCCCGCCTTAGTAATGGAGGTTGTCAATCAGCCAGCGGCCATTACTAAGGCGGTGATAATAAAGTTTAAAAAGATACAAGCACATAGAAAAAATATTTTATTAAAATAAAAAAACACAACCCTCATTAACCATTTTATTGAGAATAAAAAAAACGCCGTCATTGAAGTCCTCGAATCCGAAGTCCAACAACCGAACCTGAAAAAAAAAGCACAAACACACAAAAATAATCAGTAACACATAAAGAAGCAAAATTATTATTCTTACCTATCCTTGGTCCAGTGCTGGAGCCGCAATGTCAGCGAGCTGGGCCCTGTATCTAATCCAATCATGTGTGATACTGTCTGCTGAGCTGTGTATCTAATCCAATCATGTGTGATACTGTCTGCTGGGCCCTGTATCTAATCGTATCTTGTGTGATACTGTCTGCTGGGCCCTATATCTAATGCGATCATGTGTGATACTGTCTGCTGAACCACTGTATCTAATCCTATCATGTGTGATACTGCCTACTGAGCCACTGTATCTAATCCTATCATGTGTGGTACTGTCTGCTGAGCCACTGTATCTAATCCTATCATGTGCGATACTGTCTGCTGGGCCACTGTATCTAATCCTATCATGTGTGATACTGTCTGCTGGGCCACTGTATCTAATCCTATCATGTGAGATACTGTCTGCTGGGCCACTGTATCTAATCCTATCATGTGTGATTCTGCCTTCTGAGCCACTGTATCTAATCCTATCATGTGTGATACTGTCTGCTGGGCCACTGTATCTAATCCTATCATGTGTGATACTGCCTTCTGAGCCACTGTATCTAATCCTATCATGTGTGATACTGTCTGCTGAGCCACTGTATCTAATCCTATCCATAGTTTATAGGGTCGTAGTGCTATAGATATGCTATGCTCTCTCCTATACACACATTTTTTTGGGCGGACACATATGTATTGGGGCTATTTCCCTGACATTTTAAGCCCTGAGGGTATGTTCACACGGCAGCGTCTGTTACGGCTGAAATTACGGTGCTGTTTTCTGGAGAAAACAGCACCGTAATTTCAGCCATAATGGCATGTGCAGGCGTCTTTCACTGCGTCCATTACGGACGTAATTGGAGCTGTTTTTCTATGGAGTCCATGGAAAACGGCTCCATTTACGTCTGAAGAAGTGACAGGCACTTCTTTGACGCGGGCGTCTATTTTACGCGCTGCCTTTTGACAGCGGCGCGTAAAAAAAAATGACCGTCGGCACAGAACATCGTAAGACCCATTCAAATGAATGGGCAGATGTTTGCCAACGCTTTTGAGCCGCATTTTCGGACGTAATTCAATGCTAAAACGCCCGAATTACGTCCGTAAATAGGGTGTGTGAACCCAGCCTTAGTGACGCCCCCGGCTGCTAGTGCTGCATTGTTGGGTCACTTAGGAGACCCAGCGATGCAGCTGAAAGCTGCGGACCGTCGGCCATGAGAAGTTTGCGGGGGGGGGGGCCCAGTAAGAATTTTTGCATCGGGGCCCATGAGCCTTTAGCTACGCCCCTGGGTATGAGGGATCTAAGTAAGGAGCGCTTATCCCGATACATAGCTCCGTTTGAAGGAAGCAAACGAGCACCATTAAACGAGCTGTCTCGTTGATCAGCCATTTGTCTACACGGCCCATGTCAGGACATGTAATATCACCTTAAGCCATTAGAGAGATCATGCTGTGACCATCACATAACCATGGACAAATTTTTGTCCACTGGAAGTAAACAATGAAGGCTCCTGTTGACTGACAGCAAGCAGAGAAACAGTGAAGAAAACTAAACATAGAAGCTGCATGGCGCCGCTGTAAGCCGAATCTGTCACTCAACTGGACTGACTGCTTGGCTGACAGGGGCTTCTGTGCTCCTGTAACACTAAATATAGCACTAATACTGAACAAATCGAAGTTACAGGTTCTATCTATAGTGCATACATAGAAGATTTTTTATCTTGCATACATAGTTGATGAAGCGCAAAAGTGAAACTAAATTAATATTTAATAAATGTCATTTGCAAAAATATATATAAAAACATAACACTTTAATTTAAAAAAAAAAAATGCTACAAAGGTTTATTTAGCCTTTATATAGTAGTAAATGAAAGCATATTAATGTCAATATATTTCACTTTGGGAAGCGTATAAGTATTTGTTAGGCCAGGTTCACACACACACACACACACACACACACAGTTTTGATGCAGTTTTTGTGGCAGTTTAAGCATACCTCACAAATTTCAAGTATCACAAAGACAACCGATGTGGCGCACGGAGTGCATCGTGCCAATTTTTTTTTTCTTTTAAGCCACGCCTCTAATCCCACCCATCCTCGCCCATACATACCTGGTTCAGATTACACAGTATCATGCTCTCATAGTGACTTCCACACAGTATAATACCAAATAGCTGCCCCCGCACATTATAATGCCCCCATAGCTACCACCATACAGTATAATGTCCCCATAACTGCCACCATACAGTATACTGCCCCATAGATGCAACCATACAGTATAAAGCCAATACAGATGCCGCTATACAATATAATGCCCATACAGATGCCCCCATGTGGAATAATGCCCAAACAAATTCCCCCATACAGAATAATGACCTATAGGTGTCCCCATGCAGCCTAATGCCCCAATAGCTGCCCCATACAGTATAATGCCTCCCATACGCTATAATGCCCACACAGATGCCCCCATATAGTATAACGCCCCATAGCTGCCCCATACAGTATAATGCCCCATACAACCTAATGCTCCCAAAGCTGCCCCATACAGCATAATGCCCCCATAGCTGCCCCCACACAGTATAATGACCCTCTAGCTGCCCTTATACAGTATAATATTCCCTTAGCTGCCCCTAGTGCCAGTGCCCTTGTAGATGGTGACAGTGCAAATGTAGCTCATGCCCATGTAGATAGCGCCAGTTTCCCCTGTAGATAGTGCCCCTATATAGTGCCACAGTATCCATGTTGATAGTGCCACGCCCCCTTAAAAATAGCACTATCCCCCCCTGTAGATTACACCATTGGGACTCCCTATAGGAGCAGAATCCCCAGCCGTAGCATTGGCCGGGGATTCCGCTCCTAGACAGAAGCCCTGATGTCACTATCTATATATGGACAGTGATGTCAGTGGCTAATCCTGAGTGGGGATTCCGCACCAGGAGGAGCCTTTGATGTCAATGCCCATATATGGACAGTGACAAATCCCCGGCCAGATCATCGGCAACTGAGATTTCGCTCAAGGAGTAGCCACTGACCTCACTGTCCATATATGGACAGTGACATCAAGGGCTTCCCAGAGTGCAGCGCTTAAAGTAGAGCTGTGTCCAGGGAGTCCTCGGCGAGCAGAGCAGCTCCCTCTGCTCCTCCGATCTGAACTAATTCTAAAGCAAGGTCCTGATGGTTCAACTGGGGGTAATGCTGATCACTGGCAGACGCAGATGCAGCTGACAGCGGGACATACCCCCGCCGCCTGGGACAGTGGGACAACGCCCACAATCCGGGACTGTCCAGCTGAATCCGGGACTGTTGTGAAGTATTGTTTATGGTTACATTGTTTTTTTAGCTAAAGCCAGATCCAAAAGGAAGGAAATGTATAAAGGAATGACTGATGCATGTCCTTTTTTTTGTGTCTACTGTTTGTTCAAAAAACTGAGCCACAAATTGCCACAAAAACTGCATCAAAACCGTGTGTGGGATCCTGGCCTAAAGGCTGTGAGCACATTTGATTGCATTTTTTGTTTATTGCATATTACTGATGTTGGGCTAAAAATAATTTTTCCAATAGGTTGTCACGATCACATGGTATGTGGATCCACTAGGCCGCTCCGCCGTAGCGGAAAGGCAGCTGACCAGGTCACAGTCTATATGAAAGTCAATAGTAGATAGTAACGCTTGGGTACCTGAACTAGTCCAGACGGTGCCTGTGGCTTCAGCACGGATGAAGCAGGTAGCGCCAGACGTGGCGAGCAGTATCCGGTGTGGCAGAAGACCCTGGATGTGTCAGAAGACACTGGACATAGCAAACGACAGCAGGTGCAGTAGACACGACTCCAACACTGGTAGGCACAGGAACAGTACGGGATACAGGAACAGGTAACAGGGCACGGGTAACAACCGGAACGGGAAACACTAAGGGACCATTTGCGAGACAGACTGGGATAAACTAACAACGCTCAGGCAAGGATCAGAAGGGCTGGGGCCTTTTTTTAGGCCAGGAAATCATGGGTCGTTGATGATGATGATTTCCTGATGTGCGCGCGCTGTCCCTTTAAGGACGGGCACGAGCGTGTGCGCGTACCCTACGGGACACAGCAGAACAGAGCGGAAGTGAGCGCTGGCATCTCCTAGAAAGGAGATGGGGACCAGCGCTCACGGATCCATGGCTGCGGGCGTTGGGAGGTGAGCAAACCCGACGGCCCGTGGCCATGGACGCTACATAGGTCTTTATAAAAAAAAATTGTACCTTTGTTCGTGTGCAGCCTGCATGTATTTACACACGTTGGAGTGTGCTTTGTACACTTATTTAAGCTGAATTCTGATATTGATAAGCTAAGTAACAGTTCATGAGTGCTCAAGAGAAGAGACTACACTGACAGACTTTACTGCAAATGGGACAGGACAGCCTGCAATGTATGTGAATATATGCAAGCTGCTCAAGAAAAGAAACAGTACTAGATCTATAATAAAAAAAAAGATTTTTTTAGCAGAGAATCAATAAAATACAATTAAAAAAACTGCATAGCTTACACACAGTGTCACCAGCAGTAGCACACATAATAGCACCAGCAGTAGTACCAATAGTACCAGCAGTAGTACACACAGTAGTACACACATAGTGGCAGTATCAGTAACAATATCACAACGGTATATATCTCATACATAGTACAGTAATAATAATAAGTTATATCAGTTACATAATCCAATGGGTATACACCGCATTCCAAATTATTATGCAAATGTTATTTTTCCCTGATTTTCCTAAATAGTCGATGCAAATGACAGTCAGTATAATCTTCAAGCCATCAACTGTTGGAGTATAATGCAAATTTTATTGAACAAATGTCCTAATGATAACAGATTTTTTTTTAGAAGTAAAAAACTCAAAATGCACTGTTTCAAATTATTATGCACAACAGAGATCAAATTATTTTAAAGGTTATAAAGAGAACTAAAATGGAAAATGGTCATTTGTTGAATTCACAGCATCAGGAGGACATATTTACAAAATCAAAAGCTCTTTCAATCAAAAAAAACAGGCCAAGTTACATGTTAACATAGGACCCCTTCTTTGATATCACCTTCACAATTCTTGCATCCATTGAATTTGTGAGTATTTGGACAGTTTCTGCTTGAATATCTTTGCAGGGCGTCAGAATAGCCTCCCAGATCTTCTGTTTTGATGTGAACTGCCTCCCACCCTCATAGATATTTTGCTTGAGGATGCTCCAAAGGTTCTCAATAGGGTTGAGGTCAGGGGAACATGGGGGCCACACCATGAGTTTCTCTCCTTTTATGTCCATAGCAGCCAATGACACAGAGGTATTCTTTGCAGCATGAGATGGTGCATTGTCATGCATGAAGATAATTTTGCAACGGAAGGCACGGTTCTTATTTTTGTACCACGGAAGAAAGTGGTCAGTCATAAACTCTACGTACTTTGCAGAGGTCATTTTCACTCACACAGGGACCCTAAAGGGGCCTACCAGCTTTCTCCCCATGATTCCAGCCCAAAACATGACTCCGCCACCTCCTTGCTGACGTCGCAGCCTTGTTGGGACATGGTGGCCATTCACCAATTATCCACTACTCCATCCATCTGGACCATCCAGGGTTGCACGGCACTCATCAGTAAACAACACGGTTTGAAAATTAGTCTTCATGTATTTCTGAACCCACTGCAACCTGTGACCTGCTTAATAATGTGGAACGTCCTTCCCTAAGTAGTTTTCCTTTGATTGGGCACACCTGGCAAACTAATCATCACAGGTGTCTGAGATTGATTACAATGATCCAAAGAGCCCTAAGACACAATACCATCCATGAGTTGAATTGAAAAACTAATAATTAAATTTTTATGACACTTAAATCCAATGTGCATAATAATTTGGAACACGGTGTAAAGTACCCTATCTGGGACAAGTTAGAGGAAAAAAAATCACATAATGCAAAACGATGCTCAACAAAAGCTGGTCATACAGATAGTACAAAGAAAAAATTGGCATATCCACTGAAAGAAAGGGGGCGGGGGGGGGGGGTTGTATCACTATGAACACTGAAGATGCTGGCAGAGATAGAAAATCAATATGTGTACAGACAAACTCACTGAGGTCTATAAAGTAAGCTGCCACTAGCGAAAAGCCCTAATCACCAAGCATGATAAAAAAGTCCCACAGGTGTACCATAAGCAGAGTGCCTTACCCATTGGTAGAGAGTGGTCAGTTAGCCCAGGTAGCCACTTTTGTGGAGCAACTTTTGCATTATGTGCTTTTTGGTCTCTATATTGTCCCAGATAGGGTTTATACCCATTGGATCATGTAACTGATATCACTTCTATTACTGTACTATACCTATGTATGAAATATACACTGTTGTGATATTTTTATTCTGTGTAGCCCTATACAGTTAATCATGTCTGGAGCTCCTGTATATTTGATATTCCCCATTTTTCGTAAAATAATAAAAATTTATATTCTCTACTTTCATACTATAAATAGTGTATGACTCCTTGTTCTCTTTTGTATGTAATAGTACCAGCAGTAGTACACACATAGTCGCACCAGCAGTAGCACTAATAGTACTAGCAGTAGTACAGACATAGTGGCACCAGCAGTAGTACTAATAGAACCAGCAGTAGTACACACAAAGTGGCTCCAGCAGTAGTACTAATAGTACCAGCAGTAGTACATGCATAGTGGCACCAGCAGTTGTATTAATAGTACCAGCAGTAGTACACACATAGTGGCACCAGCAGTCGTACTAATAGTACCAGCAGTAGTACACACATAGTGGCACCAGCAGTATTACTAATAAAACAAGCAGTAGTACACACAAAATGGCACCAACAGTAGTACCAATAGCACTAGCAGTAGTATTAATAGTACCAGCAGTACTACACAGATAGTGGCACCAGCAGTAGTACTAATAGTACTAGCGGTAGTACACACATAGTGGCACTGGCAGTAGTACTAATAGTACCAGCAGTAGTACACAGATAGTGGCACCAGAAGTAGAACTAATAGTACTTGCAGTAGTACACACAAAGTGGCACTAGCAGTAGTACTAATAGTACCAGCAGTAGTACACACATAGTGGCACCAGCAGTAGTACTAATAGTACCAGCAGTAGTACATGCATAGTGGCACCAGCAGTAGTACTAATAGTACTAGCAGTAGTATACACATAGTGGCACCAGCAGTAGTACTAATAGTACCAGCAGTAGTACACACATAGTGGCACCAGCAGTAGTACTAATAGTACCAGCAGTAGTACATGCATAGTGGCACCAGCAGTAGTACTAATAGTACCAGCAGTAGTACACACATAGTGGCACCAGCAGTCGTACTAATAGTACCAGCATTATTACACACATAGTGACACCAGTAGTATTACTAATAGTACTAGCAGTAGTACACACAAAGTGGCACCAACAGTAGTACCAATAGTACTAGCAGTAGTACACACATAGTGGTATCCAGAATTCCAGAGTACTATATTTGGTGTGATTTATCGCGTTTCCTTAGCTAGCACAGAAATTGCGGAAAACCGCACCATGCGAATACACCCTAATATTCAATGGGGATAAGCACTGCCACCCTATTTCCCCAAACTTTTGATTACATGCGGATACCAACCGATACCCAGCTGAAGATGGAGAAGGCTGGGAGGAAAGGGCTCCGTCCTAGTCTGTAAGACTTCAGCAAAACCTCTTGTTTCTGCTGCTTGCTAAAAGTTTTTCAGGTTCATAAAAAGGGGACATTTTTATAAATGTATTTAATATTTTTTATGTTTTTGAAGTTTAGTGTCTCTTTAAAAAAATTATTAATATATAAATATATTAATAATTTGTTCTATACCAGTTCTCTGGCATAGAAATTTGCAATCTCAAAAGTCACAATTTGTGCAAAAAACTGCGACTTTTAAGGCATTTGCGAGGCGAACAGAAAAAAAACTGCGATTTTTGAGGCATTTGCTTCGCTTCACTAAAATGTGAACGGGTTTAACAAGAAGGAGACGTGGCCTTCCGCAGCCCAAATTTATTATAATTTATGCCATAATTTCAGGCTCACAAATTTATTAAGAGGCGCATCTTGATCCAGTTCTCTTTTGATTTAGATGCCAGTTTTAAAAAATTCACTCCTTAGAAGGAAAGCCTCTTAATCTCCCTACACACGGGATGGAATTGCTGCAGCAAGTAAATGACAATTGAAGTTTTCAATTTTTGCTCCTTGATGTGGATTTTACCTCCCATTGAATTCCATTGGGAAAACCCGCAACAAAATAGCAGCGATTCTGCAGCATAAATTGACATGCTGCGGATTAAATAAAATGCCCCGCAGGTCAATTTGTGAGCGATTTCTGAGCAGGTTTTTTCGGCAGTGTGTGGATAAGATTTGTTCAAGTCTCATCAACTCTGCTGCTACTGTTATACGCTGCGAAATTTCCGCAATAAAATCCGCTGTGGATAAGCCGCAGTGATTACGCTGTGTGTGAACATAACCTCAGAGATCATCAATCATTGGATTTCAAAGCAGCAAAATAAAGAAATAAAATAAATTCGAATATAATATTGAGTGATAATGTGTGAATGATTAGCACAATAATGTTTCATTAAATTTACATTGCCCCCTAACAGAAAAAGAGAAAGTGAAGAGGATGATCATGATGATGATGAAGAGAGAGATGATGAAAAGTGGGAGATGAAGAGGAAACTGAAGAAAAGAGAGGTTTGATAAGCAGTGTATTAGGAGCGGTGGGACATCTTCTTAAGAATAAATCATGTTAACTGCAGTGTTTAATAACTCCAGGAAGCAGAATTATTAGTAATTGTGCCAAAAATACATTAAAGCATATTTAACGGATATGAAAGTCTGGTTTTTTGTTTTCAAACAATCACTATGCCACGTCCAAACCTGTATAAAAACACAGTAATAAAGGAGTCAACTGACCAAACGTAGGCGTCTTTAACATGTTCCCGGCCTAGCTGTGTTTACGACAGCCAGGGGCAGATTAAGGGTACCATGGGCTCCGGGTACATTTTCAAGTCTGCCCCCCCCCCCCTCCCCAGAAGTCTGAAGACACGATAGTGTATATTTGCAGATTTCAGTTTAGGCGGCCACAGATCTGGCACGGATTTGAATTTGCTGTAAAAGCGGAATTAGTCATACAGAAGAGAGAAAGCCGAATACTGAGACACTAAAGAGGTCAGGAGATATAAATTGTTAGTGGTTTACAAAAAAATTAATCTGTTGTGCGTAAATATAAAGAACCAATCTCTGGTGTTTAACCACTTAAAGTCCAAGCTGTTTTTTTTCTATTTCACTCGCCATCTTTCTAGAGCCATAACTTTTTTATTTTTTTGTCAATGGAGTGGTGTGTGAAAGATTATTTTTTGTGGGAGGAGTTGTAGTTTTTATTGGCACCATTTAAAGTACCATATAATGGTTGAATTTTAAAAACTGAGATTCTTCCATGTTTTTTTGTGTTTAGTTTTTACTGTATACTTTTACCTTAAGATAAGGTAAATATATACAGCCCCAGAACCAAGCTCAGTACGTAAATACAACACCAGAACGAAGCTCAGTATATAAATACAACACCAGAACAAAGCTCAGTACATAAATATAACACCAGAACGAAGCTCAGTATATAAATACAACACCAGAACCAAGGTCAGTACGGATATACAGCACCAGAACTAAGCTCACTACATATATACAGTACCAGGACCAATCTCAGTACATAAATACAACACCAGAACCAAGCTGTGTATAAATACAACACCAGAACCAAGATTAGTACATATATACAACACCAGAAGCAAGCTCAGTACATATATACAGCACGAGCAGAAGTACAGCTCCGTACAGAGTTCATTTGCAAATTTAATTTAACCCATGCCATATAAGTTTGTACAACATAAAACGGCAGCTCCCAGTTTAGCCAGAACAATGTTTAAGATCTGCTGGGAGATGTTGTTTCACAAAAAAAAAAATGATACACTCATCATTTTCATTTTGCTGCAGATCATACAGTGACTACAGTACTGATCAGTCACAGGGAGAATAAACATTTACATCAAGTGACTCACAGGTGGCACTTGAAATTCTTTTTCATTCTTTTTTACTTTTCTTCTTCATCCGGTCCAGACCTCTATGATGCCTTCTCCAGGCCACAGCCCATTTCTGCAGATTTTGCAGCTCGGATGTCTTCGGCTCCTCACTTTTCCAACATTTCCGCACCTATAAACCGCACCTATAAATGTTTTCCAAACATTCCCGCACCTCTGTAGACAGGGCAATGTGACTGGTGCTATCTACAGAGGGCATTGTGACTGGTGCTCTGTAAATAGCACCAGTCACAATGCCACATGTAGATAGCGCATGTCACAATGCCCTCTGTAGATAATGCCAGTCACAATGCCCCCTGTAGATATTGACCTGTGTAGATAGCGCCCCCATGCTACCCACAAAAAAAAATAGCCCATTATTACCTGTCCACGTTTCAGCGCGGTCCTCCAGCGACATAACACTGGTCAGTAACCAGGCGGCGTCATCTGGGGGTAACAGCGCAGTCGACGTTATGACATCATCATGCCGACCGTGTCATTGTTAATGCGCCGAGTGGCGAGGCGGAAACTATTGGTTCCTGTCTCGTCAGCACACAAATCAATTGTATCCGCGTCCTAAGTACGCGGATACAATTGGGTGAGAGGTCCTGCTTCACCCCGATTCTCTGAACTGGCTGTAATTTTAACAACCGGTTTGGGAGAATCGGGCGAACTGGGCACCCTTTCTGCCTCGGGCCCCGGGCACTTGCCCAGATTGCCCTCATTATAATCTGCCCCTGACAACAGCACTTCAGAGAATGTGCACACAGCCCTTTGCCCATGCTGTTGCCAACAGCTCTGGGCACTGAGCAGATTATCAGAGACCAATCTGTTGGCTCCTGATCATGTAATCGCTGTGAAAACCTTTTACTGCGATCACATTTGTTTTTATTTTGAAATGTTCTGGTAACGAATCTCCTGTCTCTTTTCTTCCCCTCACACATTGTTTCACTGTGAGGAGAAGAAGCGACATAGAGAGAATTGCTGCCAGAATAATGTTCCAAAAAACAAATAAAAATACAGTGTTACACCTACACTACATTATTTGTATGGATAGATTTCTATCTATCTATACAATCTATCCATCGATCTATCTTTTGATCTATGTAGCTTTCTGTCTTTACTAGAATATTAATTTGACGTTCGTGGTATTTTTTAACCTTCCACCAAAGGTTTTCTTTTAATATTTTTTTCAAAATGTGCAAACAAATGCATATAAAGACACTCTTTTAAAATAAAAAAAACTATGCTCGCTATTGCAGGGGGAAATTGACATTCTGTGCGGTTATTAAATGGCAATTTGCGCAGGTTGTAACCATGTTTTTCACAGAATACATATAAAGCTCCAAGTCATTGTAATATATAAGGAAAAAGGTTTTTCAGAAGAGTAAGTATTGTTGTATTTGGGGTGATGAGTCCCCCTACCCGTTTTGGGGTGTAACAGAGTTCATGCTGTTCCTGTGGCTGGGGACTGGGAAACCTAGTTATTCCTTTATATGTATATATCCAGGCAACCAGTGTTATGCCTTCTCCCGACGTGTTTCCTTGTGGCCCAAATTCTTCAGGGGAGTTAAGGCCATTTAACCTCTTCAATAGGAGGCTTTGTTTGCATTGGAGTCAATCATTGCATTGGCAGAGATTACTAGCTGCATCAGTTCCACAATGCTGGGAAGTGTGGCCATCTCTGCGTTTTACTAGAATATTAGAATAGGCAGGTAGGCATTTTATATATATATATATATATATATATATATATATATATATATATATATATATAATTTGAGTCAGCATCAGAGATTTTGTCAGATATGGAACCTGTTTTAGGCAGTGACAATGATAGCATCACATCAGGTTCATCTTCAGGGGTAGTTATCCCTGACAGAGGTGAAACTGCAGAACATGAAAGCCCAGGGGCTAGTAGCGCTGTAGCATAGGACAGCATAGTGTCACGATGGGGGTGTGGACCCACTGGGCCATACCGCCATAGCGTTATAACAGCTGGCCAAAGAGGGTACAAAGTCAATGTCTATAGTTCGGATAAGATACCTGTGGCAATTCAGACAGTAGAGATGGTTTAGGCTCGGATGGAACTCTGGCAGCAGGCAGACAATAGGTGCGATGAAATACATCGGGTGTAGTAGGCGACACAACACGATTCCAACACTGTACAGCACATCAACACGGTAGCACGGGATACAAGATACAGGTAGCAGGAACGGGAACACTGGAACTGGAAAACACTCAAGGAACCATTTGCAAAGACAGACACGGGTAGGTAAAACCAACGCTCAGTCAATGCAGCAAGGGACAGGACCCTTCTTATAGTTCAGGGTGATCTGGGAGCAATCAGCGCAATCTCACACATGTGTGCGCTCTGGGTCTTTAAGGCTGGCATGAGCTCGCGCGCGCACCCTAGTGGTTACTGCAGAACACGACGGCCGCATGCTCTGGCATCTCTGGAGAGAAAGGCGTCGGCAAAAAGGGAGGAGTTTGTGGTCAGCGACCACGGATGTTATAGTATCCCCCCTCTTATTCTCCCTCTTCTTGGGACTAGAACGAGAGATAAACTTCTTAATGAGGGTAGGAGCATTGAGATTCTTCTCTGACTCCCAGGACGCTCTTCTGGACCAAACCCCCCACCCCAATCTAATAAATACAAGGTTCTTACTCTTACTTTTTTGGTGTCCAGGATCTCCTTAACCTCAAATATTCCAGCCGAACCGCTAGGGGCAACTGCAGGGCTAAGAGTCTTAGAGTAGCGGTTCAGGACCACAGGTTTCAGAAGAGAAGCGTGAAAAGAATTGGGGATCCGGAGTTTAGCGGGAAGCCAAAGCTTATAAGACTGGGTTGATCCGCTGCAGGATCTCAAAGAGCCCGAGGAACCTGGGAGTGAATTTGCATGACGGCACCCTCAGTCGGATTATTCTAGAGGATAGCCAGACCTTTGTACCTGGAAGAAACTGAGGCACGTCTCTCTTCTTTTCGTATCTCCCTTTCGCTTCATGTAGTCGACTGCCTGCGAATAGAGGACCGGGTTTTCTGCCAGATCCGAAAAAGTCCCGGAATGCAGAGTCATCTGCAGGCACCTGGGACGAAGCAGACACAGGGAGAGGAATAAGTGGATGTTGGCCGTAGGCTATAAAGAATGGTGTGGAGGCGGTGGACTCACTCGTGTGGTTGTTATAGGAGAACTTGGCTCAAGGAAGAAGCTGCACCTAGTCATCATGCTGCCTGGAGATGAAGTGACGTAAGTAGTTCTCCATGATCTGGTTGATCCTCTCAACTTGGCCATTGCACTGGGAGTGGTAGGCTGAGGAAAAGTCCAACTTTATATCGAGTAGTTTAAAGAGACTCCTCCATAACTTTGAGGTGAACTGAACCCCCCTATCAGACACGATATGCAGAGGTAGGCTAGGTAGGCCGTGTAGGCGAAAGATGTGTTGGATGAAGAGATTGGCCAGTCGAGAAGCAGAAGGTAGGCCAGTCAGCGGAACAAAATGAGCCATCTTTGAGAATCAGTCCACCACCACCCAGACCGTACTGCATTCAGCAGAGGGAGGGAGATCCATCAACGAAGTCCATTTCAGTATGCTGGCAGGAAGCATTGGGCACAGGCAGCAGCTGGAACAGGCGTGAGAAATTTTGTTTGCTGCGCACACCGCGCAGCAGAAGACAAAGTCCATGATGTCTTTGGGCAGCATGAGTCACCAGAACTGACGGCAATCAGGTCTCGGGTTTTACGGACATCCGCGTGACCTGCCAGTTTAGAGCTGTGTCCCCAGCGGAGGATTCTTCTTCTGTCTGCCAGACGCACAAAAGTCTTCCCCTGCAGGTCCTCGCATCTCCATCATAGTGATGAGGTAGTGGCAGAGAAAATCGGGGGTCAGCACTGCCAGGAGATGTAGTCAGAGGGTCCATATTGCCAGGAGGTATAGTAGGAGGAACATCAGAGGCAATAGGAGCAGGTGCCGGGGGAACTGCAGCTTGAGCATCCAGTCGCTGGCGTAATGGAGTTTAACAACTGGAGGAGTTGGTCCTGACGTAATTGGCAGACTATCATATTCGACTGCATGGCTTGTGATGTCGTCACAGTCTTGAGTTGACCAGCGGAGTCCATGGCCTCAGCGTACTGTCACGACGGGGGTGTGGGCTCACTGGGCCATACCGCCATAGTGTTATAGCAGCTGGCCAAACAGAGTACAAAGTCAATGTCTATTGTTCGGATAAGGTACCTGTGGCAATTCAGAGAGTAGTGATGGTTTAGGCTCAGATAGAACTCTGGCAGCAGGCAGACGACAGGTGCGATGAAACACAGCGGGTGTAGTAGGCAATACAACACGACTCCAACACTGTACAGCACAGGAACAAGGTAGCACGGGATACAGGATACAGGTAGCAGGAACGGGAACACTGGAACTGGAAAACACTCAAGGGACCATTTGCAAAGACAGACACGGGTGGGTACAAACAATGCTCAGGCAATGAAGGAAGGGGCAGCGCCCTTCTTATAGTCCACGGTGATGTGGGATCAATCAGCTTAATCTCACACATGTGTGCGCACTGGCTCTTTAAGGCTGGACTGTGCTCGTGCGTACACCCTAGAGGTCACTGCGGAACAAGACGACCGCATGCTCTGGCATCTCTGGAGAGAAAGGCGTCGGCAGGGTGGGAGGAGTTCGTGGTCACCGACCACGGACGTTACACATAGTCCCTCCAGTTCAGGCTCTTGTATCTTCCTGTAAAGGATTTGCTAGACACAGCTTCTGTGTCGACACCCGTGGTTAATCAGCCTGCATCTGTGCCTAGGTCTGCAAGAGTAACTCGATCTGCTACCACTCAGGCTGAAAGGTAGAACCTATCACAGCCTGGCCAGGCGGTTCTAGCTCCCGCCCTTTGTATACCTTCATTTGCTGCTTGTCCTTTGCCTGTGATTCTCTTGTTTCCTGGCTCTGCAGTTCCTGCTATTTACAATTGACCTCTGCTTCATTTTGACGCTGGCTTGATTCACGACTATTCTTCTGCTCTGCTTTTGTTACCTCGTACTCTCCTGGTTTGAGTCAGCTCGTTCACTCTCTTATTGCTCACGGTGTTGGCGTGGGCAACTGCCCCACTTCCCTGCTTCAGTGTACCATTGCCTTGTGTTGTTTGTCGTGCACATATTGAGTGTAGGGACCGTCGCCCAGTTGTACGCCGTCGCCTAGGATGGGCCGTGCAAGTAAGCAGGGACTGGGTTGCGGGTAGATTAGGGCTCACCTGTCTGTCTCCCTACCCCGACATTACATAATCACAGGCCCAAATACCTTTTCTACCCTGGTCCCTGACACAACTATGGACCCCCTTGAGGCCCTGGCTCAGCAAATGCAGGGTCTCTCCCTACAGGTCCAAGACCTGGCTCAGAGGTGCAACCAGCGTGATGCCACCCAGGTAGTGCCCTCCACTTTACCTCTTGAACCCCACCTCAAGTTGCCTGATCGGTTCTCAGGGGACCGGAAGACTTTTTTCGCCTTCCGGGAGAGTTGTAGGCTCTATTTCCGTTTAAGGCCCCACTGACCATCGGGAAGGTCGCTTGGGCGCACAGGTATTTCCCGTAAATATGAAGCCTAATAAAATCTTGCTTCCCTTTCAGGTCTCTTTTGATGGTAGGTCTGCCACCGGCAGTGCCTTCGTGGACTCAGGGTCTTCTGCTAATATTATGTCAGTGGAATTTGCTATGTTTCTAGCTATGCCATTGATTGATTTGCCTAAACCTGTCCCGGTAGTGGGTATAGAATCCGCTCCACTTGCTAATGGTTATTTTACGTAGCATACCCCTGTATTTGAACTCATGGTTGGCTCCTTGCATTTGGAGCAGTGTTCTGTGGTGGTGATGCAGGGATTATCGTCCGATTTGGTTTTAGGCCTCCCTTGGTTGCAGATGCATAATCCTACGTTTAACTGGAATACTGGGGATCTTACTAAATGGCGTAATGAAAGCATGACTTCCTGTTTTTCGATTCATTTGGTTTCTCTCGCTGAGGAGGTGAACACCCTACCTGAGTTATTCAGGACTTCGCTGATGTTTTTTTCTAAAAAAAAGCCCCCGAAGAGTTACCTCCTCATAGAGAGTATGATTGCGCTATCGATTTGGTACCAGGAGCTAAGCTCCCGAAAGGTAGGATATTTAATCTTTCTTGACCTGAACGTGAAGCCATGAGAGAATATATCCAGAAAAGCCTGGCCAAGGGTTACATTCGCCCCTCTACTTCTCCGGTAGGTGCTGGCGTCTTCTTCGTAGGGAAGAAGTATGGTGGTCTTAGGCCGTGCAAGACTGCATTTAACACGCCCGAAGGTCATTTCGAATACCTCATCATGCCCTTTGGGTTGTGTAATGCTCCCGCGGTCTTCCAGAATTTCATAAATTAGATTTTAAGAGACTACCTGGGGGTATTTCTTGTAGTGTACCTTGATGATATACTTGTGTTTTCCAAGGACTGGTCCTAGCACATTGAGCATGTCAGGAAGGTGCTCCAGGCCCTTAGGGAAAATAAACTCTTTGCTAAAACTGAAAAATGTGTGTTTGGGGTGCAGGAGATACCATTTTTGGGTCAAATCCTCACTCCTAACGAATTCCGGATGGACCCTGCCAAGGTTCAGGCTGTGGCGGAATGGGTCCAACCTGCCTCCCTGAAGGCTTTACAGTGCTTCCTAGGGTTCGCTAATTATTACAGGAGATTTATTGCCAACTTCTCGGTCATCGCTAAGCCTCTTACGGACCTTACTCGCAAAGGTGCTGATCTCCTCCACTGGCCTCCGGAGGCGGTTCAGGCTTTTGAGGTCCTTAAGAGGTGCTTTGTCTCTGCCCCAGTGCTGATTCAGCCTAACCAGATGGAGCCATTCATCGTGGAGGTTGACGCCTCCGAGGTGGGAGTGGGTGCTGTCTTGTCCCAGGGTACTAGGTCTCTCACCCATCTCCATCCCTGTGCCTACTTCTCCAGGAAGTTCTCCCCCACTGAGAGTAACTATGACGTTGGCAACCGCGAACTCTTAGCCATTAAATGGGCATTTGAAGATTGGGCCACTTCCAGGAGAGGGCTAGGCACCAGGTAACGGTCCTTACTGACCACAAGAATCTGGTTTTCCTAGAATTTGCCCAGAGGCTAAACCCGAGACAAGCTCGATGGGCGTTGTTTTTTACTAGATTCAACTTTGTGGTCACCTATAGGGCTGGGTCTAAAAATATTAAAGCTGATGCACTGTCGTGTAGCTTCATGGCCAGCCCTCCTCCTGAGGAGGATCCTGCTTGTGTTTTGCCCCAGGTCTAATCATATCCTCTGTTGATTCTGACTGATCAAGTTTCAGCTCCCGAGAACCTTCCTGAGTACAAGCTGTTTGTTCCCCTGCAATTCCGGCTAAGGGTACTCAGGGAGAATCATGACTCTGCACTATCTGGCCATACAGGCATCCTGGGTACCAAGCACCTAATTTCTAGAACCTATTGGTGGCCTGGGTTGCTTAAAGACATTAAGGCCTACATCGCCGATTGTGAAATTTGTGCTAGGTCCAAGACTCCCAGGTCCCGACCTGCGGGCTTGCTATGTTCTTTGCCCATTCCCCAGAGACCTTGGACCCATATCTCCATGGATTTTATCAACGATCTGCCTCCATCCCAAGGCAAGTTGGTGGTGTAGTTGTAGTAGACCGCTTCAGCAAGATGTCCCACTTTGTACCTCTCAAGAAACTACCCAATGCCAAGACGTTAGCTACCTTGTTTGTCAAACACATCCTGCGTCTCCATGGGGTTTCTGTCAATATGTTTTCTGACAGAGGGGTACAATTTGTTTCATTGTTTTGGAGAGCCTTCTGTAAGAAGTTGGAGATTGATCTGTCCTTCTCCTCGGCCTTCTATCCTGAAACTAATGGCCAAACTGAGAGGACTAATCAGTCTCTAGAACAATATTTAAGGTGTTTTATCTCTGACTGTCAATATGATAGGGTCTCCTTCATTCCACTCGGCAAATTTTCCCTCAATAACCGGATCAGTAACTCGTCGGGGGTCTCCCCCTTCTTCTGTAATTTTGGTTTTAATCCACGGTTCTCCTCCGTTTCACCTGGTGGTTCGAACAATCCCGAGGTAGAGGTCGTTAATCCGGAACTGTGCACAGTCTGGGCCCAGATTCAGAAGAACCTTGAGGCGTCCCAGAGTATCCAAAAGACTAGAGACGTTCTACTAACCCCTTGTTTGTGGTCGGGGATCTGGTGTGGCTGTCTTCAAAAAATTTGCGCCTTAAAGTTCCGTCCAAAAATTTGCTCCCCGGTATATAGGGCCTTACAAGATCATTGAGGTCCGTAACCCTGTCTCCTTCCGGCTGGAGTTACCCCCGTCCTTTCATATACACAACGTGTTCCATGCCTCCCTCCTGAAAAGCTGCTCCCCGCCCTTGGCTACCTCGAGGAAACCTCCGGTCCCTGTTCTCACTCCTGAAGGGGTAGAATTCGAGGTGGCCAAGATTGTGGACAGCAGGATGGTCCAAGGCTCCCTCCAGTACCTGGTCCATTGGAGAGGATACGGGCCTGAGGAGAGGACTTGGGTACCCCCCCGTGATGTTCACGCCGGGTTATTGCTCAGGAAGTTCCATCTTTGGTTCCCCAACAAGCCAGGTCCACCTAGGAAGGGTCCAGTGGCCCCTCATAAAAGTAAGGGTACTATAAAGGATTTGCCAGACACAGCTTCTTAATCGGCCTGCATCTGTACCTAGGTCTGCTAGAGTGACTCGATCTGCTACCACTCAGGCTGGTAGGCTGAGGAGTGGGAGAACCTATCAAAGCCTGGCCAGACGGTACTAGCTCCCGCCCTTTGTCTATGTATACCTTCATTTGCTGCTTGACCTTTGCCTGTGATTCTCTGGTTTCCTGGCTCTGCTGTTCCTGCTATTTACAATTGACCTCTGCTTCATTTTGACCCTGGTTTGATTCACGACTATTCTTCTGCTCTGCTTTAGTTACCACATACTCTCCTGGTTTGACTCGGCTCGTTCACTCTCCTATTGCTCACGGTAACTGCCCCACTTCCCTGCTTCAGTGTACCCTTGCCTTGTGTTGTCTGTCGTGCACATATTGAGTTTAGGGACCGTCGCCCAGTTGTACGCCGTCGCCTAGGACGGGCCGTGCAAGTAGGCAGTGACTGGGTTGCGGGTAGATTAGGGCTCACCTGTCTGTCTCCCTACACCCAAAATTACACTTCCCTCTCCTGCTCCATCTTTTGGGCCTAAAATCCACACATTTACTGCCACTCCTGGCATAACAGTGGATAATTCAAATTTTGCCCAAATGGAATACTTTAGTTTATTTATTATGGACGACCTCCTAAACATAATTGTCCACCAAACTATATTATATGCCATGCAGTATATAAGGCAGAAAACTTCATCCACCCATGCTAGTGATTGGACGCCCACTAATTTGCCAGAATTAAAAAAAAAAACTGGGACTCCAAAAAAAGCCCTCCAAAAGATCTTACTGGTCAACAAGACCCAACCACGCCACCCCAGTGTATTCTGCAGTAATGCCCAGTTCTCGTTTTGAAACGTTAATAGGGTTCCTCCACTTCAATGACAACTCACAGCCCCCCCCCCAAGTACTGATGCAAATGGTAATCGGTTGTTCAAAATGAGACCATTATTAAAATGCCTAAATAGTTAAATTCTGCAATTTTATACCCCAGAGTAGAGCTTTCGCCAATATCTACCTTACAAAAAGGCAAGCTATGGCATTAAGCTTTCTAAATTATGCAAAGTCGGACAAGATATATTACCGCATTCAGAATTTATGAAGGGTCGGGACCGCTCAATAAATGTTCTGGATGCCCCCTGATCTCTCCACCAGTAGCAAAATCTAGTGGGAGATAATGCAGCCTCTACTTCACAAGGGGTACCAGCTATAATGCGATAACTTTTATTACAGTGTGCCCCTATTTAGCATTTGCATGCTGCGAGGACCGGGGAGTGTGGTACCATGCGCAAAAACTGAATTAATTTTCTGCAGCAATAAGTGGGGAAGCGCATGGTAAAGGGGGACTCCTGTGCTTATGCATCTAAGGAATTACTGGCGGTCAAGTACAGGGATCGCAAAGATGTATAAGTGTTAAGCACATTTCATACTGCAGCAACAGTGGCAGTGAGGGCATTATCGGATAATCACAAACCAGCGAGCGTGTCTGAATATAATAAGTACATGGGGGGGGTGGATTTAAGTGACCAGGTTTTACAGCCCTATTTAGCGAAACGCAAAACAAAAACCTTCTACAAAAAAGTGGCCATTTATCTGTTACAAGGAGCAATCCACAACTCACTTGTGCGCTATAACAAACATAGAGGCAGAGACACCGATCTGGATTTCCAAGAGAAAATGATTAAGGCCTCATATTTGACTTAAGGACACCAGAGAATGACCCCCAGTCTGGTGTATGTCAAACGGCTGACTGAAAGACATTTTATCACTCCCATTCCCCCAACACCAACTAGACGTAACTCCAGAAAAAGTGCTGCATCTGCAGAAAAGTTGGGAGACGCATAGATTCCCGATATTTTTGTCCCTCTTGCCCCTCACAACCAGGCCTGTGCATTCACCTATGTTTTAAAAAAATATCATACTGTTCTGAATTATTTGATTTTAGATTATTAGTTGAAAATATACTGTATTTGTCCTACATTACATTTTTATTTTTCCCCCTTATTTTACACAGAGTGTCAAGAAGGGAATGGGTGGGGGGAGGAAGTCATATTTGCGTATTTTGTAATGTTCGACTGCTGGAATGCGCATAAACCTGCAAATTCTTATTTTAGGAAGCCAAAATAAAATAAATTCCCATTATACCCCTAGATGAATACTTTTGGGCTCTTTGCTTCAAGAGCAGATATTTTGAAAGTGTTATAGAAACTCAGGTGAGTTTTGTAAAATCAGCTTTGAAAAAAGGTGATTTGTGAAATAATCATCTTCTATTGTAAGTACTCCTATATCTCCATGTGATAAATAAGGCACACATATTTGGTATACCCATGTACGGGAGAAGTGCCAGAACGTGAAAAGACATTCAATTTGTCCGTGGTCCATACTGTGTGTGAAAAATGCTCACGTAAACTGGCGCATTTGTCAAAAAAAAGCTAATTTTATTTTGCTCCATTCTATTCAAGCAATTCTTAGCAGAAAACTATACTTTCTAAAAGATGATAAAACCCTTGAAGAATACCTTGGGGTCTACTTTTGTGAATGAAGTTATTTATCGGGTGTTTTTAACCCCTTCAGGACCCCGCCTGTTTTGGCCTTCAGGACCCAGCCGATTTTTTCAAATCTGACATGTGTTAATTTATGTGGTAATAACGTTGGAATGCTTTTACGTATCCAAGCGATTCTGAGACTGTTTTCTCGTGACATGTTGTACTTTATGTTAGTGAAAAAATTTTGTCGATAATTTTGGTATTTATTTATGAAAAACACCACAATTTAGAAAAAATTAGCAAAAAATAGCATTTTTCTAAATTTAAACGTATCTGCTTGTAAAACAGATAGTAATACCACACAAAATAGTTACTAGTTAACATTTCCCATATGTCTACTTTATTTTTGCATCGTTTTTTGAACGTGCTTTTATTTTTCTAGGACGTTACAAGGCTTAGAACTTTAGCAGCAATTTCTCATATTTTAAAGAAAATTTCAAAAGGCTATTTTTTCAGGGACCTGTTCAGTCTGAGGTGGCTTTGAGGGCCTTATATATTAGAAAATCCCCAGAAGTCACCCAATTTTGAAAACTGCACCCCTCAAGGTATTCGAATCAGCATTCACAAAGTGTTTTAACTCTTTAGGCGTTTCACAGGAATTAAAGCAAAGTAGAGGTGAAATTTACACATTTTATTTTTTTTGCAGAAATTAATTTCTAATAAATTTTATTTTTGTAACAAAGAAGGTTTTACCAGAGAAATGCAACTCAATATTTATTGCCCAGATTCTTCAGTTTTTAGAAATATCCCACGTGGCCCTAGTGTGATAATGGACTGAAGCACCGGCCTCTGAAGCAAAGGAGCACCTAGTGGATTTTGGGCCTCCTTTTTTTTAGAATATATTTTAGGCACCTTGTCAGGTTTGAAGAGGTCTTGTGGTGCCAAAACAGTGGAAACACCCCAAAAGTTACCCCATTTTGGAAACTACACCCCTCAAGGAATTTATCTAGGTGTATAGTTAGCATTTTGAAAGCACAGGTTTTTCGCTAAATTTATTAGAATTAGTCTGTAAAAATGAAAATCTACTTTTTTTCTGAAAAAACATAGACATTTTTAATATTTACAAGAAATAATAAAGAAAATGCACCTCAACATATGTAAAGCAATGTCTCCCGATTACGTTAATATCCCATATGTGGTAATAAACTGCTGATTGGACCCACAGCAAGGCTCAGAAGGGAAGGAGCGCCATTTGGATTTTGGAGCACGGATTTTGGTGGATTGGTTTTCGGTTCCATGTCGCGTTTGCAACCCCCTGGAGGGACCAAAACAGGGGAAACCCTCCAAAAGTGACCCCATTTTGGAAACTACACCTATCAAGGAATTCTTCTAGGGGTATAGTTAGCATTTTGACCACACAGGTTTTTCACTAAATATATTGGAATTGGTCTGTAAAAATTAATATCTACTTTTTTTTCTGAAAAAACATAGACATTTTTTATATTTACGAGGAATAATGAAGAAAATCACCCCAAAATTTGTAAAGCAATGTCTCCTGATTACAGCAATATCCCATATGTGGTAATAAACTGCTGATTGGACCCACAGCAGGGCTCAGAAGGGAAGGAGTGCCATTTGGATTTTGGAGCACGGATTTTGCTGGATTGGTTTTCGGTGCCATGTCGCGTTTGCAACGCCTTGGAGAGACCAAAACAAGGGAAACCCCCCAAAAGTGACCCCATTTTGAAAACGACACCTCTCAAGGAATTTATCTAGGGGTATAGTTAGCATTTTGACCACACAGGTTTTTTGCAGAATTTAGTGGAATTAGGCAGTGAAAATGAAAATCAACTTTTTTTCTGAAAAAGCATAGAAAGAATCACAACATTTGTAAAGCATTTTCTCCTGATTACGGCAATACCCCATATGTGGTCATAAACGGCTGATTGGACCCATGGCAGCGCTCAGAAGGGAAGTAGCGCCATTTGGATTTTGGAGCACGGATTTTGATGTATTGTTTTTCGGTGCCATGCCGCCTTTGCAACGCCCTGGAGAGACCAAAACAGTGGAAGCCCCCCATGTTACCCCATTTTGGAAACACCCCTCAAGGAATTTTTCTAGGGGTATAGTGAGAATAGACAGAGAAAATTAATATCACAATTTTTTTCCACTAAAATGTTGAATTTTCTCATTTTCACAAGGGATAAAGGAGAAATAAACAACCAATTTTTATAAAGCAATTTCTCCCAATTACGGAAATACCCCACATGGGGTCATACATTTTTTTCATTAGAAATTAATTAACCCTTTCAGGACTGATTCATTTTTTGCTTTCTTATTTTCGTTTTTCACTACCCGCCTTCCAAGAGCCATCATTTTTTCTTTTTCCGTCAGTGATGTGATATGAGGGCTTATTTCTTGCGGGAGGAATTGTAGTTTCTATTGATACCATTTAAAGTGAAATAAAAAGTACTGGGAAACTGAAAAAAAATAGGAAAATATAGTAATATAGGAGAAAAATCTGATTCCATTTTTTGGGGTTTTCGTTTTTACAGCTTTCGCCGTGCAGTGAAAACGACAGCGATTTTGGCAGTTTAAATTATTTAAGTTTTTTCACTGTGTTCACCGTGCGAGTTAAATAATGGCATATTGTAATAGTTCGGCCTTTTACGGACGTAGCGATATCAATTCTGTTTATTTTTTGACATTACTTTTGAAGAAAAATGGGAAAAGGTTTTTTTTTGTAACTTTTTTTTCTTTCTCACTACTAATAACTTGAATTCTTCTACACATTTTATTAGTCCCCTTAGGGGACTTGTACCAGCGATCATTGGATCGCGGGTACAATATGCTGCGATACTAATGTATTGCAGTATATTGTTATTTTTACAGGCTTCTGTAACCGCACGATCGCTGTTCCTGTCCCTTAGTCCTGGGTGTAAGCTCTAATACACAGCCGACGCCCGCAGCGTATGGAGCGGGCTCAGCACGTGAGCCCGCTCCATACATCACCCCCGCACCATGATGTGCTATTAAGTCATAGTGCTCAAAGGGGTTAATGCACAGCGGATGGTGTGAATATTACAATTTTGCACTGATGTGCCATTTTAGTGCATAATATGTTGTGCCCAGTTTGTGCCACTGAAGACAAATACCTCATAAAACGTTAAGCGGGTTCTCCCGGGTATGGTGATGCCATATATGTGGGCGCAAACTGCGGTTTGGGGACGCTACAAGGCTCAGAAGGGAGGGAGCGCCATTTTGCCTTTAGAGCGCAGATTTTGCCTGGTAGTTTTTCTGTTTTGGGTTTCGCTGGTATTTCAGTTTATAATGTGGGAGCATACGTAATCTGTGCGGAGAACATCAGGGCATAATAATAGGGTATAAAAATGCGGTAAATAAATAATAATTCATAGATGTGTGGCCGGTGTCGCACTGATAAATGGTGTCGGATGTTACCCTCTTTTAGAACACTGCACATTTTGCATCGCCATATTCCTGGGAGCCAGAACTTCTTTATTTTTTCACAACCAGAGCTGCGTGAGGGCTTATTTGTTGCGGGACAATCTGTACTTTTCATTGGTACTATTTTGGGATACATGCGATTTTTTTGATCACTTTTTATTAAATTTTTTTCAAGCCGGGTGACCAAAAACAAGCAATTCTGACAATGTTTTTTAGTTTATTTTTTGCGGCGCTATAAATGACCATTATATTTTATTCTGCGGGTTGGTACAATTACGGCGATACCAGATGTATATAGGTTGTTTTTATGTTTTGCAGTGTTTGCGCAATAAAATCACTTTTTTATAAAATAATTTATTTTCTGTGTCACAATATTCTGAGAGCCGTAACTTTTTAATTTTTCTGTCAAAAAAGCAGTGTAAGGGCTTGTTTTTTGTGGGACGGGTTGTAGTTTTTATCGGTATTATTTTCGGGTACATGCGACTTTATGATCACTTTTTATTCTCTATTTTGGGAGGGGTGGTGACCAAAAAATAGCGATTCTGGTGTAGTTTTTTATTGATTTTTTTTGGGGTGTTCATCGTGCGGGAAAAATAACATTATAGTTATATAGCTGGGGTCGTTACGAACGCGGTGATACCAGATATGTGTACTTTTTTTAACGTGTTAATTTTTTTCCTATAATGAAAGACTTATTATAGGAAAAAAATGAAGTGTTTGTTTATGTCACTTCTAACTTTTATTTTTACACTTTTTTTTAAAACATTTTTATTCTTTTTTTTACTTTTTTCACTTGTCCCACTAGGGGACACTTAGACTTGCAGCTTTGATCGCTGCTGGAGTACATTACGCTACCCACGTAGTGTAATGTACTCCAACTGTCATTGTGACGTGACAGTCACACTGACAGGAAGCCTCGGAGGACCGGCCGGAGGCTGCTCCTCCGAGGCTTCCGTACATGGCAACCCGGAGGTCATTATCTGACCTCCGATTGCCACGACAAGCATCGGTAGCCCCCACGATCACTTAGTGGGGGCTGCCGATGTGCTTCAAAACACTTAAATGCGGCGACGGCAATCGGTCGCCGCATTTATGGGGTTAATTGCCGAAATCAGCGGCGATGGTCCGATGACCGGCATGGCTGGATTGTCAGCTGTCAGGGACAGCTGACCTCCCGGTTCCCGGACACTGTCCGTTAGGACAGAGTGCGCCGGAAACTACTCCGCAATAGTACGTCTGGATGCGGGAACTAACCCCTCTGCAGGACGTACTATTGCGGCGCAGCGCGGGAAGAGGTTAATGTTTCAGCATCATTTTCTGGCCCCCCAGAAAACAGTACGCTGCTATAAAATCAAGCGCAGAAATGCTGGACCCAAAAGATAATGAAATTTTCCCCGGTAATTTAGCTGTAAAACAGACAGGTCCTTAACTGGTTAAGGTATGCTTTGGCGTTCGTATATGCTCAGAGCAGGATTAGTAGGGGTTACCCAAGAAGAGTCTTTAATTTTGCTTTCACAACTGTATCTGACAAAACTTGGGATTTATTACTATTTCTCAGTTCAGATGATCCACAAAATAAAAACTAGAATAAGCGTAAAAATACTTACAACAAAGTATCAGCTGTATACGCAGAAATGAACGCCAACAGGTCATATAAAAAAACAACATACCTACAGGGGGACATGCTGCCAATATTCTGGACAATAGACATTGCCTTGTTTCTGGAAAATATAGATCTGTGGGTTAAATTTTAAACCCTAGCCCCGACTTCTTTGACAACAAAATATACGAAGCCAAAACGGCTCAGGTACAATGGCTTCACATCTGATTCAATACAATTCCAAGTCTATTACTATGCACATTCAAGTAAATCTCTGTTCACATCTGATTCCATACAATTCCAAGTCTATCACTATGCACATTCAAGTAAAACTATCTTCACATCTGCATTGTGATTTCCGTTAGGATAGTAAATATGTACTTTATGTTTTTCAATACGCAGCATGCCAATGGGCCGTACAATCATAAGACTTAAGGGGCCTCAAGGGGCGCTATATAGGGAAGGGGGAGGGCATTATAACAATACCTGTTGCCAGGGCTGTATTTAGAGTTGATGCTGCCCTAGGCACTTTTACTGCTGGGGCCCCCATAACTCCCAGTTATGGCTATAGCGTAGCTCGCTGACATTGTGGCTCCAGCACTGGGCCCAGGAAAGGTAAGTAATAATTCTTTTGCTTTTTTATTTGTTACTAATGTTTTTTTTTGTGTTGGATTGTGTTTTTTCTACAGGTTCGGTTGTTGGACTACAACGGATTCGAGGACTAACTAGATTACGACGTTTTTTTTTTCAATAAAATGGTTAACAAGAGTTGTGTAGGCTTTTTATTTCAGTAAAATATTTTTTCTGTGCATTGTGTTTCTTTTTAATTTTATAGCTACCACCTTAGTAATGGTGGCTGTGTCCACTACTAAGGCAGGGCTTATTGTTAGCTGGGTAAAAGGCCAGCAGTAGCCCCCCATTATTTCCCCATACCCACCGCCACTAGGGGTACCGGAAAGAGCGAGGTATGAACCAGAACCCAACCATCTGAAGTGATGGTTGGGCACTGGGGGGGCCGCAGGTTGGTATTAATAGGCTTGGAAAGCCCCAAAACAGTAGGCCTTCCCACCCTGGTAATGCTAGGCTGTTGCTGCTATGTTGTATCTGTCTGGTAATGAAAAATGCGGGGGGCGATGCCATGTTGTTTTTTTCAATTGTTTATTAAAAAATATTTAAAAAAATGTATTATTCTTAACCAGCCTGATACAACATAGCAGAAGCAGACTAGCATTACCAGGATGGGAAGGGCCACTGTTTTTGGGCTTTCCCAGCCTAATAATACCAGCCTGCGGCTGCCCCAGTTCCCGACCATCACTGCGGATTGTTGGGTACTGGATCCTACCCATCTCTTTCCAGTACCCCTGGTGGCGGTGGGTACGAATGCAATAATGGGGGCTTACTGCTAGTCTTTTCCCCAGCTCACACTAAGCCCCACCTTAGTAATGGACACTCTCTATCAGACAGTGACCATTACTAAGGCAGTAGTAATAATTAAAAAAAAAAGCATCAACACATTAAAAATATTTTATTAAAATAAAACCCCACACACAACCCTTGTTATTTTATTGAAAATAAAACGCCGTCATCTAAGTAGTTCTCGAATCTTAGGTAGTCCAACAATCGAACCTGTAATAAAACACAAAAAAAAACATTAGTAGCATTAATAAATAAAAAAGCAAAACCATTATCATACTAACCTTCCTGGGTCTGTGACAGTTAATTAAGCAGTGACAGCTCTATGCTGTCATTGTTTAGTTTACATCACTGGGTTCCAGGTTATTCCTGGGTCATTAGCCTACTGTAGAGTTGAAGGTCTCCAGAAGATTGAGACATAAAAGTAGACCAATTAACTTAGGTAACTGGCCACCACGTGATGTGAGCTAACCAATGGCAGCTTACAGCTCTCACGCTTAGTTTACTGAGGCTCGTAAGTGGCGCAGGAACACCTGAGATGCGCCAGAATTTTGCCGCATCTCAGGTACGTATGCCACTATGAACCTAGTGCTGGATTCATTTAGTCCTTTGCCATTGATGCAGGCCTGGTCTTTTCGAACTATGCCAGATGGTGCGATGACGCAATCGTGCCGCCTGCGCCACAAGAAAAGTGCCGAATGGCGAGGAAAGGAACTAATGATTCACTTGCCTCGCCAGTGCTTTCAGTTGAATTTGGGTCCTAAGGACGTGGATACAATTTATGCAACCCTCTGGTCGCTGGGACTGTAACATACAACATGGTAAAATAATACATAACTTACCTGGCGCCCCCCAGTTGTTCCATGGATCCGTTGGTCCCCTTAGTGCTGTCCAGAAATGTCTGCAGCGCTACAGAAAAATACAAGTCTGAGCAGGGCCAGCCTTAGGTTGTTTGGCGCCCTGTGCAAGACTTTATTGCTGCCATCCACAAACCAAAAATGAACAACATATATAACCTGTATGGATGTAGCCATCTTTATCTTGACTCTGGTAACTTGCTTACACAACAAAAGCCATTGTAAATAAATTTTTAAAAAGTCAAGTTAAAGTTGCTTGACACTGTGTATTTAATCCGTTTAAAGTAAATACATAGATGGCTACATCTATAAAGATGTAGCCATCTTTATCTTGACTCTGATAACTTGCTGCAACGTGATATCAACCAAAGCCATTGAGAAGTCATTAAAAAAGTCAAGATAAAGGACCTTGCCACTGTGTACTTAATGTGTTAAAAGTCAAGATAAAGAAGGCAACATCTCTACATACATAAAGGCACATATTTAGACATGGCAGGCAAATATATATATATATATATATATATATATATATATATATATATATATATATATATGTCACTGGTGTTCGTAGAGTGCTGTCACCATTTTCTTATGTACTGTATTGTTTTGCAGTCACAGGCGTACTTGCACATGTATACACATTTTGTTTCACTTTGCTGGAAAGTAAGCCCAACGTAATGTAGACGCAGACGTAATGGAGAGAGCTCATGACAAGGTGGTTTGGGTATATGCCATAAGTTTGAGGCTAAGTTTATAGGGATTTAAAGGATTAAGCAAAAGGGGGCTGGCATAGGGGTGCATCTTTAGGTGGTGGGAGGATTATGTTTTATATAAGCCCTGGTGGGATAGAGGCAGCCCTCTTTCCCGCTGGACAACAGAAGACAGTTTTTCTGTAGTGTAGTGCAGAGTGAAAAATAATCACTTACCTGAACATGCATGCTTCATTGGAGTCCATGATGGCCAGGATTCGGGATGCTGCATGGATCTGGATGGCTGGAGCATCATTTTGCGGTGGCTCTTCCTCCTGTTCCAGCAGCGGGAGTGTCGAGCGTGGAGGGACACAGTAGCCGGCGTTCCAGGCCTCCGGAGAGGCTTTCCCCTGAGGTAACGCCTCAGTCCCTTGGGAGCCATACCAGGGACCCTCCTCCTCCGGCTCCTAAGCGGGCGCCATGCTTGGGGGCTAGGAGGTCAGGGAGGAATCCCAGCAGGCGGGCGGGATTGAAGGTGGTAGGAGGAGTGGGGCCGCAGCCATCTTCCCTCCTCCTGTCTTCAACAACGAGACCGGAAGTGACGGCGGGACCGGATGTGATGGGCCTCTCCAGCGCCGATGTTCCGGGCGCAGGAGGAGCTCTGCGGATGGAGTTGGAAACATCACGGGCGGCCCGCAGGGAGCGGCGGGCTGGCTCGGCTCTAAGGACGATATCGCCTCCTGGAGCAGGGAGGGGGGCGGCGGGGACCGGAAGTACCCGGTCCGGGAATTGTGGTGACATCACGCCCCTTCCGCAAAGGGGGGGGTGGCAGCCATCTTGCCCTCCTGAAAGGGCTATGGAGGAGTTGGAGGACAGCATGGAGGACGCTAAGGACCATAGGAGCCTGGACTGCTTATCAGTGTATGCCACACCAGAGACGGGTGGCTGCATTTTGGACGGGCCGGTGTTGGCTGGGCCTAGTGCTACGTGGGCCAGGATGTCAGCCAGCTGCGGGGAGAGGGTGGTGATGGACCATCACCCCCCTGGAACGGCGTGATCGAGGGAGAGACCATCTGGATCTATGGACACGGCCGCTGGGAGGTCACCTCAGGGACGGCCGGGTGAGTCTACCACTGATGATGTTCCGGGGATGGGTGGGGGTGACGTGGTGGGCATGTTTTCTATGTCTAATATGCAGATGTTTTTTAAGGGTATGCAGGAATTTTTTGCTAAGAGAATGAGGGATGTAGGGCAGTCCCCGGTGAGGGTTTGGGGTGCTGCTAGTGAGGTGTGTGGAAGTGCGGGTGTGGCAGGGGTTGAGGTCAGGGGCGTAACTAGGTAATATAACCTATATATATTTTATCAACAAATAATTTTTCTCAAGATATCACAATATCCGTATATATTAAACCAAAAAGAAACATCTTGATTTCACACTGTTTCAATTATAAAATAGAATTAAATTGGTGCACATAGTACAAAAAATACCCCCCTACAAGTATATACTTCCAACATTTAAAAACAATACAATAAAATCAGCCAAGTCTCATAACATTTATAGTCAAAAACCTCTAGCTATTAATACTAATTCCTCACAATTAGTAATATACATATATTACTCAAAATACAGTTTAGATATCCAGCAGGATACATCTAATGAATTCAAACGGAGTATTGGTTATGCTACTTAGGTAATGGTACATGATATCAAAAAGTCCCCATAATTACATACTCCGTGTTCCAAATTATTATGCACATTGGATTTAAGTGTCATAAACATTTAATTATTAGTTTTTCAATTAAACTCATGGATGGTATTGTGTCTTAGGGTATGTTCACACGTAGTCAACAAAAACGTCTGAAAATCCAGAGCTGTTTTCAAGGGAAAACAGACCCTGCTTTTCAGACGTTTTTTTACCAACTTGCATGTTTCGCAGCGTTTTCCCGCCGTTTTCGCGGCGTTTTTTACGTCCGTTTTTGGAGCTGTTTTCATTGGAGTCTATGAGAAAACAGCTCCAAAAACGTCCAAAGAAGTGTCCTGCACTTCTTTTGACGAGGCTGTATTTTTACGCGTCGTCGTTTGACAGCTGTCAAACGACGACGCGTAAATAACAGGTCGTCTGCACAGTACGTCGGCAAACCCATTCAAATGAATGGGCAGATGTTTGCCGACGTATTTGAGACGTATTTCCAGACGTAAAACGAGGCAAAATACGCCTCGTATACGTCTGAAATTTGGCCGTGTGAACATACCCTTAGGGCTTTTTGGATCATTGTAATCAATCTCAGACACCTGTGATAATTAGTTTGCCAGGTGTGCCCAATCAAAGGAAAACTACTTAAGAAGGACGTTCCACATTATTAACCCCTTCAAGACACAGCCTGTTTTGGCCTTCAGGACACAGCCAATTTTTTCAAATCTGACATGTTTCACTTTATGTGGTAATAACTCCGGAATGCTTTTACCTATCCAAGCGATTCTGAGATTGTTTTCTCGTGACACATTGGACTTAATGTATCGAGCAAATTTTGCCAGTAACATAAAGTATTTAATTGTGAAAAACACTAAAATGTAGCGAAAAATTGCAAAAATTTGCATTTTTCTAAATTTATATGTATCAGCTTGTAAGACAGATGGTAATACCACACAAAATTGTTGCTAATTAACATCACCCATATGTCTACTTTAGATTGGCATCGTTTTTTGAACATCCTTTTATTTTTCTATGACATCACAAGGCTTAGAACTTTAGCAGCAATTTCTCACATTTTCAAGAAAATTTCAAAAGGCTATTTTTACAGGGGCCAGTTCAGATGTGAAGTGGATTTTAGGGCCTTATATATTAGAAACCCTCAATAAGTCACCCCATTTTAAAAACTTCACCCCTCAAAGTATTCAAAACAGCATTTAGAAAGTTTCTTAACCCTTTAGATGTTTCACAGGAATTAAGGCAAAGTAGATGTGAAATGTTCAAATTTCTTTTTTTTTTTGCAGAAATTCATTTTTCATCTATTTTTTTTGTAACACAGAAAGTTTTACCAGAGAAACACAACTCAATATCTATTGCCCAGATTCTTCAGTTTTTAGAAATACCCCACATGTGGCCCTAGTGCGGTAATGGACTGAAGCACCGGCCTCAGAAGCAAAGGAGCACCTAGAGGATTTTGGGGCCTCCTTTTTATTAGAAAATATTTTAGGCTCCATGTCAGGTCTGAAAGGCTCTTGCGGCACCAAAACAGTGGAAATCCCCCAAAAGTGACCCCATTTTGGAAACTATACCCCTTGAGGAAATTATCTAGGGGTATAGTGAGCATTTTGACCCCGCAGGTTTTTTGCAGAAATTATTGGAAGTAGGCCGTGAAAATGAAAATCTACATTCTTTCAAAGAAAATGTAGGTTTAGCTAATTTTTTCTAATTTCCACAAGGACTAAAAGGAGAAAATGCACCACTACTTTTGTAAAGGAATTTCTCCCGAGTAAAACAATACCCCGCATGTGGTCATAAACAGCTTTTTGGACACACGGCGGAGCTTAGAAGGGAAAGAGCGCCATTTGGCTTTTGGAGCTCAAATTTAGCAGGAATGGTTTGCGGAGACCACGTCACATTTGCAAAGCCCCTAAGGGACCAAAACAGTGAAAACACCAAAAAAGTGACTCCATTTAGGAAACTACACCCCTTGAAAAATCCATCTAGGGGTGTAGTGAGCATTTTGAACCCACAGGGGTTTCATAGATTTTATTAGAATTGGGCAGTGAAGATAAAAAAAATCCTTTTTTTCCAATAAGACGTAGCTTTAGCTCAACATTTTTCATTTTCTCAACAAATAAAGGAATAAAAAAAAAACAACATTTGTAAAGCAACTTCTCTGGAGTACGGCAATATCCCATTTGTGGTTATAAACTGCTGTTTGGGCACACGGCAAGAATCAGAAGAGAAGGAGTGCCATTTGGCTTTTGGAGCACAGATTTTGCTGGATTGGTTTCTTGACACCATGTCACTTTTGCAAAGCTCCTAAGGTACCATTACGCCCCAAAAGTGACTCGATTCACGAAACTACACCCCTTGAGGAATCCATCTAGGGGTGTAGTGAGCATTTTGACCCCACAGGTGTTTCATAGATTTTATTAGAATTGGGCAGTGAAAATAAAAAAAATCCTTTTTCTTCAATAAGACATAGTTTTAGCTGAAAATGTTTCATATTCTCAACAAATAAATGTAAAAGAGCACCCCAACACTTGTAAAGCAAATTTTCCTGTGTATGACAATACCAGATATGTGGTCATAAACTGCTGTTTAGGCACAGAGTAGGGCACAGAAGGGAAGGAGCGCCATTTGGCTTTTGGAGTACAAATTTTGCTGGATTGGTTTCTGGGCGCTATGTCGCATTTGCAAAGTCCCTGTGGGACCAAAACAGTGGATCCCCCCCAGAAGTGACCCCATTTTGGAAACTACACCCCTCAAGGTATTCACCTAGGGGTGTAGTGAGCATATTAACCCCACAGGTGATTGGCAGAAATGGGTGTGCACGTGATATTGCAGAGTGAAAATGGTTTTTCAATAGATATGCCAATATGTGGCGCCCAGCTTGTGCCACTGGAGACACACACCCCAAAAATTGTTAAAAGGGTTCTCCCGGGTATGGCGATGCCATATATGTGGAAGTAAACTGCTGTTTGGGCACACTGTAGGGTTCAGAAGGGAGGTAGAGCCATTTGGCTTTTGGAGCGTGGATTTTGCTTGTAGTAGTTTTGTTTGGAGTCTTACTGGTGTTTCCGTTTATAATGTGGGGGCACATGTAAGGCGGGCGGAGTATATAAGGGGCATAGTCAGGTGGTATAGTGGGGTAAAAAAAAACAATAAAATAATCCATAGATGTGTGTTACACTGTGAAGCAATCCTTGGCCGTGTGAACATACCCTTAGGGCTTTTTGGATCATTGTAATCAATCTCAGACACCTGTGATAATTAGTTTGCCAGGTGTGCCCAATCAAAGGAAAACTACTTAAGAAGGACGTTCCACATTATTAACCCCTTCAAGACACAGCCTGTTTTGGCCTTCAGGACACAGCCAATTTTTTCAAATCTGACATGTTTCACTTTATGTGGTAATAACTCCGGAATGCTTTTACCTATCCAAGCGATTCTGAGATTGTTTTCTCGTGACACATTGGACTTAATGTATCGAGCAAATTTTGCCAGTAACATAAAGTATTTAATTGTGAAAAACACTAAAATGTAGCGAAAAATTGCAAAAATTTGCATTTTTCTAAATTTATATGTATCAGCTTGTAAGACAGATGGTAATACCACACAAAATTGTTGCTAATTAACATCACCCATATGTCTACTTTAGATTGGCATCGTTTTTTGAACATCCTTTTATTTTTCTATGACATCACAAGGCTTAGAACT
The DNA here is from genome assembly GCF_050947455.1 of Rhinoderma darwinii. Taxonomy (NCBI): domain Eukaryota; kingdom Metazoa; phylum Chordata; class Amphibia; order Anura; family Rhinodermatidae; genus Rhinoderma; species Rhinoderma darwinii. Next base: position 373,517,121 of record NC_134688.1, read on the forward strand.
TTAGCAGCAATTTCTCACATTTTCAAGAAAATTTCAAAAGGCTATTTTTACAGGGGCCAGTTCAGATGTGAAGTGGATTTTAGGGCCTTATATATTAGAAACCCTCAATAAGTCACCCCATTTTAAAAACTTCACCCCTCAAAGTATTCAAAACAGCATTTAGAAAGTTTCTTAACCCTTTAGATGTTTCACAGGAATTAAGGCAAAGTAGATGTGAAATGTTCAAATTTCTTTTTTTTTTTGCAGAAATTCATTTTTCATCTATTTTTTTTGTAACACAGAAAGTTTTACCAGAGAAACACAACTCAATATCTATTGCCCAGATTCTTCAGTTTTTAGAAATACCCCACATGTGGCCCTAGTGCGGTAATGTACTGAAGCACCGGCCTCAGAAGCAAAGGAGCACCTAGACGATTTTGGGGCCTCCTTTTTATTAGAAAATATTTTAGGCTCCATGTCAGGTCTGAAAGGCTCTTGCGGCACCAAAACAGTGGAAATCCCCCAAAAGTGACCCCATTTTGGAAACTATACCCCTTGAGGAAATTATCTAGGGGTATAGTGAGCATTTTGACCCCGCAGGTTTTTTGCAGAAATTATTGGAAGTAGGCCGTGAAAATGAAAATCTACATTCTTTCAAAGAAAATGTAGGTTTAGCTAATTTTTTCTAATTTCCACAAGGACTAAAAGGAGAAAATGCACCACTACTTTTGTAAAGGAATTTCTCCCGAGTAAAACAATACCCCGCATGTGGTCATAAACAGCTTTTTGGACACACGGCGGAGCTTAGAAGGGAAAGAGCGCCATTTGGCTTTTGGAGCTCAAATTTAGCAGGAATGGTTTGCGGAGACCACGTCACATTTGCAAAGCCCCTAAGGGACCAAAACAGTGAAAACACCAAAAAAGTGACTCCATTTAGGAAACTACACCCCTTGAAAAATCCATCTAGGGGTGTAGTGAGCATTTTGAACCCACAGGGGTTTCATAGATTTTATTAGAATTGGGCAGTGAAGATAAAAAAAATCCTTTTTTTCCAATAAGACGTAGCTTTAGCTCAACATTTTTCATTTTCTCAACAAATAAAGGAATAAAAAAAAAACAACATTTGTAAAGCAACTTCTCTGGAGTACGGCAATATCCCATTTGTGGTTATAAACTGCTGTTTGGGCACACGGCAAGAATCAGAAGAGAAGGAGTGCCATTTGGCTTTTGGAGCACAGATTTTGCTGGATTGGTTTCTTGACACCATGTCACTTTTGCAAAGCTCCTAAGGTACCAGTACGCCCCAAAAGTGACTCGATTCACGAAACTACACCCCTTGAGGAATCCATCTAGGGGTGTAGTGAGCATTTTGACCCCACAGGTGTTTCATAGATTTTATTAGAATTGGGCAGTGAAAATAAAAAAAATCCCTTTTCTTCAATAAGACATAGTTTTAGCTGAAAATGTTTCATATTCTCAACAAATAAATGTAAAAGAGCACCCCAACACTTGTAAAGCAAATTTTCCTGTGTATGACAATACCAGATATGTGGTCATAAACTGCTGTTTAGGCACAGAGTAGGGCACAGAAGGGAAGGAGCGCCATTTGGCTTTTGGAGTACAAATTTTGCTGGATTGGTTTCTGGGCGCTATGTCGCATTTGCAAAGTCCCTGTGGGACCAAAACAGTGGATCCCCCCCAGAAGTGACCCCATTTTGGAAACTACACCCCTCAAGGTATTCACCTAGGGGTGTAGTGAGCATATTAACCCCACAGGTGATTGGCAGAAATGGGTGTGCACGTGATATTGCAGAGTGAAAATGGTTTTTCAATAGATATGCCAATATGTGGCGCCCAGCTTGTGCCACTGGAGACACACACCCCAAAAATTGTTAAAAGGGTTCTCCCGGGTATGGCGATGCCATATATGTGGAAGTAAACTGCTGTTTGGGCACACTGTAGGGTTCAGAAGGGAGGTAGAGCCATTTGGCTTTTGGAGCGTGGATTTTGCTTGTAGTAGTTTTGTTTGGAGTCTTACTGGTGTTTCCGTTTATAATGTGGGGGCACATGTAAGGCGGGCGGAGTATATAAGGGGCATAGTCAGGTGGTATAGTGGGGTAAAAAAAAACAATAAAATAATCCATAGATGTGTGTTACACTGTGAAGCAATCCTTGGCCGTGTGAACATACCCTTAGGGCTTTTTGGATCATTGTAATCAATCTCAGACACCTGTGATAATTAGTTTGCCAGGTGTGCCCAATCAAAGGAAAACTACTTAAGAAGGACGTTCCACATTATTAACCCCTTCAAGACACAGCCTGTTTTGGCCTTCAGGACACAGCCAATTTTTTCAAATCTGACATGTTTCACTTTATGTGGTAATAACTCCGGAATGCTTTTACCTATCCAAGCGATTCTGAGATTGTTTTCTCGTGACACATTGGACTTAATGTATCGAGCAAATTTTGCCAGTAACATAAAGTATTTAATTGTGAAAAACACTAAAATGTAGCGAAAAATTGCAAAAATTTGCATTTTTCTAAATTTATATGTATCAGCTTGTAAGACAGATGGTAATACCACACAAAATTGTTGCTAATTAACATCACCCATATGTCTACTTTAGATTGGCATCGTTTTTTGAACATCCTTTTATTTTTCTATGACATCACAAGGCTTAGAACTTTAGCAGCAATTTCTCACATTTTCAAGAAAATTTCAAAAGGCTATTTTTACAGGGGCCAGTTCAGATGTGAAGTGGATTTTAGGGCCTTATATATTAGAAACCCTCAATAAGTCACCCCATTTTAAAAACTTCACCCCTCAAAGTATTCAAAACAGCATTTAGAAAGTTTCTTAACCCTTTAGATGTTTCACAGGAATTAAGGCAAAGTAGATGTGAAATGTTCAAATTTCTTTTTTTTTTTGCAGAAATTCATTTTTCATCTATTTTTTTGTAACACAGAAAGTTTTACCAGAGAAACACAACTCAATATCTATTGTCCAGATTCTTCAGTTTTTAGAAATACCCCACATGTGGCCCTAGTGCGGTAATGGACTGAAGCACCGGCCTCAGAAGCAAAGGAGCACCTAGAGGATTTTGGGGCCTCCTTTTTATTAGAAAATATTTTAGGCTCCATGTCAGGTCTGAAAGGCTCTTGCGGCACCAAAACAGTGGAAATCCCCCAAAAGTGACCCCATTTTGGAAACTATACCCCTTGAGGAAATTATCTAGGGGTATAGTGAGCATTTTGACCCCGCAGGTTTTTTGCAGAAATTATTGGAAGTAGGCCGTGAAAATGAAAATCTACATTCTTTCAAAGAAAATGTAGGTTTAGCTAATTTTTTCTAATTTCCACAAGGACTAAAAGGAGAAAATGCACCACTACTTTTGTAAAGGAATTTCTCCCGAGTAAAACAATACCCCGCATGTGGTCATAAACAGCTTTTTGGACACACGGCGGAGCTTAGAAGGGAAAGAGCGCCATTTGGCTTTTGGAGCTCAAATTTAGCAGGAATGGTTTGCGGAGACCACGTCACATTTGCAAAGCCCCTAAGGGACCAAAACAGTGAAAACACCAAAAAAGTGACTCCATTTAGGAAACTACACCCCTTGAAAAATCCATCTAGGGGTGTAGTGAGCATTTTGAACCCACAGGGGTTTCATAGATTTTATTAGAATTGGGCAGTGAAGATAAAAAAAATCCTTTTTTTCCAATAAGACGTAGCTTTAGCTCAACATTTTTCATTTTCTCAACAAATAAAGGAATAAAAAAAAAACAACATTTGTAAAGCAACTTCTCTGGAGTACGGCAATACCCCATTTGTGGTTATAAACTGCTGTTTGGGCACACGGCAAGAATCAGAAGAGAAGGAGTGCCATTTGGCTTTTGGAGCACAGATTTTGCTGGATTGGTTTCTTGACACCATGTCACTTTTGCAAAGCTCCTAAGGTACCAGTACGCCCCAAAAGTGACTCGATTCACGAAACTACACCCCTTGAGGAATCCATCTAGGGGTGTAGTGAGCATTTTGACCCCACAGGTGTTTCATAGATTTTATTAGAATTGGGCAGTGAAAATAAAAAAAATCCTTTTTCTTCAATAAGACATAGTTTTAGCTGAAAATGTTTCATATTCTCAACAAATAAATGTAAAAGAGCACCCCAACACTTGTAAAGCAAATTTTCCTGTGTATGACAATACCAGATATGTGGTCATAAACTGCTGTTTAGGCACAGAGTAGGGCACAGAAGGGAAGGAGCGCCATTTGGCTTTTGGAGTACAAATTTTGCTGGATTGGTTTCTGGGCGCTATGTCGCATTTGCAAAGTCCCTGTGGGACCAAAACAGTGGATCCCCCCCAGAAGTGACCCCATTTTGGAAACTACACCCCTCAAGGTATTCACCTAGGGGTGTAGTGAGCATATTAACCCCACAGGTGATTGGCAGAAATGGGTGTGCACGTGATATTGCAGAGTGAAAATGGTTTTTCAATAGATATGCCAATATGTGGCGCCCAGCTTGTGCCACTGGAGACACACACCCCAAAAATTGTTAAAAGGGTTCTCCCGGGTATGGCGATGCCATATATGTGGAAGTAAACTGCTGTTTGGGCACACTGTAGGGTTCAGAAGGGAGGTAGAGCCATTTGGCTTTTGGAGCGTGGATTTTGCTTGTAGTAGTTTTGTTTGGAGTCTTACTGGTGTTTCCGTTTATAATGTGGGGGCACATGTAAGGCGGGCGGAGTATATAAGGGGCATAGTCAGGTGGTATAGTGGGGTAAAAAAAAACAATAAAATAATCCATAGATGTGTGTTACACTGTGAAGCAATCCTTGGCCGTGTGAACATACCCTTAGGGCTTTTTGGATCATTGTAATCAATCTCAGACACCTGTGATAATTAGTTTGCCAGGTGTGCCCAATCAAAGGAAAACTACTTAAGAAGGACGTTCCACATTATTAACCCCTTCAAGACACAGCCTGTTTTGGCCTTCAGGACACAGCCAATTTTTTCAAATCTGACATGTTTCACTTTATGTGGTAATAACTCCGGAATGCTTTTACCTATCCAAGCGATTCTGAGATTGTTTTCTCGTGACACATTGGACTTAATGTATCGAGCAAATTTTGCCAGTAACATAAAGTATTTAATTGTGAAAAACACTAAAATGTAGCGAAAAATTGCAAAAATTTGCATTTTTCTAAATTTATATGTATCAGCTTGTAAGACAGATGGTAATACCACACAAAATTGTTGCTAATTAACATCACCCATATGTCTACTTTAGATTGGCATCGTTTTTTGAACATCCTTTTATTTTTCTATGACATCACAAGGCTTAGAACTTTAGCAGCAATTTCTCACATTTTCAAGAAAATTTCAAAAGGCTATTTTTACATGGGCCAGTTCAGATGTGAAGTGGATTTTAGGGCCTTATATATTAGAAACCCTCAATAAGTCACCCCATTTTAAAAACTTCACCCCTCAAAGTATTCAAAACAGCATTTAGAAAGTTTCTTAACCCTTTAGATGTTTCACAGGAATTAAGGCAAAGTAGATGTGAAATGTTCAAATTTCTTTTTTTTTTTGCAGAAATTCATTTTTCATCTATTTTTTTTGTAACACAGAAAGTTTTACCAGAGAAACACAACTCAATATCTATTGCCCAGATTCTTCAGTTTTTAGAAATACCCCACATGTGGCCCTAGTGCGGTAATGGACTGAAGCACCGGCCTCAGAAGCAAAGGAGCACCTAGAGGATTTTGGGGCCTCCTTTTTATTAGAAAATATTTTAGGCTCCATGTCAGGTCTGAAAGGCTCTTGCGGCACCAAAACAGTGGAAATCCCCCAAAAGTGACCCCATTTTGGAAACTATACCCCTTGAGGAAATTATCTAGGGGTATAGTGAGCATTTTGACCCCGCAGGTTTTTTGCAGAAATTATTGGAAGTAGGCCGTGAAAATGAAAATCTACATTCTTTCAAAGAAAATGTAGGTTTAGCTAATTTTTTCTAATTTCCACAAGGACTAAAAGGAGAAAATGCACCACTACTTTTGTAAAGGAATTTCTCCCGAGTAAAACAATACCCCGCATGTGGTCATAAACAGCTTTTTGGACACACGGCGGAGCTTAGAAGGGAAAGAGCGCCATTTGGCTTTTGGAGCTCAAATTTAGCAGGAATGGTTTGCGGAGACCACGTCACATTTGCAAAGCCCCTAAGGGACCAAAACAGTGAAAACACCAAAAAAGTGACTCCATTTAGGAAACTACACCCCTTGAAAAATCCATCTAGGGGTGTAGTGAGCATTTTGAACCCACAGGGGTTTCATAGATTTTATTAGAATTGGGCAGTGAAGATAAAAAAAATCCTTTTTTTCCAATAAGACGTAGCTTTAGCTCAACATTTTTCATTTTCTCAACAAATAAAGGAATAAAAAAAAAACAACATTTGTAAAGCAACTTCTCTGGAGTACGGCAATACCCCATTTGTGGTTATAAACTGCTGTTTGGGCACACGGCAAGAATCAGAAGAGAAGGAGTGCCATTTGGCTTTTGGAGCACAGATTTTGCTGGATTGGTTTCTTGACACCATGTCACTTTTGCAAAGCTCCTAAGGTACCAGTACGCCCCAAAAGTGACTCGATTCACGAAACTACACCCCTTGAGGAATCCATCTAGGGGTGTAGTGAGCATTTTGACCCCACAGGTGTTTCATAGATTTTATTAGAATTGGGCAGTGAAAATAAAAAAAATCCTTTTTCTTCAATAAGACATAGTTTTAGCTGAAAATGTTTCATATTCTCAACAAATAAATGTAAAAGAGCACCCCAACACTTGTAAAGAAAATTTTCCTGTGTATAACAATACCAGATATGTGGTCATAAACTGCTGTTTAGGCACAGAGTAGGGCACAGAAGGGAAGGAGCGCCATTTGGCTTTTGGAGTACAAATTTTGCTGGATTGGCTTCTGGGCGCTATGTCGCATTTGCAAAGTCCCTGTGGGACCAAAACAGTGGATCCCCCCAGAAGTGACCCCATTTTGGAAACTACACCCCTCAAGGTATTCACCTAGGGGTGTAGTGAGCATATTAACCCCACAGGTGATTGGCAGAAATGGGTGTGCACGTGATATTGCAGAGTGAAAATGGTTTTTCAATAGATATGCCAATATGTGGCGCCCAGCTTGTGCCACTGGAGACACACACCCCAAAAATTGTTAAAAGGGTTCTCCCGGGTATGGCGATGCCATATATGTGGAAGTAAACTGCTGTTTGGGCACACTGTAGGGTTCAGAAGGGAGGTAGAGCCATTTGGCTTTTGGAGCGTGGATTTTGCTTGTAGTAGTTTTGTTTGGAGTCTTACTGGTGTTTCCGTTTATAATGTGGGGGCACATGTAAGGCGGGCGGAGTATATAAGGGGCATAGTCAGGTGGTATAGTGGGGTAAAAAAAAACAATAAAATAATCCATAGATGTGTGTTACACTGTGAAGCAATCCTTTCTGCACAGGCCGGTGTCGCACTAATAAATGGTCTTTACTTATCCCCCTTTTGGTCCACACTCCGCGCCTTTGAAGTTTGGGGAATTTTGCTGGGAAAGTGTTGTCCTGATATAATACGGGCACCGTCGCTTCCAGCAGATATGTTTGGGCCCTCCCCTTCCTGGATCCCTAATTTTAGGGGCCTTGATAATTCGCCACTTGAAACAGAAGAAATGTTCCCCTCGGGCCAGCACAACTGCATATATTTATTTCCTGGCTTATTGGTGCCTTGACTAATTTTATTTTTTCATAGACGTAGTGGTATGAGGGCTGTTTTTTTTTGCGGGACGAGCTGTAGTTTTTATTGGTACCATTTTGGGGTACACGCGACTTTTTGATCACTTGTTATCCTTTTTTTTGGGGAGGCAAGGTGACCAAAAAACAGCAATTCTGGCATATTTTTTTAGTTATTTTTATACAGCAATCACCACGCGTTATAAATTACATGTTACCTTTATTCTGCGGGTCAGTCCGATTCCGGTGATACCTAATTTATAGCACTTTTTATGTTTTACAACTTTTTGCACAATAAAATAACTTTTGTAAAGAGAATGGATTTTTTCTGTCGCCAAGTTGTGAGAGCCATAACGGTTTTACATTTTTCGTCGACGGAGCTGTATGAGGGCTTGTTTTTAGCGAGACGAGTTATAGTTTTTATAGGTACCATTTTTAGGTACATGCGACTTTTTGATCACTTTTTATTTCAATTTTCGGAAGACAAAGTGACCAAAAAATAGCAATTATGTCAGTATTTTTGAGTTATTTTGTTTTACGGCGTTAACTGTGCGGAATAAATAACATAATATTTTTATAGTTCAGGTCGTTACGGTCGCAGCGATACCAAATATGTATGGCTTTATTATTTTTTTCAATAATAAATAACTTGATAAGGGAAAAAGGGCGATTGTGTTTTGTGTTATTATTTGAAACTTTTATTGTATTTTTTACAACTTTTATTTTTACTTTTTTGACACTTTTTTTGACACTTTTCTTTAGTCCCACTAGGGGACTTGAAGGTCCAACTGTTTGTTTGATGTTCTAATACATTGCACTACCTATGTAGTGCAATGTATTAGAACTGTCAGTTGTTCACTGACAGCAAGCCGATCAGGCTCCGCCTCTGGGTGGGGCCTAATCAGCTTACGTAATGGCAGACAGGAGTCCATTGTTAGGGCTCCTGTTGCCATGGTAGCAGTCGCCAGCCTTGCCATCGCGTGGCAAGGCTGCCGATTTGCTACAAACCTCTAGGATGCAGCGATCACAATGGATCGCTGCATCGAAAGGGTTAATGCCAGGAATCGGAGCTAGCTCCGGTTCCTGGCGATAGATCGGGGTGTCCGCTGTAACATACAGCGGACACCCACTGCTGATGACGCCGGCTCAGCTTCTGAGCCGGAAGCTGAGCCGGCGCCATCTTGCTGATGGAACCGGAAGCCTCATGGGCCCCGCCGACGACGGGGCATAGGAGGATTCCGTTGCTGGCGGACCGGGAGGTAAGCATTAGCCCTCTGATTGCCTTTGCAGCCACCGGCAACCCAGCGATCACGTTGCTGGGGCGCCGGTGGCTATAAACTCCTCACATGCTGCGATCGCTATTCAACGCAGCATGTGAGGGGTTAATCGGTCGGATCGGAGGCTAGCTCTGGTCCTGGCCGATACCTCAGGGTGCCAGCTGTAACATACAGCTGTCACCCGGCGGTGATGTCGCTGGCTCAGCTCCTGAGCCAGCTTCATCTCCATGACGTACAGTTACGTCGAGATGCGGGAACAGTCCATCTCCCATGACGTAACTGTACGTGATTTTGCGGGAAGGGGTTAAGCAGGCCATAGGTTTCAAGCAATATGGGAAAGAAAAATGATCTCTCTGCTGCCGAAAAGCGTGAAATAGTTCAATACCTTGGACAAGGTATGAAAACATTGGATATTTCAAGAAAACGTAAGCGTGATCATCGTACTGTGAAAAGATTTGTGGCTGATTCAGAGCACAGACGGGTTCGATCAGATAAAGCCATAACGAGGAAGAATTCTGCCAGACAAATTAATAGGATTAGGAGAGCAGCTGCTAAAATGCCATTGCAAAGCAGCAAACAGGTATTTGAAGCCGCTGGTGCCTCTGGAGTCCCGCAAATCTCAAGGTGTAGGATCCTCCAGAGGTTTGCAAGTGTGCATAAAGCTATTATTTAGCCACCCCTAAACAATGCTCACAAGCAGAAACGGTTGCAGTGGGCTCAGAAATACATGAAGACTAATTTTCAAACCGTATTGTTTACTAATGAGTGCCGTGCAACCCTGGATGGTCCAGATGGATGGAGTAGTGGATCGTTGGTGAATGGCCACCATGTCCCAACAAGGCTGCGACGTCAGCAAGGAGGTGGCGGAGTCATGTTTTGGGCTGGAATCATGGGGAGAGAGCTGGTACTCCCCTTTAGGGTCCCTGTTGGTGTGTAAATTACCTCTGCAAAGTACGTAGAGTGTCACAAAGGGCCAACAGGACGCAGGTCAAAGTCTATAGTTCGTATAGGGTACCTGTGGCAGCTCAGATAGTAGCAAGGCAGGCTAGGCAGGAACTTGGCAGCAGGTGGACGACAGTTGTGGAGAGGCAGGTCAGGCATAGAATACAACACAGCATGGCTACAGCAAGCACGACACTAGATTCAGGATACAGGAACAGGAAACAGGAAAACACTGGGAGAAGGAAACACTAGGGGGGCCATTTGCAAGACAGACTAAGGATACAATAACAAAGCTGAGGCATAGAACTAGGGGGCTGGACCCCTCTTATAGGCCAGAGTACTGACAGGTCAAAGGTCAGGAACGAGATCCGATGCGCACGCTGCCCTTTTAAGGGCGGGCATGAGCATGCGCTCGCACCCTATGGGATCCGGCATTGGTGAGAAGACGTGAGCGCTGGCTTCTCTGGAGGAGGAGGCTGGGGCTAGCGCTCACCGACTCGTGGCTGCGGCTGTCAGGGGAGGAAAGGACCTAACAGCCTGCAGCCACGGACATGACAGAGTTTATGACTGACCACTTTCTTCCATGGTACAAAAAGAAGAACCGTGCCTTCCGTAGCAAAATTATCTTCAAGCATGACAATGCACCATCTCATGCTGCAAAGAATACCTCTGTGTCATTGGCTGCTATGGGCATAAAAGGAGAGAAACTCATGGTGTGGCCCCCATGTTCCCCTGACCTCAACCCTATTGAGAACCTTTGGAGCATCCTCAAGCAAAATATCTATGAGGGTGGGAGTCAGTTCACATCAAATCAGAAGCTCTGGGAGGCTATTCTGACATCCTGCAAAGATATTCAAGCAGAAACTGTCCAAATACTCACAAATTCCATGGATGCAAGAATTGTGAAGGTGATATCAAAGAAGGGGTCCTATGTTAACATCTAACTTTGCCTGCTAAGTTTTTTTGGATTGAAAGAGCTTTTGATTTCTCTAATTATGACCTCCTGATGCTTCAAATTCAGCAAATTACCATTTTAGTTCTCTTTACAACCTTTAAAATGTTTTGATCTCTGTTGTGCATAATAATTTGAAACAGTGCATTTTGAGTTTTTTTACTTCTAAAAAAAAATCTGTTATCATTAGGAGATTTGTTCAATAAAATTTGCATTATACTCCAACAGTTGATGGCTTGAAGATTATACTGACTGTCATTTGCATCCACTATTTAGGAAAATTAGCGAAAAATTGCATTTGCATAATAATTTGGAATGCGGTGTACATGTGTATTAGAACATACCTGTAGAGGACATGATGGTAAAGAAATCAGACACCTGGGAACAAAGTTCCTCGACGCGTGTTTCGCAACCTTCGTTGGGAGGTGTATAGACTGCTCTGAGACCCAGTTTTAAATAGTGTGTTTAAGAAGAGCAATGGCCAATGGCGCATGCCGCACTGCACACACCCCCCCAAGTCATTCAGTCAGCGTCATGATGTCCACCGCTGTGAGCCTTGCACACATACGATGTCCGCCGTTATCTGACAGCTTCCGGCCTGAAACAGGTAAGTGCCACAGCGCGCATGCGCACGATCGCTACATAAAGTTAAATTAGTATATGAGAAATTACGTCCATAGAATAAGTTAAATAGCTAATTCTCCACCATCATATCCTCAAAGAAAACCAAAGTGAAATAGGAACTTCGGCACCGTCATTGTTGGTTACATTTCCCAGCCGATGAAATTAATGCTGATTTATTATCAAAAACAATCATTGGACCACCATTGTTCATTAAAAGTGTTACTAAGCATACATATATACACAATTTATTCATACACATGCATATACAAACCAGTTCAAAAACACCGGAGCATACATACACCATTCCACAAATACCTGTATCCCATCATCTACCTACCTGACTCACACATATGTACTTTATAAAAAAAATAGTCAAAGCTATAAGTCGATAATGGAATACAGAAATGGATGTAAGAACTATCGAATCCACATACTTAATTTAAACATGACGTGGATGATGCAATCTATATAATCCTTATATTCAGGGACATCTACATAATCAATACAGACAAAAATGATTAAGTGAAAAAATTATATATATATATATATAAATATATATATATATATATATATATATATATATATATATATATACACATATATATATATATATATATATATATATACATATATATATATAACAGAGGACCCTATGAACTCCTTAGGGTATGTGCACACACACTAATTACGTCCGTAATTGACGGACGTATTTCGGCCGCAAGTAGTGGACCGAACACAGTGCAGGGAGCCGGGCTCCTAGCATCATACTTATGTACGATGCTAGGAGTCCCTGCCTCTCCGTGGAACTACTGTCCCGTACTGAAAACATGATTACAGTACGGGACAGTTGTCCTGCAGCGAGGCAGGGACTCCTAGCATCGTACATAAGTATGATGCTAGGAGCCCGGCTCCCTGCACTGTGTTCGGTCCGGTACTTGCGGCCGAAATACGTCCGTCAACTACGGACGTAATTAGTGTGTGTGCACATACCCTTAGGGTATGTTCACACGTAGTCAACAAAAACGTCTGAAAATCCAGAGCTGTTTTCAAGGGAAAACAGACCCTGCTTTTCAGACGTTTTTTGACCAACTCGCATTTTTCGCGGCGTTTTTCGCGCCGTTTTCGCGGCGTTTTTTACGTCCGTTTTTGGAGCTGTTTTCATTGGAGTCTATGAGAAAACAGCTCCAAAAACGTCCAAAGAAGTGTCCTGCACTTCTTTTGACGAGGCTGTATTTTTACGCGTCGTCGTTTGACAGCTGTCAAACGACGACGCGTAAATAACAGGTCGTCTGCACAGTACGTCGGCAAACCCATTCAAATGAATGGGCAGATGTTTGCCGACGTATTGTAGCCGTATTTTCAGACGTAAAACGAGGCAAAATACGCCTCGTATACGTCTGAAATTTGGCCGTGTGAGCATACCCTTAGTGAAAAAGCATGTGATGACCAAAGCAACGAAACAGTATAGCTCCACACAGGACAGACACCCTGGAACCACCAAGCGGGGGCCCTCCACACAGTGACACAGAAGGCGCCGACACCATGCAGTGCAAACCATGCAATCGCCAGGAATACATCACGTGAAAACTATGGGATAATAAAAATTCCCTATGTACAAAATATATAATTACATATAAGTGTATCAATTACATGATTAAATATTATATATATTATCCTATCTCATATAAAACATATATTCCAATAATAATAATTACTTAGTGTAAAACAAAAAAGAAAAAAAACAATTCAGTGACAAAAATAAATATATATATATATATATATATATATATAAATAAATTAAAAAACCCCCGTGACATAATAAAGAATAAAAATAAATAAATAATAAAAATAATAATAAAGAATGAAATGTTTAAAACAGAACTTTATATTAAAAAAGTACAACGATTGCATCAACAGGTTGCAAAATTTATTACAACCTGCCACATCACTGATTACAATACAATATAGAGAACATAATTTACAAACGCAAATATCAGCTTTATTCACAAATGCCCCATCCCATCCCCAAATGATCATCTTATGGAATATTTCTTATTGCATAAATTCATGGAAATCATTCATCACCTCAAAAAGGCTAATTTCCTTGTCGTTATCACTTCCATCATGTGATTGTTCAATTCATCGAGTGACAACCGCCATGCTCATATCAAAGTGAGTCAAACTGGATCTAATCAGAGTAGTAATAAAATAATAAAGTTAAAAACATAGAACAATACTTACAAGAAGGATGCAAAGCTTTGGGATTCATTTAAACCTTTTGGGGACATAGTGTCCAGAGTCACAATCCATTTAATCTCCAAGCCGCGGGCCCCGTAGCAGCTGCTACCGCGGTAGTTACGCCACTGGTTGCAGTTGCTAGTGCATTTGAGCCTGGTGCGGGGGCTGTAGTGGAGGTGGATAGGTCTGTTGATGTGGGGGCCGGTACGTCCAAGAAAGTGGTGGATGATGTGCTTTTGGCTGACGCTGCAAGGGGCGAGGTGTATGTGTGCTTTGAGGGCCCGCTTGGGACGCATTTGAAGTCTGAACTGAGAGAAAAGATGTGGAAGGATGAATATGTGGAGATTTTTTCTCTATTGCCACTGGAAAAGTTTAACCTGGACTGGTGGAAACCGGATGAGAGTAAAAAGGAGGAAGAGGAGCGGCGGCGTTATTGCTTGATTGCTTGGACATTTTTCGAATTGGCTGCAGGCCTTCGCTATTTTGGCAAGCGTGGTGGGCGAAAAGGCGCCGGAGAATTGCTCGGCGCTGTTTTGCTACATGGATTCAGTGGGGAGGCGTACAGGGTATACGGCGGTAACGCTTGGTTGAGTTACGACGAACAATTTTGTGCGCCCTTCCTTGAGATGGGATCACAACGACATTAGTCTTTAATCACATCCAATGTCGACTCCAAAACAGGGGCATCAGCCCTTTCGTGATGCAGCCGGCGGGCAGGGGTCAGCAACGGGTCGGTCGGCTTCCTCTGGGAAAGGATGTTGCTGGCAGTTTAACGAGGGGCATTGTAAATTTGGATCAGATTGTAGGTACAAGCGCACAAGTGCTCCGGTTGCGGAGGCACCTATGGTTTGTTCAGATGCTTCAGGAAGCATAAGGGCAAGCCGGGAGATTCTGAACAAAAGAGGGGCGACACCGGTGAAAGTGGAAAGGATGCTTCTGTTTTTAAGGGCATACCCAAATAGGAAAGTGGCGGAATTATTGTATCTGGGTTTTCAGCGGGTTTTAGGTTTCCTTGTACCTCTGCGGTACGGGATGGGGTGGTCCGAAATTTGTCATCTGCCTTGGTGCGGCCCACATTGGTTACTGATAAATTGATGAAAAAGGTGGCTTTGGGCCACATGTCTGGCCCGTTTTCCTCACCACCCGTTCCGGGTTTGCGAGTTTCCCCGTTGGGTTTGGTTCCAAAAAAGGAGGTTAACAAATTCCGCCTTAGCCATAATTTATCTTATCCAGAAGGGGAGTCGGTGAACGATGGCATCGATCCTACCCTTTGCGCAGTGAGTTACACTTCCTTTGATGCGGCGGTCGTTTGGGTTCTCAAGTATGGGAAGGGCTCACTGTTGGCGAAAACTCACATTGAGGCTGCTTTTCGCTTGTTGCCGGTGCACCCGGAAAGTTTTTGTTTGTTAGGTTGTTGTTGGCAGGGTGGTTATTTTGTCGATTGTTGCCTCCCGATAGGCTGTTCCATTTTCTGCGCTTGTTTTGAAATGTTTAGCACGTTTTTGGAGTGGGTGGTTCGGCGCGAGGCACAAGTGCCATCGGCGCTGCACTATCTAGATGATTTTTTGTTTATCGGTCCTCCGGCTACGTATGTGTGTGTGGGGTTGCTGCATACTATGGAAAGGGGTGGTGATTGACTTTGGGGTACCGCTGGCACCCGAGAAAACTGAGGGACCTACGACGGTCATCAAGTTTCTGGGGATAATTATTGACTCGGACAGAATGGAATGTTGCTAGCCTGAGGACAAATTGCTGGAATTGAGAGAGTTGGTGGCGAGTGTGTTGCACAGGGAGAAGATTCAGCTGCGGGACTTGCAATCATTGTTGGGACGTTTGAATTTTGCATGTAGGCCCAGTATGCCCATGGGGCGGGTTTTTTGTAGGCGGTTGGCTAGCACTACCGTGGGGGGTTCATTCTCCCCACTATTTCATTAGGTTGCCCTGTGAGTTAAAAGCGGGTTTGTTGGCATGGGGGGAGTTTTTGCAAAGCTATAATGGGCGGTCAGTTCACATGTATAGGCCGGTGTCTAGTGAGCATTTAGAGCTCTTTACGGATGCATCGGGTGCTTGTGGTTTTGGGGCATATTTCCAGCGGCAGTGGTGTGTGGGTGTTTGGCCTAGTGCATGGTGTGAATGTGGTTTCGTCCGTAATTTGGCTTTGCTGGAATTGTTCCCGATTGCGGTGGCTGCGGAGCTTTGGGGGGATTGTCTGAGGGACAGGAGAGTGCGTTTTGTGTGTGACAATTTGGGAGTGGTTCAGGCCATCAATGCAAATTCCCCGCCAGTTGTGCGATTATTGAGACATTTGGTTTTGAGGGGGTTGGTGTTGAATTCGCATTTTGTGGCAGTTGATGTTCTAGAGGTGCTTAATTCAGTGGCTGATTCCCTTTCTCGTCAACAGTGGGACAGGTTTTGTCTGCTGGTGCTGGGTGAGGAGATTCATGGCCTTGCTTGCCCAGAGCTTCTTTGGAAGGTGGTATGACTATGGAAATGTCGCTAATTAGGAAGTCAGTTAGTGCGGTTACGTGGAAGAAGTACAGTGCGGTTTGGCGGGTTTTGGGAAGTGTTTTTGGGGGATGTGCAGGTGGGTAGTTCGGACGCGGATCGGTTGGCCTGCTTGTTGTATTTAATAGGGAATTCTTACAGTGAAGGTGTGTCTTCATCAGGGGTCGCTCGGCGTTTGTTGGCGCTAGCTTTTTGGTGAAGACTCAGAGGGGAGGAGGACGTGACTAAGTCTTTTCTGGTTAGGCAAGCGATGAAGGGTTTCAGGAGGGGTTCCGTGTTTAGAGATCATAGGAAGCCGGTATCTTTTGATCTTTTGGAATCTCTTTGTGAGCATTTGCAGACTGTTTGTGTGTCAGGGTTTGAAGTACGTTTGTTTACGCTGGCTTTTTCTTTGGCTTTCTTTGGGGCTTTCACTATATCGGAGTTGGTGGCGGCAAGTAAGCAGGTGGCTGGGGGCTCATTGTTCACGGATGTTGAATTGCAAGGGCCCTGCATGTCATGCTTGCTCCGCAGAGCAAAGACAGACCAAGCGGGGAAAGTTTTTTTGGTGCGCTTGCATGAGTTACCAGGGTTGAGGGTATGCCCGGTTTGCTGTTTGAGGGTTTGTTGTGGTTAGGCCTGAGGGGCCGGCATCCTTGTTGGTTCACGCAGATGATATGTCTTTGTCGAAATATCAGTTTGTGCAGGTTTTCAAAAACTGTATCCTGTTGTCTGGCCAGGTAAGATCGGGGTATAGCTCTCACTTGTTTCGAATTGGCGCGGCTACTGAAGTAGCTAGGTGGGGTTTATCCCCGGCGATGGTTAAGAAGATAGGTGCAGGCCCCTTCTTGGTGTAGATAATGGGGCACTCATACGTGCACTGGGGAGGTGTTCGAGCTGATGTTTGTCCAGCTGGACGACAGTTAGGAGTGGACCAATCCGAGGTTCAGGTCAGATGGGTGGGTTTGAGGGGCATGCTTTGGTGCAGGTTGTTGCCGGAACTCCAGTTTTATGCAGGTTTAGATAGGGCGCCTGATATTTTGGTCATTCACCTTGGTGGAAATGATTTAGGAATAAGGTCGTCCAGGGATGCCTATGCGGAATGTCAAAATTGGACCTTTTGCGTTTATGCTCATTATTTCCGGGTTTGATCATCATTTGGTCGGACATTGTTGCTCGCAAGGTGTGGAGGCAGGCGCATTCAGTGCAGAGTTTGAGCTCGGGCTAGGGCGAAGGTAAATAAAGTTGTGGGAAAATTTGTGGCTCGCAACGGTGGTGTGGTAGTGTGTCATAAGGAGTTGGTGGGGGCTGAGGTCGGCTTTCTTCGGTCGGACAAGGTCCATTTGAATGAAGTGGGGTTGGACATGTGGACTCTGGGCATTAAAGACGGCTTGAAGAAAGCCCTGCGGTTGTGGAGGGACGTTCATGTGTAAGGTATCACACATGAATGTCGTGGCGGTAGGAGGAGGGGTCTTTGAAGGCACGTAATGGGAAGAAGGAGAACAACATATGGCATTGTTGGAAAAGAACTCGGGGGGTGGTTACCCAGCTTGTATCATACATTCCTGATGGGCAGGGTCCCCGGGAAGGGTAGGTCTTGGAGATGGTTTGTGCCCTCGGGTCAGGTGCAGTACGGCTGTAGGGCAATAGGATCCAGACTTGACGAGGAAAGGATGGAGTGAACATGGAGTGCCTTCAAGGATCCTTTAACCCCTTAAGGACGCAGCCACTTTTGGACCAAATGACACTGCCTCACTTTTTAAATCTGACGTGTGTCACTTTATGTGGTAATAACTCGGGAATACTTTTACCTATCCAAGAGCCTCTGAGACTGTTTTCTCGCGACATATTGTACTTTATGTTAGTGAAAAAATTTGGGCGATAAATTCAATGTTTTTTGTGAAAAACACCAACATTTAGAGAAAATGTGCAAAAATTAGCATTTTTCTAGATTCAAATGTATCTGCTTGTAAGAAAGATAGTAATACCACACAAAATAGTTACCAGTTAACATTTCCCATATGTCTACTTTATGTTTGCATAATTCTTTGAATATCCTTTTATTTTTTTAGGACTTTACAAGGCTTATTAGTTTAGCAGCAATTTCAAAAGGTTATGTTTTTTAGATCTGAAGTAGCTTTGAGGGCCTTATATATTAGGAATCCCCACAAATCACCCCATTTTAAAAACTGCACCGCTTAAAGTATTCAAAACAGCATTTAGAAAGTTTCTTAACCCTTTATGCGTTTCACAGGAATTAAAGCAAAGTGGAAGGGAAATTTGCAAATTTCATTTTTTTTGCAGAAATTCCATTTTAATAAATTTTTCCTGTAATACTAAAGGTTTTTTACAATGGAAACACAACTGAATATTTATTTCCCTGATTCTGCAGTTTTTAGAAATATCCAACATGTGGCCCTAGTGTGCTACGGGCCTGAAACAAAAGCCCCAGAAGCAAAGGAGCACCTAGTGAATTTTTTAGTATATTTCAGGCACCATGTCAGGTTAGAAGAGGTCTTGTGGTGCAAAAAACAAGGAAACCCCCCAAAAGTGACTCCATTTGGGAAACTACACCCCTAGAAGAATTAATCTAGGGGTGTAGTGAGAATTTTGACCACACAGGTATTTCATAGATTTCATTAGAATTGGGCAGTGAAAATGAAAAATTACATTATTTTCCAATAAGATGTAGCTTTACCTCAGAATTTTTTATTTTTTCAACAATTTGGCTTTTGGAGTACAGATTTTGCTGGATTGATTTCTCTGCACCATGTCGCATTTGTAAAGCTCCTAAGGTACAGTAAAAATGAAAAATTTAATTTTTTTCCACAAAGACGTAGTTTTAGGTCAAAATGTTTCATTTTCTCAACAAATAAAGGAGAAAAAGCACCATAACATTTGTAAAGCAACTTCCCCGGAATACGGAAATACCCCATATGTGGTAATAAACCACTGTATGAATACACATCAGGGCTCAGAAGGGAAGGAGCGCCATTTGGCTTTTGGAGAGCAGATTTTGCTGGATTGGTTTTTTTGCACCATATCGCATTTGTAAAGCTCCTAAGGTATTAGTACAGTGGAAACCCCCCAAAAGGGACTCCATTTGGCAAACTACACCCCTTGAGGAATTAATCTAGGGGGGTAGTGAGCATTTTTACCCCACAGGTGTCTCATAGATTTTATTAGAAATGGGCAGTGAAAATGAAAAATTACATTATTTTCCAATAAGACGTAGCATTAGTTCAAGATTTTTCATTTTCTCAACAAATAAAAGGAAAAAAAGCACCGTAACATTTGTAAAGCAACTTCTTCAGAGTGGGGAAATACCCCACACGTGGTCATAAACTGCTATTTGGATACACAGCAAGGCTCTATTGGGAAGGAACGTCATTTAGTATTTGGAGTGGAGATTTTACAAGATTCGTTTTTTGACACCATGTTGCATTGAGCTATAGTACCAGTACAGTGGTACACCCGAAAAATTACCTCATTTTGGAAACTAGATCCCTCAAAGAATTTATCTAAGGGTGTAGTGAGCATTTTGACCGCACAAGTGTTTTGCAAAAATGAGTAAACAATAGGTGTTGCAGATTGAAAATTGCTGTTTTCCACAGATATGCCATTTCAGTGCCCAATGTGTTGTGCCCAGCTTGTACCACCGTAGACACACATCCCATAAATTGTTAAGCGGGTTCTCCAGAATCCAGTAATACCCCAAATGTGGGCATAAATTGCTGTTTGGGCACACTGCCAGGCTCAGTTGGACCACCATTTGGCTTTTGAAGCGCAGATTTTGCTTGGTGTTTTAGTGGTATTTCAGCTTATAATGTGGGGGCATATGTAAGTTGGGCGGAGTACATCAGGGCATATGTAAGCTGGGCGGAGTACATCAGGGTATATGTAATCTGGGTGACAATATCAGGGTATAATAGGATGATGTAATAATGGGGTGAATGAATAATCCATGGATTGGTGTGGTATGCTGTGAACCATTCCTTTATGCACAGGCCGGGTTTATTGGGTATTATACAAAATATATGTGCTCCAGTATTGCCTAATCTTTGACTTCTTCACTATCCCTATAAGCCGCACAAGGCCCTAAAGTTTCCTCATCTCCACTGCATCTACAGGGTCCACCTGTGGGGTCCAGCAAATGATGATGTGGGGTATTTAGTGATATTCTACTGGACCTAAAAAATTAGTCTGGGCCGTCATTTAGCATAATTTTGCCTCATTGCGTTTTAAGAGTCATAACGTGTTATTTTTCCATTGACGGAGCTGTATGAGGGCGCGTTTTTTGTGGAACGAGCTGTAATTTTTATTGGTTCCATTTTGGGGTACATGCAATTTTTTTTTATCACTATTTATTAAATTTTTTGGGAGATGAAGAAACCAAAAAACACATCAATGCTAGCACGTTTTTTGTTGTTGTTTTTTTTTTACAGTGTTCACCGTGCAGTATAAACAACATGTTAACTTTATTCTGCTGGTCAATACGATTACAGCGACACCAAATTTATATAGTTTTTTTACGTTTCACTACGTTCCCACAATAAAAATACTCTTTTTAAAAAAAATCATGTTTTAGTGTCGCCATTTTCTGACAGCCATAACTTTTTTATTTTTTTAGTTGATATCGCTGCGGGAGGGCTTGTTTCATGCGTGACGAACTGTAGTTTGTATTGGTATCATTTTGAGTTACTTGCAACTTTTTGATCACTTTTTATTAGAAAAATTTTGAAGCAAGATGAGCAAAAAATAAAATGCTGTCATTGATTTTTATTCAAAATTAAAAAACCTATTATGTATAGATTTTTGTCATGTTTTCATTTTTTTTCTAATAATAAAGGAGTTGATCAGGGAAACAGGGCGATTTTTGTTTTTATTAGTTAAAACTTTTATTTATTTATTTTCTTTAACATTTTTTTAAACTTTTTTCACTTTTTTTTTACACTTACCTGAAGACTTGAAGATCTGGTCTTCTGATCCCCGGTACAATACACTACACTACTTATGTAGTGCAGTGTATTGTAACTGTCATTCTTCATCTGACAGTTAGCGTATTAGGTCCCGCCTCGGGCAGGACCTAATAAGCTTCCGTACCTGGGCAACCAGGAAGCCTAGCAACGGCTTCATGGTTGCCATAGCAACCATCGCCACCCGCGATCCATCGCGTGGAGGGGCGGGGGGGGGTACAGAGGGAGCTCTCTCCCTCGGTCAACCACTTCAATGCAGCGAACGCCATTGACAGCCGCATTGATTGGGTTAAATGGCTGCGATCGGCGGCAACTGTCGTCGCCACCTTTGCAGCGGTATGTCAGCAGTGTATTACAGCTGACAGCCGCTGAAGATGAAGCGCGCACAGCTCATGTGCCGGCTTTAACGACAGGACGTGACTGTACGCCCTATTGCGGGAACGCACTTTGAATTTAGATGTACAGTCCCGCCCAAAAGCGGGAAGAGGTTAACAGGGGAATGTTGCAGAATAGAGCAGGATGTTAATTTATGGAGTGTTTGTTTTATTATGTGTTATGCTATTTGATTGCATTTGAGTATTTTGTGTATTTAATAAATGGCTGCTGTGGCCTTTACACCTATTCAAGTTGTGGTCCCTATTTGGGTTACTGGTGGTGGAAGGTCATGGATAGCAAAGGCATCAAACATACCTTAAGTCATATGTGATCAAACTCTCTTGTCTCTTATGTATTGCATACATGTGGGGTTAGTGACTGCCTGCATTTTTTGATCTTGCACTCCTCCCTATGGGCAATAGGTTGATTTTAATTAGTTTAATGCTGGTTCCTACAATCCCCAAGTATATGTAGGCTTAGTCTCAGTTCTGGGTGTTTGTGCAGCGTAGGGACCCACCTATACAGGACGTCTTGTCGAGGCAGGTAAGCTCACAGAATATGTGCTAAGAACCTCCCTATTGTAAGTTGATTCAGCAGTAATGCATATATATTTATTGATAGTGCTTAGGTGCCATTGGTGTTCGCAGAGTGCTGTCGCCATTTTCTTGGGCACTATATATAATATATATACAGACATACATACATACATACGCACACACACACACACACACACACACACACACACACACACACACACACACACACACACACACACACGAATAAATACACACATACCGGAACATTCACAAATACATAAAGGCAAATATATAAATACACAAGAACATGTACACATGCACAGAAAAACATGTACACATATAGACCCATAAATACCCACACAGGAACACATATACACAGTACAGGTAATGAAGCAGACTTTATACAGTCCTATGTAACACCACAGATAACACAGTGATAACTCTCGGAGTACAGATAATGTAGTAGGTATTACCTGCAGTCCTATGTAACATCACAGGTAACACAGTGTCAACTGTCTGAGTTCAGATAATGTAGTAGATGTTACCTGCAGTCCTATGTAACACCACAGATAGCACACAGTGGTAACTCTCTGATTACATATAAT